>NC_057728.1:27239335-27251258 GCF_004010195.1 Chiloscyllium plagiosum | reverse complement strand
TGGGTGTTTACTATAGGCCCCCCAGTAGCAGTAGAGATGTGGAGAAACAGATTGGGAAACAGATTTTGGAAAGGTGCAGAAGCCACAGGGTAGTAGTCATGGGTGATTTCAACTTCCCAAATATTGATTGGAAGCTCTTTAGATCAAGTAGATTGGATGGGGCGGTGTTTGTACACTGTGTCCAGGAAGCTTTTCTAACTCCGTATGTAGATTGTCCGACCAGAGGGGAGACCATATTGGATTTGGTACTTGGTAACGAACTGGGACAAGTGATGGGCTTGTTAGTGGGTGAACATTTTGGTGATGGTGACCACAATTTTGTGACTTTCACCTTGGTTATGGAGAGAGATAAGTACGTGCAACAGGGCAGGTTTTACAATTGGAGGAAGGGTAAATATGATGCTGCAAGATACGATCTGAGGAGCATAAGTTGGGAGCACAGGCTGTCAGGGAAGGATGTCGATGAAATGTGGAACTTTTTCAAGGAACAGATACGACGTGTCCTTGATATGTATGTACCTGTCAGGCAGGAAAGAGATGGTCGTGTGATGGAACCTTGGTTGACGAGGGAGGTTGAATGTCTTGTTAGGAGGAAGAAGGAGGCTTACATAAGGTTGAGGAAACAAGGTTCAGACAGAGCGTTGGAGGGATATAGGATAGCCAGGAGGGAGCTGAAGAAAGGGAGTAGGAGAGCTAAGAGAGGGCATGAAATATCTTTGGCGGGTAGGATCAAGGATAACCCCAAGGCCTTTTATGTGTATGTGAGAAACATGAGAATGACGAGAACGAGGGTAGGTCCGATCAAAGACAGTAGTGAGAGACTGTGTTTTGAGTCGGAAGAGATAGGAGAGGTCTTGAATGAGTACTTTTCTTCAGTATTTACAAAGGAGAGGGACCATATTGTTGAAGAGAGTATGAAACAGACTGGTAAGCTAGAGGAGATACTTGTTAGGAAGGAAGATGTGTTGGGCATTTTGAAAAACATGAGGATAGACAAGTCCCCCGGGCCTGACGGGATATATCCTAGGGTTATGTGGGAAGCAAGAGAGGAAATTGCAGAACCGTTGGCAATGATCTTTTCGTTTTCACTGTCAATGGGGGTGGTGCCAGGGGACTAGAGAGTGGCGAATGTTGTGCCCCTGTTCAAAAAAGGGAATAGGGATAACCCCGGGAATTACAGGCCAGTTAGTCTTACTTCGGTGGTAGGCAAAGGAATGGAAAGGGTACTGAGGGATAGGATTTATGAGTATCTTGAAAGACAGTGCTTGGTTAGGGACAGCCAGCACGGATTTGTGAGGGGTAGGTCTTGCCTTACAACTCTGATTGAATTCTTTGAGGAGGTGACCAAGCATGTGGATGAGGGTAAAGCAGTGGATGTAGTGTACATGGATTTTAGTAAGGCATTTGATAAGGTTCCCCATGGTAGGCTTATGCGGAAAGTCAGGAGGCAAGGGATAGTGTCAAGTTTGGCCAGTTGGATAGAGATCTGGCTAACCAGTCGAAGTCAGAAAGTGGTGGTAGATGGTAAATATTCAGCCTGGAGCCCCGTTATAAGTGGAGTTCCGCAGGGATCAGTTCTGGGTCCTCTGCTGTTTGTAATTTTTATTAATGACTTGGAAGAGGGAGTCGAAGGGTGGGTCAGAAAATTTGCAGACGATACGAAGATTGGTGGAGTTGTGGATAGTGAGGAGGGCTGTTGTCGGCTGCAAAGGGACTTAGATATGATGCAGAGCTGGGCTGAGGAGTGGCAGATGGAATTCAACCCTGTCAAGTGTGAGGTTGTCCATTTTGTAAGGACAAATAATAATGCGGAATACAGGGTTCTTAGTAAGGTGGAGGAGCAGAGGGATCTTGGGGTCTATGTTCATATGTCTTTGAAAGTTGCCACTCAGGTGGATAGAGCTTGTAAGAAGGCCTATGGTGTATTAGCGTTCATTAGCAGAGGGATTGAATTCAAGAGTCGTGAGGTGATGTTGCAGCTGTATAGTACCTTGGTAAGGCCACATTTGGAGTACTGTGTGCAGTTCTGGTCGCCTCATTTTAGGAAAGATGTGGAAGCTTTGGAGAGGGTGCAGAGGAGATTTACCAGGTTGTTGCCTGGAATGGAGAATAGGTCGTACAAGGATAGGTTGAGAGTGCTAGGCCTTTTCTCATTGGAACGGCGAAGGATGAGGGGTGACTTGATAGAGGTTTATAAGATGATCAGGGGAATAGATAGACTAGACAGTCAGAGACTTTTTCCCCGGGTACAACAGAGTGTTACAAGGGGACATAAATTTAAGGTGAAGGGTGGAAGGTATAGGGGGGATGTCAGGGGTAGGTTCTTTACCCAGAGAGTGGTGGGGGCATGGAATGCACTGCCTGTGGGAGTGGCAGAGTCAGAATCATTGGTGACCTTTAAGTGGCAATTGGATAGGTACATGGATGGGTGATTAAGCTAGGACAAATGCTCGGCACAATATCATAGGCCGAAGGGCCTGTTCTGTGCTGTATTGTTCTATGTTCTATGTTCACCTTAAACTTATGCCCTCTAGTTTTGGACTCCTCTATTCTTGGAGAAAAGACCTTAACTGTTCACCTTATCTATGTCCCTCATTATTTTATAAACATAAAAGTCACAGCCCATCCATTCTCTCCCTATCACTCAAAGCCTCCAGTCCCAGCAACATTCTTGTAAAGTTTTTCTGAACTCTTTCAACAACATCCTTCCTACAGCAGGCAATCAGAATTATAGCTGAAAATGTGTTGCTGGAAAAGCGCAGCAGGTCAGGCAGCATCCAGGGAACAGGAGAATCGACGTTTCGGGCATAAGCCCTTCTTCAGGAATCCTTGAAGAAGAGCCAATCAGAATTATACATAGTATTCTAAAAGTTGCTTCACCAATGTCCTGTATAGCCACAAAAAAACATACCAACATCTATACATGATGCTATGATCAATAAAGGCAAGCATGCCAAACGCCGTCGTCACTATCCTATTTATCTGCGCTTCCATTTTCAAGGAACTATGAACCTGCACTCATAGGTCCCTTTGTTGAACAACACCCCACCCAACGCCAAGTGCCCTCCCATTAACTGTATAAGTCTTGTCCTGATTTGCCTTATCAAAATGCAACACCTCATATTTATCTAAAACTCCACTGCCACTTCTCAGCCCATTGATCAACATTTCATTGCACTCTTAGTTAACATTCTTCACAGTCCACTATACCACCAATTTTGGTGTCTTCCACAGACTTAATCACCATATCTTCTCATCCAATTTGTTGATATAAATGACAAACAGTGGACCCAGACACAATCCTGTGACACACTGCTGGTCACAGGCCTCCAGTCCAAATAACAACCCTCTCCCACCACCCCCTGTTTTACCATCAAGCCAATTTTGTATCCAATTGGCTCCCAATTCCCTTCCCCCCCGCCCTGATCCCATGTGATTTAACCTTACTAACCAGGCTAACCAATCTTGACTTTTGAAAGATCACATCTTTCCATTCCATGCATCCTCAGGTTTCACTGAAGCAGAAACATTGACTTTTATTGGAATGATCATACATGACAAAGCACCATGCTTAACTCTTAATAACATTTTTTTGCCATATATCAACCTTGTGGCAGAAGATGTTTGCATTGAATTATTTACAAAACCCCCATCACATCTGGGCTGGATTTATAGGGCCTGCCAAGGTCAGCTATGCCTATGTCCAACCTGTTCCCAATATCTGTTGTTGTGGCTGAGGTGGATTTGGGACAGCCATTGGCCTCAATTATAGCCTTGTTAATAGAGGCCAACTGAACTTTTCCCACCAGCCACTCTGCTTTCCTGAGGTTCACCCTGTAGAGACCCAACCCTTAACACTACATAACCCGAACTGTGGTGGCCTGATAGCCATCTCCTGCCCTGAAGGCCTCTGATTTGCAATCCAGCTTAGAGAGTCTGTCCACCATCCTAATTGGACTGGGAACCCATCTCCATGTTAAAGTATCAGCAAGTGACTGTTTCCTTCCCCCCCAGGGCAAGTTCAGGACCCAAAAACGCTTTTGGTCCCTGGTTCTCAACTACAAAGTGAAAGTTCAGTCCTCTGCCTAGGCCCTGCATTCTTCAACACAGCATCCAGTTGAAGGGATAAGAGAGAGCAATGTTGTGCATTTGTGTTTTTATTCACTTGTGGGATGTGGGTGTCACTGGCTGGCCCTGTGTTGATTCCCTGTCCCTAGTTGCCCTTGAGAAGGTGGTGGTGAGCTGTCTTCTTCAACCACTGCAGTCCGCTGCTGTAGGTTGACCTTCAATACCATTAGGGAGAGAGTTCTAGGATATTGACTCATCATCAAGGAAGGAACGGTGATGTGTTTCCAATTCAGGATGGTGAGTGGCTTGGAGGGGAACTTGCAGGTGGTGGTGTTGCCTTGTGTCTGCAGCTCTTGTCCTTCCAGTTGGTGTGGGTTTGGAAGGATCTTTGCTGAGTTTCTGCAGTGCACTTTATAGGTAGTACACACTGCTTCTGCTGAGCGTCAGTGGTGGAGGGAGTGAATGCTTGTGGATGTGGTGTAAATCAAGCAGGCTGCTTTGTCCTGAATCGTGTCAAGCTTCTTGAGTGTTGTTGAAACTACACCCTTCCAGGTAAGTGGGGAGTATTCCACCTGACCTCTGACGTATAACTTGTAGACTGTGAACCGGCTTTGAAGAGTCAGGAGTTGACTCCCCATTATGTTTCCATTGGGTCACTGGACATTTATCTCCCCCAACGTTGCTAATTCTCTCATATTATTTCTTGGAAAGGATTTTCGTTCAAATTATACTATGAAAATGAAGGTAAATTACTACATAAGCTCCATATTAAAGACAAGTATTAAAATCAGATTAGGCAGATTTCTGAAATGTTATACTTGATACAATGATGATGATCAATTGACTAATCTCAGACCTATAGCCAGCATAGCCTCAGTTCATTTTGAAAACAATAGTAAGCTTATACCTGAATGAAGGATCATTAACTGTTTAATTTTACAAAACAGTTCAACTGACAATCATGACTATTTTGCAAGAAGAAAGGTCTGGGGCATTCCATCATGCTCCCTTATTTCACCTGTTGATAAATATATATTAAAGACATTTGTTTAGTTCCATATATGAATTGCTGGCCAAGGCCCTAAGTACTTGCTAAGGTAATACACACCTTGAGGTGCTGGACGGGCTTGGCCTGGCTGGCCCCACTGGGAAGTGGCTCCTGGCACAGGATGCGCTTGTGTTTTTGTTGACTGAGGCTGGACCTGTTGATATAAAGAGATTAAGGTGAATGTAGGGATATTTGCAGGAGCTGTGCAATAGACTTAATTGTCATTAGGACCGTACATCACTTACTGGAGACTAAAAACTCCTAATTAGTTCAACAGAAATCAACTGAACCCTGAGGAAGACATTTGTAAGATACAACCTATTGGATGTTGAAAATTAACCTCACAATGCACTGTGCACATAAATTGATCCAGGCAAGAAAAGTTGATTTTTAGGAATAGTTCTAGGAACTGAAAGAGAGAAATATTGCTCGGTTATTTTGGAGAATGACATTTTCAAGATCACAGAGACTCAGGACAATATTGATTTAAGGGAAGAAAGCTGGTCTTTGATTCCTGCATCCCTCCCTAGTAAATCATTGAATTGTGATGGAATGCACATTTTAAAACATAAATTTACGATATTGCAGATCACCTCAGGTCATTGGAAATTTGATGTCGCTGGACAAAATAGTTGTTTTTTGTGATCAGTGAAGCTACAAATCCTGCTTTCTTGTTCTACTATTAAGGTAGAAAAATATAAAGCATTTAAAAAAAACTTCTAAGAGAAAATGAATTCACAGCTTGAAAATTGGAAGAGATTGGAGGAACATAGGGATGGTGATGTCATGCAGCTGAAAATGTGTTGCTGGAACTTTCCTCATTCCTGAAGAAGGGCTCATGCCCGAAACATCGATTCTCCTGCGCCTTGGATGCTGCCTAACCTATTGTGCTTTTCCAGCAACACATTTTCAGCTCTGATCTCCACCATTTGTAGTCCTCACTTTCTCCTAGATGTCATGCAGCGACTTGTATACAAATCTACAGGTTTAAATTTGAGATTTAAGAAACAGGAGCCATTGTAGGTCAACAAGGGCAGGGAGGAATGGCTGAGCAGGATTTAACACTGGAAAACAAACAAAAAACAAAGCACTGAATCATTACAGAGTGTAGTCATTGTAATGAGATCAGCCAGGTAGACCTTACAGAATATGAATTCCTTGACTGGAACCAGATTAACAGCCTCAATCAGAGAGCCCTGGCTGATAGTTAAGAACTGGAGTTTCAGACATCCTACACACTCAGAGCTGGCTCTGAGGGAGCTGGATCAGTGTTAGGGACTGTGTGTGTAAATAAAGGGTGACTTGGTGGCGTTATTACACAGAGCTGATGGGTGTATACAGTGTGGAGAATGAGTGGTCAACCAGAACAGCATCAGAGTAATCAGATCTAGGAGTGAGAAAAGCATGAATGAGTATTCAACAACAGACAGGCTTATTGTTAGAATTAAAGACAGCCATGCTACAGAGGTGGAAGTAATTTATTTTTATTATTAAAAGAGTCAGTACTGGAAACTCAGTTCAGTATCATAGACAGTGAAGAGGGAGAGGAATGAGGTTCGTGGTGTGGGAATAGCCTGTGGGGCTGAAGACAATGGCTGCAATCTTTGCAGTGCTTTTCTAGAGGAACTGTCAGCTCATCCAAAGTTAGATATTGGCATTGAAAATGTCGAGAGGTGATGGAGAGTTAGAGCTGGGTGGCATTAGCTAACCCAATGTCTGTCAATGTTTTTGCCAAGGTGTACCAATTCAAAGCAAAAGGAACCTGTAGTGAGTAATTAATTTGGAAACCTCAAAGATGATAGAACAGAAGAAGGAGACACGATTGCTAAATGAGCATTGATTTCCAACCCACTACTAAATCTGTGACGACCATCTCTTCTTGCCATTAGGATGCTCCTTTTAAACTTTCAGCATAGGCAGTGACATTTCTCCACCCTTCAGGATTTCTGCCTGTATTCCTGATGCAGGGCTTTTGCCCGAAACGTCAATTTTACTGCTCCTCGGATGCTGCCTGAACTGCTGTGCTTTTCCAGCACCACTCTAATCTAGACATAGGCAATGACATTTACCTTACCTTCGTGATGGATGGGAAGTTAAACTACCAAATATATCCTAAGCTGCTAACCACTACCATATTTACAGTGATGCATTTGAGGCATCTGAGTGTCCCATTTTTGGAAGAGAAATTGGGAGTATGAGTTAAAATTATTTGCTTCTATTCAGACTTTCACAGGGCTTGGAAAGACAAAGTCAATGGAGGTTGGTAGCTAACAACTTGATAAGTGGGTGATAAAGGAGTCCTTGCGGGCTTGGAGCCATAAGATTCCTTTGTTTAGCCACACTCCTACTGCTAACCATGGCCTCTCTCTTGCTTCTCTGAATTGCCAACTTCTGCCATCCCACCAACACTGATTACCACTTTTGCCTTGTCACTAATCCCTTGCTCATGCCACCAAACCTTTCTTGGTTCTTTGTTATATCTCCAACCACAAGGCACTCACACGCCTCTCACATTAATGTTTTCCTCCCCCATTCTTCCTATTGTCACAGTGGTCAATCTCCCCTGCACCATCAAACCTAATTTCCAGGGTTATCCTCCAAGTGTCCCTGGTTGAGGATGCTTGTCAACAAAAACAAAATTCTGTAGATACTGGAAATCTGAAACAGAAACACAATGTTTTGGGCAAACTTGTCAGGTCTAGCAGCATCAGTGAAGAGAGAAACGAGTTCATTTTTCAATTCCAGTAGAAATTTCCTTTATAACCAAATTTTCAAACAGCATTTTGTTTTTATTATGGGATTTAAAAGTCATACAACATAGAATAGACCCTTTGGTCCAATCAATCTATGCTGAATATAATTCCCAAACTAAAGTAGTCTCACCCTCCTGCTCCTGGCTCATATCCCTCTAAATCTTTTGTATTTACGTACTTATCCAACTGTCTTTTAAACGTTGTAATTGTACCCAAATCCACCACTTTCACAGGAAGTTTGTTTCACATGCAAACTACTTTCTGTGTAAAACATTTGCCCCTCATGTCTTTTTTAAAATCTCTCTCCTCTCATCTTAAAAATGTGCTTCAAAGTCTTGACATCCTCCATCCTAGGGAAAGACAACAATCTTTAACTCTATCTATACCGCTCATTATTTTATAAACTTCTACAAAGGTCACCTTTCAATTTCTATGTTCCAGTGAAAAAAAAGTCCCAGCCTATCCAGCCTTTCTTTATAACTCAAACCTTCCATACCCAGCAACATCCTGGTAAATCTCTTCTGAACCCTCTCCAGCTTAATAACATCCTTATTATCAGAACTGGACACAGCCTTCCAGAACAGGCCTCAGCACTTTTTGTCATTCTGTGGTCTCCAGGTTACTAGCAAAGCTGTCTATTTGGGGGGCTGTCTGTTGGGTGATCTGCTGCTAATGGCTTGAGCAACAGCACTTCATAGCCTTCTGCATTTAACACTGAGTTCAACAATTTCAGTCCTTAATCTCTGCTCCTTCTTTAGTTTCCATTTCAAGTACTGGCCTTAATTTTATTTTTCTACTTGCAAGAAAGCATTAGGCTTTTTAAGGTCTGTATGTTCAGGACAGTGTTTAGGCTAAAATAGAGGAATGAAGTGGGTCGTATGACCTGTTCTGGATTCTGCTGACAGTCAGCCTGGGTCAGTGTGGTTACAGATTATTTTTATTGGGAAGTACAAGCTTCAGCCCTGTAGACAATTGCAAAAACATGTGTGTGGACAGTGAATAGACTGTTAATCTGCAAAGTCCAAGGAAGCTGTTAAGAATGTCAGGTTTGTAAATGTTCATACTTTGAACTTTCCAGTTGTTTTCAAGATAGAAAGAAGATGGGAGTCTAAAAGATAGCAGATTAATATTTCTATTGGATACAAGACCAATGGAATTCTTGATGCTATGGAGTGGTTTTGGGTGAATTAGGTCAGAATCCTAAGGAAGTAGAATTGGTTTACAGGTTTTTTTTCTTGGAATATTATCAAACCTCACACCACAGTCTGCTAGAATCCAACAGCGAGAGGATGAGCTGAGAGATAAAGACAGCCAGTGCCCATAGTTTACGGTGCACGAATGTGGGTGGGAGCTCACACTTGATTTGAAGAAATTCAGTTTGTGAAAATTTAAACAAGACTTGAAGAATCATCTAGCTAGTGGGTAATCTCCAGGATAACGATAATTATAAAAGTTCAGGATTAGAGATTATCAGACTGGAAAAGTCCTTCACGCTTGGATCAATTTGGATTAAGCATTGCTTCAGACTGGTTTCAGGTGGATAGAGCATCTACCTAAAGGACAGAATAAATTATAACTGTGGGGAAAAATGTTGATCATAAACCATTTATAAATGAAATTTCTTGTAATTTAGAATATAAGTGGCATATGTAAATTTTTCAGTCAGGTGTTGCTTTTAGTTTTTGTTATACCATTTGTTAAAAGTCTTAATATGCAAAATATTGCTGTGTAATTCCTTTAAATTGGCCACTGTAAATTTAAGTTTTTTAAAGTAATGGATTGTTGCAGGGATTTAGTTTTATCACTGATTTTGGGCACTGCACCAGGCTTTACAATGACATAGAATTTCATAAAGCTTTTATGGGAACCAGAAGAGAAGACTAGTAGTCAGTGAGGTGGAAACTGGAGACTGTAAGGATCACAGAGTTAGCATTACCAAGGGGAAGAGGAGGCAGAGAGCAGATGAAGTGCAAATACGTTAATGCAAGGAGTATAGTGGATAAAACAGATGAACTTACGGCTTGGATTGGACATTATTGCGATCACAGAGACTTGGTTGAAGGAAGGGCATGACTGGCAACTAAATGTTCCAAGATGTAGATGCTTCAGACAGAGGGGGAAGAAAAAGGTGGGGGAAGAGTTGCATTGCTAGTCAGGGATGATATCATGGCAGTGCTAAAGGAGGATACTATGGAGGGCTTGGGTAGTGAGGCATTATGGGTAGAGCTGAGAAATAAGAAGGGTGCAGTGACATTGTTGGGACTGTATTACAGGCCTCCCAACAATGAGCATGAGGTAGAAGAACAAATAGGTAAACAGATTATGGAAAGATGTAGGGGCAACAGGGTAGTGGTGATGGGAGATTTTAATTTTCCCAACATCAACTGGAATACACTAAGTGTCAGAGGTCTGGATGAGGCAGAATTTGTAAGGAGCGTCCAGGAAAGTTTTCTAGAGAAGTACGTCAATAGTCCAACGAGGGAAGGGCCATATTGGACCTGGAATGAGCCAGGCGAGATGGTAGAAGTTGCAGTGGGGAATCTCTTTGGGAATAGTGACCATAATTCTGTACGTTTTAGAATACTCGGAAACAAAGATGAGAGTGGTCCTAAGGGAAGAGTACTGGGCCAAGGCTAATTATATCAAAATTCGCCAGGAGCTGGGAATGTGGTTTGGGAGCAGCTATTTGAAGGGAAGTCCACATTTGATATTTGGGAGGCTTTCAAAGATAGGTTGAAGATAGATAGTGCAGGATAGCATATCCCTTTGAAAGCAAGGGATAGGAAAGGCAAGATTCATGAACCATGGATGACAGGAGAAATTGTGTGACTAGCCAAGAGGAAAAGGGAAGCGTACATAAGGTCCAGGCAGCTAAGAACAGAATAGGTCTTGGATGAATATTGGGAGAGTAGGACCAATCTTAAATGAGAATCAAGTGGGCTAAAAGGGGTCATGAAATAACTTTAGCAAGCAGAATTAAGGAGAATCCAAGGCTTTATATTCATTTATAAGAAGCAAGAGGATAACTAGAGAAAGGGTTGGTCCACTAAAGGATAAGGAAGGAAGGTTGTGTGTCGAATCTGAGAAAATGGGTGAGATTCTCAATGATTACTTTGCACCAGTGTTCACTGAGAAGAGGGACATGACAAATGTTGAGATTAGAGATAGAAGTGTGATAACTCTGGATCATGTTGACAAAAGGAGCAAAGATGCATTTGGTAGGCTAAAGCATATTAAGGTGAACAAATCCTCAGGACCAGATCGGATCTATCCCAGATTGCTGAGAGAGGTGAGAGAGGAACTAGCTGGGGGCCCTGACAGATATCTTTTGTTGCATCCTTAAACACAGGTGAAGTGCCAGAGGACTGGAAGGTTGCTCATGTTGTCCCCCTGTACAAGAAGGGTAGTAGGGAATTCCAGTTAACTACAGACTAGTGAACCTGACATCAGTGGTGGGAAAGTTGCTGGAGAAAGTACTGAGGGATAAAATCTATTTATAATTGGAAAAGAATGGGCTTATCAGTGATAGGCAACATAGTTTTGTGCAGGGGAGATCATGCCTTACCAACTTAATAGAGTTCTTTGAGGAAATGATCAAGTTGATGAATGAAGGGCTGTAGATGTCATATACATGGTCTTTAGTAAGGTGTTTAATAAGGTTCCCCATGGTAAACTAATGGAGAATGTGAAGTCACAGGGTGTGCAGGGTGTTCTAGCTAGGTGGATAAAGAACTGGTTGAGCAACAGGAGACAGAGAGAAGTAGTTGAAGGGAGTTTCTCAAAATGGAGAAGGGTGACTATTGGTGTTCCACAGGGATCAGTGCTGGGGCCACTTATATTTGTGATATACATAAATGATCTGGAAGAGGGCATTGGTGGTCTGATCAGTAAGTTTGCAGATGACACAAAGATTGTGGAGTAGCAGAAAGCACAGGGGACTGTCAAAGAAAACAGGAGAATATAGATAGACTGGAGAGTTGAGCGGAGAAGTGGCAGATAGAGTTCAATCCAGGTAAATGTGAGGTGATGCATTTTGGGAAGTCTAATTCTACAG
>NC_057728.1:27101342-27238835 GCF_004010195.1 Chiloscyllium plagiosum | reverse complement strand
GCAGCTCATTCCCTACTTGCACCACCCTCTGCATGAAAATGTTGCCCCTCAGGTCCATTTTGAAGCTTTCCAAACTCACCTTAAGCCTATGCCCTCTAGTTTTGGACTCTCCGATCCTGGGAAAAAGAACTTGAGTCTTCACCCTATCTATGTCCCTCATGATTTGATAAATCTCTATATGGTCACCCCTCAGCCTCTGATGCTCCAGGGAAAAAAGCACCAACCAATTCAGTCTCTCCCTATAATTCAATCTTCCAATACCTGCAACATCCTTGCAAATCTTTTCTGAACCCTTTCAAGTTTAACAATATCTCTCCTATAATGGTGAGTCCAGTGTAGTGAAAGGATGCTTGTTGAACTGGAAACCTGTGACTAGTGGAGTGCCTCGGGGTCAGTGCTGGGCCCTTTGCTTTTTGTAACCTATATCAATTATTTGGATGAGAATGTACAATGCATGATTAGTATGTTTGCAGATGACACTAAAATAGGCTGTGTTGTGGACAATAAGGAAGGTTATCAGAAATTGCAGCAGGATCTTAATCAGCTAGGGAAGTGGGCTGAGAAATAGCAAATGGAGTTTAATATAATAAGTGGAGGTCTTGCATTTTGGAAAGTCAAAATAAGGCAGGAGTTTCATGGTGAATGGTAGGGCATTAAGGAATTCAGGTCCATGGTTCGCAGGTCGCAGGTAGACAGGGCAATGAAGGTGGCTTTTGGCACAAGTGCCTTCATCAGTCAGGGCATGGAGTATAGAAGCTGAAGTTATGTTGCAGTTGTACAGAACACTGGTGAGGCTGCACTTGGAGTATTGTCTTCAGTTTTGGTCACCTTGATGTTATTAAACTGGAAAGAGTTCAGAAGAAATTTACAAGGATGTTGCCTGGTCTGAGTTATAGGAAGAGGTTGAAGAAGCTAAGATATTTCTTCTTTAGAGCGTAGGAGACTGTGGGGGAACTTATAGAGGTGTATAAGATCATGAGCGGCATGGATAGGGTGAATGCACTCAGTCTTTTTCCGGGGGTTGGGGAATCCTGGACTAGAGGGCACCAGTTTAAGGTCAGAGGGTAAAGAATAGAAGGGAACCTGAGGGGCAACCTTTTTACTCAGGGAATGAGCTGCCAGTGGAAATGGTTGAGGTGGGTACATTAACAACATTTAAAAGGCATTTGGACAAATACATGGATGGGAAAGGTTTAGAAGGATATGGGTCAAGTGTAGGAAAATGGGGTTAGCATGGACAGACATTTTGGTCAACATGGACCACTTTGGACCAAAGGGCCTGTCTTTGTGTTGTGGGACTTTATGACTCTAAATGAACTGTATTCTAAAAGTGGCCACACCAATGAGCTGTATTGCTGCAACATGACCTCGTAACTCTGATGTTTAATGCACTGACTAATGAAAGCAAGAACACCGAATGCCTTCTTTACCACCGTGTCTACCTACGACTTCACTTTCAAGGAACTATGAACCTGCACCCTAGTTCCTTCTGTTGAACAACACTCCTCAGTGCCATATCGTGAATTGCATTAGTCCTGCCTTAGTTTACCTTACTAAAATGCAACACCTCACATTTATCTAAATTAAACTCTATCTGCCACATTTTGGCCCATTGGCCCATCTGATCAAGGTCCTATTGCACTCTGAGATAACCTTTTTCCCTGTCCACTATACCACCAAATTTGGTGTTATCTGCAAACTTACTAACCATACCTCCTATAGATATATCCAAATAATTTATATAAATGATGAAAAGCAGTGAACCCAGCACTGATCAATAACTATTTTATCATCCATATATGGATAATCTCACAGACTGGTATAAGTCAATTGATGGATGGTGCAACCAGGTATGTCTAGATCTGAGACATCTAAAACTTTCCCGAAAGAGAGGTATACACACACAATATTCCATTGATGGAAGAACTCAATCAAGTTTGCAGGAGACAAATTCTCATCTACTCTGGACACCAAACATGGATACTGGTCAGTAGCCAAGGTAATCAAGAAGTCATTACCTTCAGAGCACCATTTGGAAGATATTGTTCCAGAGGCTACCAGTTAGTTTATTGGTCAGTCAGGATGTGTTCCAGCAACATACGGACAGAATTACAGAAAATGGACACATACACATTGCTTTTGCTTAATATTGCAATATCATCAGCAAAGAAGTGTATGATTGGAACTTTCACTCACTGATACAAGTATCTCAGCAAGAAGGGCTCATTGTCAACAACAAGAAGTGCCAGGTTAATGCAAGGTCAGATCATTTTTTGGCTTTGTACAAATTGTGCTGACCCATGTTAAGTTGAACACGCAAGACAACTGTTGACCCCACAACACAAAAATCACCTCCAAAAATGCCTTGAATTCTTCAACTTCTTGGCACGATACTTTACTTGAAAAGTTTGGAATGTATCATCATTCAGAGAACTCCTATGTATTTATGGAAGTAGGGCCATTGACATATGTTTTAATCTCTCAAACAAGCACTGTCTGCAGTAAACTGTATCCTACAGCACAACCTAAGGAAGAAGACAATCTTGGGAATTGATATTTTGTAGAAAGGGCATGTGTTATGCACAATAGTACACCAATTGGATTTGATCCAAAGGTCTAATATGAGGGCAATCCAATTATTCCAACAGAGTGTAAAGCACTTGCTTTAATATTCAGTATCACAAGGTTCCATAAGTATGTTGTGTTTCGAAAACAATTCACTGTGAAAATGATCACAAACCATTGAAACTAATTTGCAGCCTTGTACTGACAAGTGTACCACCTAGACAACAGTGACTGCTGTTATAAGCACAGGGTTATGACTTTGACATCTGTGACAAAATTAGTACCAAAATGGTCATGTCAGCCTCACTGAGCAGACTGCCAAACACAAACAAGAATGCAGACACCCCACTGGATCTACATCAAAGGACAGGATGTGCTCAAAACTGAACGGCACTGTACGTTTTGGTCAGTGTAAACGTGACCAGCCTTCAATTGGAAACAACTCACCGGCTGCAGCTGAAGGCATTGTGGAGGATTATCATTGAAGGTCAGCATGGTCGAACCCTGTTGTGGCACTGTGGTAATGTCCCTATCCTTGGACTGGGAGGTCCAGGTTCAAGTCCTACATGCGTAACATCACTGAACAGGTTGATTAGAACAATAGATTAAATAAAAATTTGTGGGTAGCATGGCCAAGCAGTCCAAGGTGTTGGATTAAGGCTCAGGGTTGAATTTCACTGCTACCACATGATCTGGGCGCTTGTCATGCTGAACCTTTATGTAGGCAAGTCCTTTTAAGTAACACACACAAAATGCCATCTGTTTGGGCCTTCTTGTGGTGCAGTGGTACTGTCCCTATAACTGGACCGAGAGACTCAGGTTGAAGTCCCACCTGCTCCAGAGGTATATAATAACATCTCTGAACAGATTCATTTTTTAAAAATCTGTACCATTATTACAACAATCATAACGTGGTCTGACACACTCAGATGCAGTTGGCCTTTGAGATGAGCTCAAGTTTCGAAGAGGTATTATTTTCAAAGGAAAACAATTTCTTCACCAGGGCATTTTGTTGTAACTACACAGAGGGCATATGGGCATAGAATAAACAGGATAACAAGCATGTGATATGGTCTACTGGCCAGGGACCAACAGTGATTTTGAAAAGTTGGCCAGGATACGTTAAGGAATGCCAGATTCACCAGCTGTAGCAGCAATCACCTGTATAAGATATCAATTGTCCCATTGCCCAAAATTGCCACTGATCTCTGCTGGGAGACAAACTTCATCGTAATCACTGATCACAAATTGTTCCTACAAATTTCTAATGATCAGACATCAGGTAATGTACCTTGCAAATGTGTCCAAGGCAGGCACAGGGAATGCAGCACTCAGCCTGTTTAGCACATTCAAAGACATAATTTCTGACAATAGGCAACAGTATAGAATCATAGAAACTCTACAGTGTGGAAACAGGCCCTTCGGCCCAACAAGTCCACACTGACCCACTGAAGAGTATCCCACCCACCCCATTCCCCTATTACTCTACATTTACCCCTAGAGCAGAGAGAAAGTGAGGACTGCAGATGCTGGAGAGTCAGAGTCGAAAAGTGAGGCACTGGAATAACAGTAGGTGAGGCAGCATCCAAGGAGCAGGGGAATTGATGTTTTGGGCATAAACCCTTCCTGATAAAGGGCATATGTCAGATATATCGACTCTCCTGCTCCTCAGATGCTGCCTGACCGGCTGTGCTTTTCCAGCAACACACTTTTCGACTCTACAGTATAGGGCAGGCCTTTCAGAGAGGTCTTTCCAAATAAGGTGTGAACCAAGAGACATTCTCATCTCATTATCTCACATCACATGGTCTCACTGAACAAATAGTTTGGCCTATTAAATATCTCACCATGAAACATAGGACAACGAAACAAGACATCTGTATTGCCGTGTTACACATTCGAGTTACACCTCTGGATACACCTTATTCCATCTGAGATGATGTTTGGAAGGTAAGTGAGAGTAATCTTGCCAAGCCACCACCTTACAAATTCTCAGAGATGTACATTTTAACAAATAAAGGAGGATAAAGGTAGTGCATGACCAGCATGCAGCTACAGAATTACCTCAACTACAAATAGGACAAAAGGCCTGAATCACATACCTCGACAGCAGGAACATGGTCACCCCCGCAGAGGTTTTCAAAATGTGAAACCAGGTCTTAATCATTTACAGCACCTAATAAAGTCCCGTTGAGGAAGGACAGAAGCGAGATTAGGGAAGTTTACAATATACTAATTGTGCACAAAGAACACATCCAAACAACGACAGAGACTTAGAATACCAGACAATAATCAACACACTGACAACAGGTCTGCAGGCCAAGAACAGCCAAAGGCAAAATCCACATTTCCAAGTATATTACACATAACAAGATCTGGAACAGTCATCAAATTGTTGAAACGATGTATGGACTCTTTAAAAAGAAGTCATCCACTACCACCCTCCTTCACCTTGGTGAGCTCATTCTCAGTTTGAAAAAAGAATAAAGAACAAAGAAAATTTACAGCCCAGGAACAGGCCCTTTGGCCCTCCATACCTGAGCTGATCCAAATCCACTGTCTAAACTTTTGGCCCAATTCCTAAGCATCTGTATCCCTCTGCTCCTCACCTAGTCATGCATCTATTCAGATGCACCTAAAATGAAACGACCATGCCTGCCTCTACTACCTCTGCTGGCAACGCGTTCCATGCACCTACCACCCTCTGTGTAAAATACTTTCCGCATGTATCCCCCTTAAACTTTTCACATCTCACCTTGAATGCGTGACCTCTCGTTATTGAATCCCTGACCCTGGGAAAAAGCTTATCTCTATCCACCCTGTCTATACCCTTCATGATTTTCTTAGACCCCAATCAGGTCCCCTCTCCATCTCCTTTTTCGATTGAAAACAATCCTAACCTACTCAACCTCTCTACATAACTAGTACCTTCCATACCAGGCAACATCCTCGTAAACCTTCTCTGCACCCTTTCCAAAGCGTCCACATCCTTTTGGTAATGTTGCGACCAGAACTGCACACAGTATTCCAAATGCAGCTGAACCAAAATCTTGGATAATTTAAAAATGACCTGCCAGCTCTTATATTCAAAACCCCGTTCGATGAAGGCATGCATACCATATGCCTTCGCTGCTCACCAACTTTTCCCAAGGCTCTTCCATTTACAGTATAGTTCACTGTAGAATTAGACTTCCCAAAATGCATCACCTCACATTTGCCTGGATTGAACTCCATCTGCCACTTCTCTGTCCAACTCTCCAGTCTATCTGTATTCTCCTGTTTTCTTTGACAGTGCCCTATGCTTTCTGCTACTCCACCAGTCTTTGTGTTGTCTACAAACTTACTGATCAGACCAACAGTGCCCTCTTCCAGATCATTTATGTATATCACAAACAACAGTGGCCCCAACACTGATCCCTGTGGAACACCACTGGTCACCGTTCTCCATTTTGAGAAACTCCCTTAAACTACTACTCTCTGTCTCCTGTTGCTCAACCAGTTCTTTACCCATCTAACCAAAACACCCTGCACACCACGTGACTTCACTTTCTCAATTAGTTTACCATGGGGAACCTTATCAAATGCCTTACTAAAGTCCATGTATATGACATCTACAGCCCTTCATCTATCAACTTGGTCACTTCCTCAAAGAACTCTATTAAGTTAGTAAGGCACAATCTCCCCTGCACAAAACCATGTTGCCTATCTCTGATAAGCCCATTCTTTTCCAGATATAAATGGTGTTTATCCCTCAGTACTTTCTCCAGCAACGATCCCACCACTGACATCAGGCTCACTGGTCTGTAGTTACCTGGAATATCCCTACTACCCTTCTTGTACAGGGGGACAACATGAGCAACCTTCCAGTCCTCTGGCACTTCACCTGTGTTTAAGGATGCAACAAAAGATATCTGTCAGGGCCCCCAGCTATTTCCTCTCTTGCCTCCCTCAGCAACTGGGATAGATCCCAACTGGTCCTGGGGATTTATCCACCTTAATATCCTTTAGCCAACCCTACGCATTTTCCCTCTTTATATCAATGTGATCCAGAGTAAACAAACTTCTATCCCTAATCTCAACATTCATCATGTCCCTCTTCTCAGTGAACACTGATGCAAAGTAATCATTGAGAATCTCACCCATTTTCTCAGGTTCAACACACAACCTTTCTTATCCTTTAGTGGACCAATCCTTTCTCTAGCTACCCTCTTGCTTCTTATATATGAATAAAAAGCCATGGATTCTCCTTAATTCTGCTTGCCAAAGTTATTTCATGACCCCTTTTAGCCTGCTTGATACCTTGTTTAAGATTGGTCCTACTCTCCCGATATTCATCCAAGGTCCATTCTGTTTTTAGCTGCCTGGACCTTATGCATGCTTCCCTTTTCCTCTTGGTCCGTTGCACAATTTCTCTTGTCATTCACAGTTTATAAATCTTGCCTTTCCTATCCCTTGTTTTCAAAACTTCTCCTTTAATTCATCTGATGTTCCCTGAGTCAAAGATATGGCTATGGGTATCCACATAGGTCCCTGCTTTGCCTGTCTCATTGTGGGGGTATGTGAAACATGCTTTGTTCCAGTCTGACTTGCCCCCATCATCCACAACTCTCTCTTTATTACATCAACAATGTCATTGGTGCTGCTTCCAGATCTTGTCCCAAATTGGAAAAATTAATCAGCTTTGTTGTCAATTTCCATCCTTCTCTCAGCTTCACCTGAGCCATCTTTGCCTCTTCCCTCCCATTCCTGACTTCACTGTTTCTGATTCTAGAGAAAGGCTGTCCACCAATATCTACTGCAAACACACTGACTCCACAGTTACCTTGGTTATTCTTCCTCACAACCCATTTTCTACAAAGATTCCATTCCATTCTCCAACTCTGTCACATCTGAATTTGCAGGTGGTGATGTTCCTATATATCTGCCACCCTTGTCTGAGATGGATAGACCCAGAACACAACCTAGGTAGTGTTCCCAGGTTTTGTAGATACTGTTGAGAGGAGTCTTGGTCATTCCATTTCATTCCTTTCTTTAGGCTTTGTATCAGTTTGATACAACTGAATGGCTTACCAGGGCAGTGTGGGTATTGCCGTGGGTCTGGAGTTACAGGTGGCCAGAGCAAGAGAGGATGGCAGATTTCTTTTGCCAATGAATTGGTTTATATGGAGAAAAACAATGGTTACATGGCTGTCATTAGACTTGTTTTAATTACCGCATTTTATTTAATGCAAATTTCACCACCTTCCACAATACGATTCAACCTGTTGTACCCATAGCCTGCCTTTGGGCTCCGGATTATTACTATGGTGACATTACCCTTTTGCCACTGCTTCCCCTTTCTGCTGCATCACATTTGTGGAGGATGGATAGCCACAAAAAAGAAAGCTATTTAACTGGTTGACTTCTAAAACTCAATATCCTGGACTTGAACTTAGCAGCCCAATCCATTTGGAGAGTGTAGCCTTCTCTGTGTATCTTTATGTTCACTCGCATCAATATTATAGCATTGACTCCCACCTCCCACTTCTGATATTTCAATGGCTGTGGGCAGCAAACCAACAGAGAGACAGTCAGTACACCCCCAGATCTTTCTATCCATTTGTAAAACATGTGTCCAGCCACATGCACTTCAAAAACATTTCACAGGCATATTACAGAAGTAGCACCACAAGTACAAGAAGTCAAAATAAATGGCACACCTACAGAAGAAATGCCAAACCTTTACATTATATATTGTGTCTGTTTCCAGCAGACCTCATTTTGAGGCTGTTACTATTAGAACAAATGTTTCTTACACACAGAAATACAAAAGTAAGTTACCTTTGAACCAGATTGTTGTATTATATATTATATAATGGGAAATCTGAACATACAAGTCTTTTTCTTAGTTCTTCCCCTGCTTCAAACAACCACTGGAGGCAATTTTGGGAAACAATTGTGATTGTTACAATTGTCCCCAACTGAGCTCAGCTGCCACATAATACTCCCAACAATGTGAATAGAAGAACTGAGGTGCAAGGGTAAGAGGTTCATCATTTGAGTTGTTTGCTAATCCGACCATGAGAGGGCAGAAGAGCACTACTGTTTCCAGTGGAGTCCAACTGTGATCACCACTGATTTGTTGTCCACATACTCTGTCCAGCAGGTTTACACCATCCTATGAGCAGATGTTGGTTTAATCTGGCACCCAACTTACTGGTGAAGAACATCACAGCCAAAAGCAATTCTGTCCTCATTTGACATCCATATGGATGTAAGGAGCTAACTACATTCAACAGTTTTATGCAGGAATGAAAGCAAGCATGAGATATAAGCTGCCAGTGCTAAGATGCTAATGTGGTTACAGGGAAAATGATGTAGTGTAAATATCTGATGCAAAGCTAGGTAGTCAGGATGAATGCAAATATAATATTCAAGCATATTAAAGTACTTACAAAAAGCAATCAATGAAGAAAGGGTGTAATACAGTTTAAGGACTGCTGGACTATATCGAATGAGTCCTGCAGAAGGGCAAAAGCTACAGAATAAAATAATCTTGCACACATTCTTAATATACAAGGTCAAATCATCAGTCAGCACTTTTCTAGACACTCAATTAAGCCAATGGTTGATAATTTACTGCATTAAGTGGTAAGAAAGTAGAATGAAGAGGGAGAGCGTGAGGGAACGGGAGAATTACTCTAAGGGAAGATTTCAATAGAAACTAGAAAACTCAATTGCTTTAAAACAGAGTTATAAATGTATTATATAACAATTTTAAACTCCAGTATGCCACAGAAACCACAAGAGGTAGCGCTCACTTCGGATTGGGGTTTCCAGATACTCAGTGGGGTGCTCGACGGTTTTAGCTCACAGGCTGTTACAGTGTAAGAAATCAACTGGTTCCCATGTTGGGTGGGAGTTGGTGATTCATAGCAGCCCAGAATATATTTTCATATGCCTCTGGACTCCAACAATAAAAAATGTTTCCTGTAATGTTTGTGCATAGCTTCCAGTCACCCTTTTAATGATGGCTGCTTAACCAGCTCACCAACCGATCCAAACAGGCAGAGCCAGCAACAAATTTCCAGCTAAGATCCTGGGGAGGTCACAGAACCCACAGAAGTATTCCTGGAATAAGACTTCTGCCTGCTTGAAACAATCATTGTTTTGTTCAGCCTCTTTTTTGGCAGGGGGGGAGAATGGGGGTTAGGATAGCACAGCACACTAGTCTTTCAGTGGACTTAATTAAAATTGGACTCTAAAGCAACACAAAATCAAATGGAAAACATGAATCACTCCACAATTGGAATAGTAAAATCACAATTAAATAAAATCAGAAATAGGTTATGAATGGTGATGAACTGTTATATTCTATTAATAAACAATGTAGCATCATTTGTGGTTTATGAGAAATAAACCATTTGTACCTACTATAACTTATAATTGTATCCACATGCAGTCAAACTTAAAATGGCTATTACTTTTTGGTAAATGCTCCTTTGGTTCAATTAGCTGCATATGAAATAATTAATCTCCAACTAGATGAACCCACACAAGATGAAAAACTCTCATATTAAAGTCAATATTCACATTGTAAAAAGTGCATCATAAATTGGCACAAGGACCATTCGACTAACCTCAATGATATAATCTTTCCCATCTTTCCCATGTACAGCTTTTACTGCACAGATGTCCAGGCCACCAAACATCTCCGAACAGGCATCCACCCACATTCGATAGCTGCGAGAGAGTTTCCATTTCAATATCAGTCGAGTGAGATCCAGAGTTTGTGCCTTAATGCATCATGCAGTGCCCCAGGTATATAACATCTCAGCAATGTAACACTTAGAGGAAACTGAAACTAGTCAAATATGTTCCTCATACAGGAAATGTTGGTACCCTTTCTGGCCTGTTGTTGTTCCTTCAAACTAACAGTTTGGGACCAGGCATTTTGTGTTGCGTCTCCCTGCTGTTTTAAAATGGATGATGAACTGTGGGTGATAGTCTTGAGATACCAGCACAGGAAGACAAAATGTTATAATGCCTCTATGCATGTTACTATACAACACTCCTATTTTCACATTCAGATAGGAATACAGGAAAATTTCAAGTCAAAAATCAAAGGATTGATTTTCCACAAATCCCTTAAGTGTTAACGAGCCTCCATGATCACTAAACTGCTGGTTCAACTTGCATTTGGTGTAAGATGCAAATATGGTGAAGGAGCTGAAGCTTGTACTAGATAATAACAGGGTTTTTTAAGGGATTGACTGGCACTTAAACTGCCTGCTCCCATTAAGGAGACTGTATGTATTTTAGTAGCTAGCATATGATCTAATGTCTTCTCTCAACAGGGATCAGCAGATTGTGAGCAAACTCTCGTTGTAACAGATGATTTCATGAACTACTTATCATGTTTTGCCCTTACACTTGCTGCTAAAGATTTGAAGAGGCTTTTCGAAACACATTGGAGAGAATTTCTGGGATACTTTAAAGCATCACTAACATTCAATCCATGCCTATTCCAGAGATTCTTTGACTATTTCACCTAAAACAAGGAAATGCAATGCTAACTCTACCTTGTTGGGAACTTTACAGGAATAACTAGGACAAAGGGGTTTTTGCCCGAAACATCGATTTTCCTGCTCCTTGGATGCTGCCTGACCTGCTGTGCTTTTCCAGCACCACTCTAACCTTGACTCTGATCTCCAGCGTCTGCAGTACCCATTTCTGCCTAAAGACATTCTTTGACCAATAGCATCCTGTTAGCAATAGCCCTTGCTCTGGAGGAGGAGATGAGGGCAGAAAACCAGAAATCAATCCTGTTATGGTCCTGTTACACCAGAAATTGTAAGAACCTGGGTGCTCTCAAACACTGAACCATTCTGAAACATGGCATGGAATTTCACTCAGCCTTCTCCCACATTTAATATGAGTGGATAAGTGGAAGCCACACATAATCCTCCAGTAAATTACTTTCTAATCCAGTTTAAATACTATACCTGCCCTTTTCTACTACAGAATCCGGGCAAATTAAAATTCTGGTCATTATCATCAAGAAACAAAATGCACACTTAGAGCAGACAGGTGTGTTTTATGATTAGTTTTATCATTTAGTATCTGATTTTTCCCCATCACCAAACTAACCCTCCAAATGATTTAATGTGCTGTCAAGAGTCAGCTGGATTAATTTGACAGTCTCCTTGGGCCTAAATAAAGCTGTCAGCGTCTGTATCATTTCTATCTCTAAGAGACTGTTTCCAGGCATTAGGCTGTGCTTCCACATTAATTTCCATCAAATCTGCCAAAAGTATTACACAACTGATCTCTTGACTTTATGTTATAGTTGCAGTGTTCCAAGTGGGAGCAGGAGGAAGGACTCACCTTAGGGAACTATGGTGGTACCGGGGCCTTGTACAAAATATTTACACTGTTACTAAAGGCAATAGCATCATTGTAAGTTGTAAGTCACATTGATTTTAAATGCCAGGTTAGAGATTTCCAACATAAAGATAAAAGGTCATCAACCCAAAACATTAACTTTGTTTTTTTTCTCTACAGGAAGCGCCTGGGTATTTTTAGTAATTGCCAGTCTTGTAAAAGAATGCGTCGTTAGAGATCAGGAGGCTCCCAAAGAAAATTGGTTGTGAGAGCAATTTTTATTCTTTTTCAGAATGAGAGTAACATTTTCCAGTTGTCTGTTTCTTTGTGCAGCCTTCCCCATCTACATTATGATTCTTTGATTTGTAAGTAATTCTAATTGTGCTTGGGTAGTGTAGTTTTCTATAGGGCTATGCTATTAAAATGCCTTATAATTGTGAAGATTTGCAGGGTAAAAAAGCAGGGGATAGAACGAGAAAATACAACACCATTGGAAGAACCTTTCCTGGCTAACCCTGGGATTTAATAATTATTGATACACTCTCAAAATAAGTGACAACTTTTGTCCCAGTGAAGAGACCAGTTAGCCCAGTGAGAATATGTGAAATAAATAATGGAGATTTCACTATTTAAACTTTCCATTCCAGTACTTCCTTAACTTCACTGCTGAATCTGCTGCTGGAAAGCTGTGTCCCCTGATCTTGGTTCGTGTGGTCTAAATGCTTACCGTTCCGTCATGGCCACTTGTTCCAGCATGGCAGAGCCAGTATTTGCTTTCCAGTTCCCTGAAATTGAAGTCCTCCTGAAAGACAGAAGAACAAAATATTGCAGAAACCACTTTACAGAAGCAGAAGGAAAACAGCTCCAGATATTTGGTTAAATAACAGATGTACTTCCCTTAGTTGTCTACACAAACATTTGCGGGTAGTACAGTGGCAGGAACTGCTCATGGTGAGTCACTGGGAACAAACAGCAACCAGCCGGGAGTGAGGAGTTGCACATGTGCAGCTCCCCAGAGGGTGAGGTGCCCTAAGAGTTCTGTAGAAGACGCAGATCATGAATTTGTTGGGGTGAAGCACAGAAAAAGGCTGATGGACAGATGCATAGAAAGATTCGGTGTATAACAGATCTTCCACAGCCTTACAATTCTGGTGGAGGAAACCATTAATCAAACTAATCAATTTAACTGAATGGCATTCCCCCCACCACCATGAAGAAATCAGTTCTTGTAACATTTTCTTTAAAATGCGTCAGAACCAACACCAATTAAATATAAATGAAAAGAAATAACACTTCAAATCAAAAGATAACTTTCATTTTAAATAGTTGTTAAAACAAAATACATCTTACACAACCATTCACGTCACTCCATGTGGTGCTACATTGCTGTGCAATTTCACAAGATCCTGTTCTTTATTCAAGCAAGGTAGGTCTGGAGACCTTTCCAAGAAGAATTTTCACTTTTGAGTTATCACAGGTACAAACTATCATCAGCAACTATAGCACCAAAATTACCACATAATTGAATTCTTTCTGCCTAAAAGGGTTGAATAAGAGCAGAAAATGGAAGAAATACCCAGGAGCTTTAATAGCATCCACAGGGAATGAAACAGAGCTAACATTTCAGGTCAATAAAGCCTGTTTGTCTCTCCACAGATGATGCCAGAACCTGCTGAGCATTTTCAGCATTTTGTTTTTACATCAGATCTCCTATGACCACATTTCTTTTGCTTTTGTACTTAAAGAGTGGCACATGTTGTCTGATTTGTGGTTGATTAGCTAGACAGTGTGTTTTGCTTTTAAATTCCTACTGAAAACTCTGAATAGAGACTGGAACAATGCATGAATATTTCATTTCCAGGCAGGATTTCCTGCATCAAAATTGATACAAGTTGTGACTGGCACAGAGGCTCAAAGCAGGTGCACACTGTAATTCAAAAGTGCCCAGAGTTAATGACAATCTCAGACATGGACAGATTTTCCTGATACAGAGGGCCCTGTTTCTAAACATTCCCACAATTCTGTGACATTTTGAGAACTTCCTGAAAACAACAATTTTTAAACAGTTGACCAGGTGGATACCTGAATTATTTGCATTTGAGATGCCTTTGGTTTTCTACTGAGATATGTAAACTTTGCAGAGAGCAATTTAGCCATAATGGATTAAAGGAATTATAACCCTGAAAATCTAGGTATGTATGAAATTAATTTCTTTCACCTTTGCTCTCTGGTGTCAGAAACATTCAGATTTGCAAACCCATTCTCTATTCAACAAATCTTTTCTTTTTGGCACTGGGTGGGTATCTGCTGAACTTCCCTGTAAGAAGGTTGGATTTAAATTCTGTTTTGCTACTTGTAACTGGTAAAGTTTAACCAAGATAAAATAACTGAAATGAGGTTAAGATCATTTTGGCTGTTTTGAAACTTTACAGTATCTTTCTCTAAAAAATTGGGTGATGATAGGACAGTTAATAGACATGAGGGCTGTCTTTGTGACAAATGGATGAGTGCAGCTCTAATAACACTCAAGAAGCTTGATATCATCCAAGACATAACAATCTGCTTGGCACCACATCCACAACCATCCACTCCCTCCACCACTAAAGCTCAGTAGCAACAGTCTGTACTATCGACACACAAATTTAACAGTATTAAACATCCATACATCAAAACACTAATACAATTATGAAATTCACTATGGTGGATGATGGTTACAGAAACAAAATGCTAATATTTACATGTAAGCTTTATAATTATTTCCGATCTTCTGAATTCTGATGTCATACTTGGAGTCAATGTAAGGTTCAGTGGTTGCATAAGTTTTTGCAAGGGCCACAACACTGGCGATATCCTGAAAATCATAATGATTTTCAACTTTTACCTGCAAGAGACAAGCCGAGGCCAGTGAGAGAAAGAGTAAGAAGTCAAAAGAGTTAGAAGCATTATTATTAAACCATCCAAAACATCTGAAAAGCATTTTCATTAAGAATACAACCAATATGTGTGCCACCATTCCCCATTCCCCTGATCCACTGAGCTCTGTCACATCCTCACTGACTCAATTTAATTTTCTCCAAATGATAATGTCTGAAGTGGTGAATGAAAGCAAACAGCAGAGTTTAGGTCAAGGAACACACAGACTCCAGTGTCATGTTTCTCTCAGTATCTTGATCAATATCACCCCCAGAGATTATCATCATTGTTAGTGAGGAAGAAATTGCTGTTCTCCTCTGTAACATCGTCTTCCTTCTCTTTAACTTTTCTCTGCTTCCCTGTACTGTGATTGATCCGTTGGAAGAGGCAGCTCAAACTAAAAATGAATGAGTGTTACACCCTTAGGATAAAGACAGAAAAGTGTGATAACGTCTGGTTATGCGCTGCTTCAGTGTTGCCATGGTAATTATTTTAGTGTACGCCCACAGAACTGCTGCTGGCACTATCCTCTCATCTTGCTAACCTTCCAAAGCTACACTAGAATGCTTCATTCTTAGCACTCTGTCCTGGTCATCTTACTCTCAGTTCTCTACTGGAATGTCCTGACAGTTGCCTGCTTTAATGAACAACTTTCAACTTTGACAATACTGAATGAAGACGAACACTTGAGAAGTGTCTCCTAGGTGGCAGCACACAACTGATGCAATTGATCAACTGGTATCACATTGTTCAATGGGAGAGATGGCTTCCAAGATTTTTCATGCAAATAATTCTTGTTGGTACTGATGGAAGTACACATATGTTGCAATTTCCCCTTCCTGAGGAGGTGGGAATAATGGTGAATGTGATGAGCTAATCAGGCAAGAGTCCAAAAATCAGTTTCTCGTTGTCAAGACAAACTTTCACAATTAGTTTCTCCCTCCTTAGATGATGTTCTTCTCATTGAATGGCAAGAAGCCGATTTGCATTTTATTAATTACACAACTCACTGGAAGTAATTTCCCATTCTCAATTAATTTCTGGGATACGGGAATGCTTCAGAAACTTGGCTGCATAAACCAAACTGTCAACTTTACTCTTGAGCCTCAAATTCATGTGTATATATATCTTTTGTTATCACTGTTATATAAGCTATTAGGACTTGAAAGGATTCATTGATATCATGATGTAAGATCCAGACATAAAGGGCTATTCCTGGAAGAGTTGTTAGAAATCTTTGCTTGTTACCACTGCTGTGCGAAAATGACTCAGTTAGTGTAATGTGAACTTTTAGCTGACGTCTGAAGATTTCATTGAGTTGTACAACATAAGATGGTGGCAGTGACAGATGTCTCAAGTAACGTGCTAGCAGTTGTGATAGGTAAAGAAATCTTCAGATTGTTAAGACCATCATTGTTTTTTCTTTATTTTTCTCATTTTTGGTTTGGCCCTGTGAACTGAAGTTGAGAATCAAACCCTGAACAGCAGTTGGTTTTAAAAATAAAGACACAACAAACAAATGGGTAATGCATATGGGTGTTGGCCTGGAAAGGTTGTTGCTAGTTAATTATTGTTCTAAGAACACTGCAGATGCTTACCGACTGGTAGGTGGTCGGATGTTGCACTGGTCATTCGAGTAGAGGTCAGTGCTGGCCAGCTAACCATAGAAAATGTTGAAAAAGGAAAAGGAATCCCAGATTGAACTGATTTTGACTTTCTTTTTGGGCAGACGCCAGGTAGATGTCATATACATGGACTTTAGTAAGGCATTTGATAAGGTTCCCCATGGTAAACTAATGGAGAAAGTGAAGTCACAGGGTGTGCAGGGTTTTCTAGCTAGGTGAATAAAGAACTGCTAGAGCAACAGGGGACAGAAAGTAGTTGAAGAGAGTTTCTCAAAATGGAGAAAGGTGACCAGTGGCTGGGGCCACTGTTGTTTGTGATATACATAAATGATCTGCAAGAGGGCATTGGTGGCCTGATCAGTAAGTTTGCAGAGGACACGAAGATTGTGGAGTAGCAGAAAGCATAGGGGACTATCAATGAATACAGGAGAATGTAGATGGACTGGAGAGTTGAGCGGAGAAGTGCGGATAGAGTTCAATCCAGACAAATGTGAGCTGACGCATTTTGGGAAGTCTAATTCTAGAGCAAACTACACTGTAAACAGAAGAGCCTTGGGAAAAGTTGATGAGCAGAGGGATCTGGGAGTTCAAGTCCATTGTACCCTGAAGGTGGCTGCACAGGTAGATAGAGTAGTCAAGAAGGCATATGGTATGCTTGCCTTCATTGGACAGGGTATTGAGTATAAGAACTGGCAGGTCATGTTAAAACTGTACAAGACTTTGGTTCGGCCGCATTTAGAATACTGTGTACAGTTCTGATCACCACATTACCAAAAGGATGTGGATGCTTTGGAGAGAGTGCAGAGAAGGTTTACAAGGATGCTGCCTGGTATGGAAGGTGTTTGCTATGAAGAGAGGTTGAGTAGGTTAAGATTGTTTTCAATCGAAAAAGGAGATGCAGAGAGGACCTGATTGGGGTCTAAAAAATCATGAAGGGTGGATAATCGAGATAAACTTTTTTCCTAGGGTGAAGGATTCAATAATGAGAGGTCACACGTTCAAGGTGAGAGGAGAAAAGTTTAAGGGGGATACACACGGAAAGTACTTTACACAAAGGGTGGTAGATGCCTGGAACACGTTGCCAGCAGGGGTGGAGGTGGCAGGCACGGTAGATTCATTTAAGGCGCATGTGGACAGATGTATAAGTAGTGGGGAGCAGAGGGATACAGATGTTTAGGAATCGAGCAATAGGTTTAGACAGTGGATTTAGATCGGCATAGGCTTCGAGGGCCAAAGGGCCTGTTCCTGGGCTGTAAATTTTCTCTGTCCTACACGGGAGCTGCTGGATTGGAAAGCAATGTTTGAGTTTTCCTCTCTATAGTTTTATATTCAGTTAAAGAATTGTTGAATGTTCTGAAAAAAAAAATCCCAGTTTATATGAAGTTACTGAATACTTCATGGAGTCTTCTGGAAGCAGTTTGCATTGACTAGTGACTTTGGAATTGAAGCAAGATAAAAGTATCCTTTGTGCCGATAATAAAACACATTACTCGAAGATTCTATAAGGCCCTGGTACTGTAAGATACATAGCAATCTCTTGTTAGTCATCAGGCACAACTTAAAAATGAGTTCACGTTATAGCTTCCAATGCATCTCTTCATAGCATTGGCATCAAGGAAATACATTCAACAACTCTACTTAGCTCCTCCCATGAATCGTCTTTTGTATCTTGATGGATAAGGGCTCTTGTGGTGCAGTAGTGTCCCTACCTCTGAGCCTGGAAGCTTGGGTTCAGGTCGCACTTGCTCCAGAAACATGCCATAACAAGGTTGATTAAAAATATCTATATCCTGATGGGGAGGCCTACCTTACACTGTCAGTTAACCCTTTTGTTTGAACTGTCTTTAGCAAACCCTCTGAATGGTTCTTAGCTTCACTTTTGCTGTAACTTCTACAATTACAGTAGGTGCCTCCAATGGAGATTAAATCAGGATGTATCCTTGGACCACTGCTCCATCTGGAGAATAACTACACACCCTTCAGCTTCACAGGTGACACTTTAATGGATGGGGCAGGCAGCAGTTTTTCTCTTGGAACAGCACTTCAGTGCAGAATGCAAGCAGGCCATCTGTAACCAAAATAATCACTTTCATGCAGAAGGCAAAAAAGTAGCATGAGACAGTAGAGAACAGTGAAGTCATTGTGAGGGGGCTATAAAGCACAGTGGTGCATCAAAGTCTGACATGGCGCATGTGCCTGCAGTTTATGTGGCTAAAACACTGCAGTTTAGTGAAGAGCAAGACGATGTGTGAAAGGAAGAGAGTGATGGCGATGCACTCAGTAAGGTGTGGGTGAACTCTACACAGTAAGGGGATACCACCACAGTCTGTTTGGGTGTTGGGGCTATTTAGAATCAGGGTATTGGCCACAGTCCAATTGGCCACAGTTAGTCCAATGCAAGTCAGCGATTGTACCACAGTCAGTCCTGTGAGTCAAGCAAAACCAGTCTGGTCCTTGTTAATTAGTCAGTTAGTCAGAATCATCTTGAAAATTCTGTCTGAGGGATGTGCCAGGCTCACCATCACGGTGGCAATTGAAGATCATTCAGTGGATCTAGTGGGACAGGAAAGAGTCTGAATTATCCTGAAGTCATGATCACTCTTGAGGAGAAAGTGAGGTCTGCAGATGCTGGAGATCAGAGCTGGAAATGTGTTGCTGGTAGTGGGACAGGAAAGAGTCTGAATTATCCTGAAGTCATGATCACTCTTGCCCTAGCCTGGGAAAGCTGCAACGTTGATTTTCCTGCTCCTCGGATGCTGCCCGAACTGCTGGTCTTTTCCAGCACCACTCTAATCCAGAATCTGGTTTCCAGCATCTGCAGTCATTGTTTTTACCCCAAAGTTGCAAGGGCAGCAAAGGCACAGAACCTCAATGGTCAGGGCTCTAAAATGGAGACACTGATGGTCACGTAAAGGAGATCTAAAGAAGTGAGGTGAGGGTGTTGCAGGTGATGGAGGAGGAATAGTCACCGTGGCAGCAGGGATCACAAAACAAAGTCGTAAAGAGTGGGGAGAGGGTATCAAGTGTCACAATAGCAAAGACTGCAACAAATGCAAATTCTAAAGCTTACCATATTGATCTGCAAACTAACTATGCCATAAGGTTTCGATATTGAGAAAGCAGCATCCAAAGTGATTGAGTTATTGGGAAAGGAACGGAGTGCAGAGTTGGAACATGAATCCACCTAAAGGCTACTCCAGTAATCAGGAGTTCAGGGATTAATCAATATTAAATACCTACCTTTCAATTCCCACTCAATCATCATGTTAATGTTCCTCATACCTCATCCATCCTAGCAAATCTGGTATAATGCTGGACATACAGACCTTGTAAGCTGTTAGTATCAAAAAGTGTGGCACTGGGAAAGTGCAGCAAGTTAGGCAGCATCCGAGAAGTAGGAGAATTGACATCTGATGAAGGGCTTATGCCCGAAACGTCAATTCTCCTACTCCTCGGATGCTGTCTAACCTGCTGCACTTTTCCAGTGTCACATTTTATGACTTTGATCTCCAGCATCTGCAGTCCTCACTTTCTCCTAGCCCTTGTAAGTAGTTAGCCTGGCCACAGTTATTTCCAAACCTCTCAACTCAGAAACCCTGAGTTTGAAACTGAATTTGACTTATTGTTGAGGGGGGGTCAGTCAGCCTAACTACCTGCTGTCTCATCTGTTCTGGTTTTCCTTGGAGAGGGAGGAGGTGATGTCCACAGGCATGCTCAAATCCATGCAGGATGTCACTGATGCGCTCTTCACCAAAGCACAAAAGTATCTTTCTTTACTCTTTGACCCAGAGAATTGCGCAGGGAGGGTATTAGGAATCTCAGCCATTCCTGGTTTCTTGAAGATTTAGGGTGAAACTTTACATCCACATCACTATGAGAGTGCCATATTATGAACCAGCAGTCTTCATCAACAGAAAAGATTGTTTGAATTGTTTGTGACTGCAACAGCTGGATAATGCAAAGCTCTGCTAGAAATCCAGGGATCTGAACATGACTCTTGCATCCTGGATCTCTCACATGTGCCAACTTCTAGCAAAGCCCTGTTCAAGCATGGTTGCTGGGTGACAAGGAATATCCCCTCTACACCCGACAGACGTCATCCCGAAGAAATCCTCAACTGCTGCGGAAGAGATATTATATACTGTCTGCACTTTGACTGCAGCCTTTGTAGAACTGAAGATATGTTTCAGTGCCCAGACCAGTCAGCTGATGGCACGCAGTATACTCTAGACAAGGTGCCACACAAACATCTGGAATTAAAAGGTGGCTGCATGGCAACTATGCAACCAATGTCAATTGTCATATAGACCCATATATTGTCTATGAAGTTCTGAGGGTAGGCAGGGAGAACCCTTTTCCCATAGCAGAGAGGTCAATAAACAGGAGGCACAGCTTTAAAATAAGGAGCAGGAGATCTAGAGGGGATTTAAGGAAGGAATTTTTCATCCAGAGAGTTGAGAGTATCTGGAACTCACCGCCTAAAAGAGTAATGGGGTGGTAACCCTCAGGACATTTAAGAACTGTTTGGATGACCACTTGAAATGTTATAGCATTCAAGGCAATGGGCCAAGTGCTGGAAAATGGCATTAGAATAGATTGAATGTTTAGTGACTGGCGTGGATATTGTGAGCTGAAAGCCCTTGACTCTGTGACACTGCATCATGGTGGTGTGCTGCACCCAACACTTCCTCAGTTGCCAAAAGCAGGGGGTCAGGGGGGAGGAGATGCAGGCGTGAGAGCAAACCTCCTCAGGAAGATGATGGGGTGTGCCCATTTCAGAAATCGCTCATTGACCTTGTGATTTGGCCTGCACCTTCCTGCTGAATGTGACAAACTCCAACATTTGGGAACCCAAAGAGAAGCCTCTGAGAGAGTGACCATGCCAGGCAATGACCATCTCCAATAAGAAACAATCTAACCATCGTCCCTTGACATTCAATGGTAGTACCACCAGTGAATCCCCCACTATCAACATCCTCGGGGTTACCATTGACCAGAAACTCAACTGGACTCACCACATAAAAGCAGTGGCTACAAGTCAGAAACTAAGAATACTGTGGTGAGTAATTTACCTTTGACTCCCCAAAGACTGTCCACCGTTTACAAGGCACAAGTCAGGAGTGTGATGCGTGACTCTCCACTTGCCTGGATGGGTGCAGCACCAACAACACTGAACAAGCTTGACACCATCCAGGACAAAGCAATCCGCTTGACTGGCACTGCATCCACAAACATCCACTCCCTTCACTGGGAGTGACGCTCAGTAACAGCAATGTGTACTATCTACAAGATCCATGAATACACCAAAGATCCTGAGGCAGCACCTTCCAAACCCACAACCACTTCTATCTACAAGGACAAGGGCAGTGGACACATGGGAACATCTCCAATCCACTCACCATCCTTACTTGGAAACATATTGCTGTTCCTTCATTGTCACTGGGTCAAAATCCATGAACTCTCTCGCTAAGGGTGGGTGAGTCAACCAACAGAAGATAGACTGCAGTGGTTCCCCTAGGCAGCTCACCACCAGCTTCTCAAGGGCAATTAGAGATGGGCAATAAATGCTGGCCCAGCCAGCAATGCCACATCCCATGAATAATTAAACTTCTTAGCAGAAGGATATGGTTCTTGATTCATAAATTTTCTCATGTTGTCTCTTTTTTTGTCATGTTTGCTTGAGTTGTTTTTTATTTAAAAGCTCTTTCATTACAAACTTAAGTAAAAGCAAAGAAAGCTTCAAGCTCACATGCTTGGTGGTAGTGGCAGTGTTTCATGAAGGCAGATTGCCTTCCAGAGTCTAAGAGGAATGAGAAGTGGAATTAATTCTGACCATACTGTTGTCAGGTGTCACAAGACCAGCAACTTGGTGGACTAACAATTAAAAGTGAATCACCGAAGAATGAAAATGAGCTTTCTCTTAGCCACATCTGATTCCAAGGATCTACATGAAAGAACAAAGCCAAACAACATAATTGCATTGTTACAAACCAGTTGTAGGCATGGAAGATTATCATCGCAACGTAGTGAGTTGGTAGCTATTGAATTTGAGCAAAGCTGGCATGTCATAATTGGCAATAGTGGTCACACTGTGCAATGAGACACTACCTCTGGAAATATAAACAAACATGACTGTCTAATCAACTGTCTAAACTGCAGTGAGACCTAAAATTATTTTTAGACACAATGGGGTCTTTTTGCCTGTAGCTAAACCAAATCTACCGAAAATCCTTTACAATTTGCAAATTTGGATGTGATGACTTTTTATTTGTTAAAAACACAAACAATTCAATTTCCATTTAATACCAGGTAATAATTATCATTTTGCATTGTTAACATTTTAGAAACTGCTCATCTGTTTTCACCAGTTTCTAGATTCACACGAGACTTAACCGGGCTTAGGGATTAAATTTGGAATCTTCCTGTCTGTACTAGCTAACTGGATATGAAATAGACATGTAGGGATAGATTTTAACCTTTTAATCCTTGATATAAACTTTCTCTGGTTGAAGCACCAACAGAAAAACTCAGTGAAGAGGTTTCAACGCCTGCAACAGAGTCCACTTGGTTTTCATTCAAATATTTTAAACTATAGTGAGTCCCACTGAGTCGATGATCGAGATTAAATTTCTACTAACTTCACATTCTGTCTCATCACATCGTCATGTGAGATAGTAGGGCTTGACGCTGTCAATGGCCTTTCTTGCTTTAGTACTGCTTACCTTACCCATGCCTGCGTGAGCATGTCCCATCTTCACAACCACGGGAAATTTGGGAATTGTTAGCTGAAACACAAAAAAAACCAAACTAATTATCAGCTCAGTCTTGTTCATTTTGATGTGTTGCTATGCACATTTTTTTTTAACCTTGGGATGATGTTTTAAAGATTCCTCCATGGCATATGAATGCTACTAGCCAGACAGCATTTATTGCTCACCCATAATTACAGAGGGGTTGAACTGGGTAGTTTGCAAGGCCATTTCAGAGGACTGGTAACTACATTCCTGTGGGTCTGGAGTCACATGTAGACCAGACCAGGTAAGGATGGCAGATTTCCTTCCTAAAATGACATTAGTGAAACAGATGGGTACTTGCAATAACTGCCAATATTATGTGGTAACCATTATACTTCTTAAATTAGACATACTTTAATTCATTTTTTTTTAAAAAGTTGAATCAAATTTCGCCATGTGCCATGGTGGGATTCAGACTGGTGGCCCCAGAACATTTGTCTGGGACCATGCTCATTTCTAGAGCACTAACATTACCATTGTGCTATCATGTCACCAGAATTCTATACTCTTCCCCCAACTACTGGTGTATTTTAAGGGATAAACACCCCTCTAAGTTTCCATTTCTTTCAAGTTTGATATGGTAAGTTAATAGAGGCAGCTTAATAGTTCTTTATTTAAGCATAAATAACGCCATATGAGTAATATTTATATGCTGAGAGTGTGCAACACCATTTCACCCAGTTTTTAAAGTTAGTTTGGCAGCAAGTGTGAAGAAAAATCCAAGTTAACATTCGGGTCCAGTAACCCTTTCTCAGAACAAGTTCTGAGGAATTCTGATTTCTCTTCACGGGTGCTGCCAGAGCTTCTGAGCCTTTCCAGCAACTTCTGTTTTTGCTTCTGATTTACAGCATCTGCAGTTCTTTCAGTTTTTCAAGAAGTTAGTTGTTTTATACCTGCTTAAGCCTTTCCCCTTCACAAACTATTACCATTCCTGAATTAGGTATAAGAAAGCATTAAGCTCTCATCCGACGATGCTTTCCTTGAGGAAAGGGATAGGTTTATGATGGTGAGAGGAGTGAAATCTCTATACTTACTGCATCTAGTTATGAAGGGAGGAGCAAATACTTTTGACAGCATTTCATAATAATCAGAGTAATTATTCCAGCCCTAATCAAAAACACGGACAAGGATTTGATTGTTAAGTATAAGTGATACAACACTATTTTGTGTACAAGTGAAATACATTGTGCAATTAAAGAAGCTTGACAAGCATTAAGAAAAAGGCTCAGTTTGGACTGGATCAATTTAACCTGAAGCATTATAACTCAGTGTATTAAAATCAGAACTGCACACACTATAAGAAAATTTGCCATCTGCTGTGATGCCAGCTGTCTCTGTCAAGTATGCCATCTTGTGTGTCTTCTTGCTCTCTTTGGTTCACTGGAAACAGAATGGGCAAAATATCATGTTTATTATTAGCTTTGTTTTACCCGTCAGGCTTATTGTACAGCTGTGATATACAGTCAAGGGCTCATGTCCTGAACAGAGTTATTAGGATCGTTACAAGTGGACCTAATAGCCCCATTATATAGCCAATAAAATTTAGAGCACTTTTGTACCAATACTTTCTGTGATTTCCTTTCAATAATTACTAATACAAATAACTTACTCGGAGACCAGACTTGAATTATTTAGTGAACACAAATATACGTGACAGCTGAATTAGTATGCAGTTAAAACGGGACATTGTTTGAAGCACCAAAGTGATGAACGTCATCAGTAACTATTATCAAATCAGTTCCCTTCCAACCAGCACCCTACAATACTCGCCACTTTATTATATTGATGTCAATCCTTGGTGCGACTATGCTCAATAACTTTACTGTATGTCTCAGTTGATATTTAACTCCTCTATATGGCTATGCTCGGTAACTCCTCAATTTATTCTGATTGTTGATGAGTTTGGCTATAAACTTTCTCTTGTAGAAGTTTGAATTAACAACCCACTTTTTTCTCAGGCTATTCATGGAACCTCCACAAGATGATACCATTGAGCTCAAAAATTTGTTATTCAGAGGGCAGTGGGTGCAAAGTCACACCCAGCCAATTAGTCTTCAATATGCAGGAGCTCTGAACTGAGAGTGAAGCACTTTGAGTTGTTCTATCACACTATGATTCCAGTTTATGTTAATACTAGGCAAAGTGAATCCCAGAATGAAACATGGCTTGTTAAACACTAACCTTGGATTTTTGTAACTGTTTTAAATATTCACAAAAATCAGCCAGAGTTCTTTTAATACAAAGAATAAAACATTTATTAAACAATGAAAACATGAAGCATATTTCACGAGTCCAAAATGGTGGCAAGATTTTATTATAAACATCAGAAAAGGATTCAAACACAAACTATCCCTTTTATTCAATCAATATTCTTAACAAATACTCAAAACCTCAATAAAGTGTTACCACTATTTCCACATTATAGTTACAACAGGTTGCCTTTTAGTGAAATCCTGTGTTCAATAATATTTGGGTTTTTTTGTCAGCTGGCATCTCTCCACGAGCCACCAAAAACAAATTACACTCACAATTGCTTTAACTTTAGTAAACACGTGAATTCTTTAAAATTGGTTTCTTGCAGATTTTTGGTAGATTTCTTCTGACAGTAATCTCGCCAGTATGGAGCACACTGGAAATATTTTGTGAATCTGCCAGTTTCAAGTAAATAACAGTGATAACTGGGGGAACTTGACTATTTGCTGCCAAAGGAAGCCAAGGGTTCCAAGTGAATCTAGAAATTCTCACTGTGCACACACAGGCAAAGCTTCAAGGTCAGTCTTGAATTAGTTCTAACAAATCATTGATCTATTATTCCCTTCCAATTGTTAGTACAGTAAAGGGCCTGTTTTTTGACTAGATCCCAAGCATCCAGGATTCCCCTTTGGAAACACAGATGCCAAGTGTATGAAAATTCCAGATATGGATAAAAAGGGGTTTACTGATCTTAACGTTTCAACGTTCATTCTCTAGCACACCTATACAGACTAACTGACCTACAGACTCCCTTCTGAATGTTTCTGTCTCTATACCTTCTGGACATAGAAAATAATTGAAGCTTGCAGCTGTTTCCGGGCTGTCTGCACTACTCAGGGGAGAAGTTTACCCTCAAGAAGGATTATCTGGGGATCAGCCAAGTTCACTGTGATAAATTAGTTTCAGAATAATAGGTTCTGCTGGTGATAGTTTGGGACCTCACAATGTACTCCAGTTTAAGACAATGGGCCCCCACTCTGAAACCAGTCGGAACACCGCTGAGGACCAGATTGACAGCAAAAATCTGTATCTGCTATTAGCATCTTTGGAGTAGATTAACTGACCACTGTGTACAGACATCAGAAAATTCCTCATCCACAATTTTATTGATTGTCACCTCTTGACTACGTTGCTTGATGGGCAGGCAGTGGATTTGCTTTTTGCTGCCAGGGAGCTTTTTAACATCCCCTTGGAAGCTATGAAGCTCTGAAACCCGGTTGTGAAAATGTCTCCCTTCACCTGCTGGAAAGGGAATTGTGGGATGTGGATTGGGTAAGTGGCAGGGGTGCTGTGCAAACCAAAGGATCTCATTGCAGTGGATAAGTGTGGATGACTTGCCCTTGTAATCACTTTAATTGGCCATCTGCAAATGCTAGATGGTTACTTCTGGCAATGGTAGCCACATAGTACATGGAGGCAGGAACAAGTCAAGGAGCTGACTTGATGAGCATTGAAGTTTCTCAGATATTCCCATCTCTTACTTACCATCTCCAAATCTGCCTCAAAAGGGGTTGGACAAGTATTGGCCATTACATCATCAGGCTCTTATGTGAATATCAAATAAATTTAATTTGATATTGGTCCATTCTTTGGATAAATATAATGGACATAGATTTGCTTCATGGTCAACATTCTTAAAAGTGTTTGTTTCATAATTTTTACATATCAAGATAACACTTGTTGCCGAAAGTTTGAATGAATCAAAATGGCACTGTCATGTTTCCATTCCTCACCCTCTCTATATTCACTACAGGAATAAAGACACCATTTCAGGCAGCACCATCAAAAGATATTCCACTATATATTGCCCAGTATGTGAGGCTACAGCACTGAATGGAAATACGGAGCAGTGCCAGATGTATTTATTGTTACGAACAGATGAGGAGGGGAAAAATTGGCCTTTTAACTTCTTAAAAAACCCCATTTTGCTCAGTCATAACTAAAAACATTTTGAGCATACAGCTATACATGTCCTTTAAAGATGTAATTAACTAGATCCAAATGGTGAAGTCAATTGTCAAGGTATTCCTCAGTTAAGGAAAGAGGAATTTTATTAGCTACTAACCCCAGAAGAACTAATAAAAACACAATATCAAACACACTTAACATGCACACACAGGCAATAAGTTTAAAAGTGAAGTACTGAATACAGACAGAGCAATAAAATTTATACAGTTAAACAATCCTTGAGATGTTAAGTTTATATCCTGAGATCACAGTTATTTAATGGTTAGTTTGTATTGCCAGCAACTTCAGAATCTGTAGATATCTAGAACTTTAGGTGGGTTTTCATACAATACATCCCTACATTCAGCCCATTGAGTCCACACTGACCCTCTGAAGAGCACCCCACCCAGACCCATCCCCCCACCTGATCCCTGTAACCCTGCGTTTCCCATGGCTATTCCACCTACACTGCACACCATGGGCAATTTAGTATGGCCAAACTACCTCACTTACACAACTTTGGGAGGAAACCAGAATACTTGGAGGATACCCACTCAGACATTGGGAAAATCTGTGAACTCCGCACAGACAGTGGCCCAAGAATCGAACGCAGGCCCCTGGCGCTGTGAGCCAGCAGTGCTAACCACTGAGCCACCGTGCTGCTCTGCACTGAGTCACCTAGTTTGTTTCTAGTGTGTTTTTTTTCCAGTGGACAGTGTATTCTGAGATGATGGAAAAAATGCTCATGAACGAAGTCCTTGCTTTTGTTGTCACAATTAATTTCTCATTCTCTCTCTCTGCTGCTTAAAAACAACTGTTCAATGTGTATTCCAGAGTCTAGCTCCATTACCAATATGTGATATTATCATATAAGTATGAATTAAACAGGAGGAGATGTGATTTTCAGAATGCTGACTCAGGTCATTGAGTCATAGAGATGTACAGTTTGGAAACAGAGCTTTTAGTCCAACTAGTCCATGCCAATCATATATCCTAAACTGATTTAGTCCCATTTCCCAACCTTTGGCCAATATCCCTCTAAACCCTTCCTATTCATGTAGCCATCCAGGTGCCTTTTAAATGACACTAAGTTGTATAATCAACCATCCAATTCGAAAGTGACAGTCCTCAGGGTTATGCAGATAGCAAGTACTTTTTAAAGAAAAAATCGCACTGTTTTCTAATTTAAAAGGGAAGGATATTTAAATGCCTTGACAGATTAACAGTTCCAATGGGATTTAAATATTGTCACATGCATTTATGTATGCTTTTAACAATTTCAAGGAGTACTGACCTCTCCCATGAGTACCTCTACGCCTACTCAAAATGGTCTCTTCCTTCTCCAAAAAAGTCCACTTGTCCATGCCAACCAGATATCCCAAACTGATTTAGGCCCATTTCCCACCAATTGGCCCATATCCCTCTAAATCCTTCCTCTTCATAAACCCCTCCAGATGCTTTTTTAAATATTGTATCAGCCTCTACCACTTCCTCTGGCAGCTCATTTCATACAACCTGTGTGTGAAAAAGCTGCCCCTCATGTACCTTTAAATCTTTTCTAAACCCTTTCAAGTTTAACAATATCTTTTCTATTGTAGGGAGACCAGAACTGAATGCAGTATTTCAAAAGTGGCCTAACCAATGTCCTGTACAGTCACACATGATCTTCCAATCACTATACTCAATGTACTGACCAATGAAAGCAAGCGTGCTAAATGCCTTCTTCATAATCCTGTCTACCTGCAACTCCACTTTCAAGGAACTATTAAGCTGCACTCCAAGGTCTCTTTATTTTGCAACACTCCCCAGGACCTACCATTAAGTGCATAAGTCCTGACCTGATTTGCCTTTCCAAAATGTAGCACCTCAGATTTATCTAAATTAAACTCTCTGCCACTGCTCGGCCCAACTGATCAAGATCCCGTTGTATTCTGAGGTAACCTTCTTGGCTGTCCACTACAGCACCAACTCTGGTGTCATCTGCAAACTTACTAACCATACCTCCTATGCTCACATCCAAATTATTTATATAAATGACAAAAACAGTGGACCCAGCACCGATCCTTTTGGCACACCACTGGTCACAGGCCTCCAGTCTGAAAAACAACCCTCCACCACCACCCTCTGTCTTCTACCTTCGAGCCAGTTATCTCAGAGCTTCAATGCCTTTAGATAATAAAACAGTAATTTCAATGCATTAAGTATCGCTTTCCTCTTCCTGCAATATACTCAAATCAAGATGGTCATTGTCTGGGTTGGAAACTGGAAAGTGATGTGCAATGCTCCTCTGGTTTTACTGCTTTAGTCCTCATCAGAGGGAGAAACAGTGGGTTGGGAACTGGCCTGCCCAAACTTGTCAAAGACAACAACTGTCACGCAGAAGATGTCTTCTGTGAATCACATGACAAAGTCATCAATTGTTGTATAATTTTTTTTCAAGTTAATTTCACAGGGCTCCCTGTCCAGATCTCTACCTTAATATTCTGATATATATTAATGACTCCATGTTTTGTAAATTGCTTGTACACCATATGAGGGTTTTTGTTGGATTTATTCTTCAGTCTCTGCTCGAGATTTTGTGCTTAGCCCCGACAAAAATTGGTTACTTTTATCTTTTTGCATGGGAATGCTCTGGAGAATAAAACAAAGTAGGAAAATCTTTGATTTGAACTTGTATGTCTGAGAATGTCTCCGGGAATTTCAGAATGCATCAGTAATGGTGTAGTTCCTTTTACTGAGGACTTGGCAGGGAAACAACTGCTATTTTTATACACAGGAATCGCTATGTTTTCCCTTGGGTCAAACTGTGGTCAAAAAATGGAAGATTTATAATTGGAGTGCCAAGTGAACAAACAGCAGATTATAAGATCCATAAAATATTTGTAAACCTCCAACCCACAGAATCACCTAACGTTTTGAGGGGTCAACACTGTGCTCTTTTCCATTAAACACCAACTGTCCTGAAGAGACAGCACTATGCTCTATCCCATTAAACACCGACTGTCCTGAGGGAACTCTGTGCTCTATCCCATTAATCAGCTACGTGATGAAGGAGCAGTGCTCTAAAAGCTAGTGCTTCCAAATAAACCTGTCAGACTATAACCTGGTGTTGTGGGATTTTTAACATTGTCCATTAATACTAACTGTCCTGAGTAGACACCACAGTGTTTCAACCTTCATGGATGAGAAAGGCATATTTAAGGTACAATGTAACACAATGATAGTAGTGCTTATGGACTATTTCCATCATCTGATGGTTATACCTGAGACCTTCCGTTGACTGAAATGGCTGCTGTCCTCACCTGACCACCAACTGAAGCAAACTTCATGAAACACATACAGAATACATAAAACAATCTGCACTGAAATGACCATTTCATTAACTGAGGGCATTGAAACTTGGAGTCAGCATTCTGAAAAGCACTTTGCCTTTTTAATTCATACGTATATGATAATTTCACATTGGGAATGGAGTTAGACTCGGAATGCACACTGAAAAGTTGTTTTTAAGCGGCAGAGAGAGGGAGAGAAGTGAATTATGACAAGAGCAAGGGCACTCTTCATTCTTGAGCATTTCTTACCTCATCTCAGAATACACCGTCCAGTGAAAAAAAAACCAGGAAAACAATTTAATATTCAAAAAACACCTTCCCATGGGGTTAAATGGATTAAATATTTAAATGGTTCTGAATGGCTGTATATCAGGATGAACAAGACTGTCGTGAATTGTTCATCTCCAAATGTCATTAGAGTTAAAATCAGATGCAATTGGCTGATAGAACAATGTTCTAATCCACTCATTCCTTGTTGCAGCAAAGGACAAGAAATGTATTTGCTATTTTGTCTATCATCACACAGTTACTCATTCCTGTAAGAATGTTAACCAGTGGATGATTGACAAGTGCCTTTTTCTTCATTGCTGCTTAGCTGTTCACAGTGATACAGTTGATTACTATCTAGGAATTGCTTTGACTAACAACATCTGATGCCTGTCCACATCACTGAGGCCCCAGGGTGTGCGGATGTAGCAGATAGTACCCACTTTCTTAGCCTTATCCTGTTTCTGTAAACAGACAGTGTAAATTAAACAAGAGCAGCATCCATAAGAGGGAGGGAACAGATGTGGCGTGCTGTGTCTCTTTGATCTTTTCTGTAAGTTACATTACAACACTGCTTACTGGATCCTAAACAAACAACTTTATAAGAGCAGTCATCAGATAACAAAAGTCAAAGGAAGTAAAGACATTCTTTTTGAGAAACATCCATGTAGATAGTTTTCCTCCTCGTAATGTCTGTGTGCCCACTGTCTGTCTGCAAAATATTTATTGTTCCACTGACTTCATTGCTTGCATAAGTTCCACATTGTTTCAGCCCTTTGTCTAAATCCAAAGAATTCATCATCTCATTATGACTAATTCTCCAGTAATTTTGAATTATTATACAATGAGATGTTCATGCTAATTTCTCTCTGCAATTCCTTTTCGCATATTGTTGCCAGGAATTTCTATGGGGTTTTTTTTCTGAACACTCCATAGTTTCAATGGAAAACCAGCAAAACTTCCAGCCAAGCAATGCTGCCAGCTTGTACCGGGTTTCTGCTGACCTGAAGTTATAGTAGAAGATAGAGTAAATAGTGTGGAGATTCAAACAGCAGGCTGCTGGCTACAGACTTTGGAAAAGGACAAATGCTGCTCACTTTTTGGATATTTCAACACATACCAACAAGTAGCACCATCACAAATTCAGTGCTCCAAGGCTAAGGCAATCTGATTTTGTTTTAATTTTGTGCTCATTAAAATGAAAGATGTTCAGATTGGGGAATGGAATAATTTTCACTGTGGCCAAGAACTCTAAGCAACACTGCCTGAGTCATGTATAATACATGCAGCTACAAAGTAAATACCCAAATTTGCTTCAGATCCACTTTTCCTGAAACAGAATTGCTTCTTTAAAAAAAAGGACCCAAAATCAGTACTTGTCAAAACCAACAAGACTACATCAATATTTCCTTCAGAGTTACTAGCAGTTTCCATAGAGATTTGTTGAACTGTAGGTTATTGCTATATTTACGCAAGGTTAAAGTACAGCACAAAGGGAGAACACCTGTGCACAAAGCAAAGTCCAGGTAGCATATCACATAGAAAAGGCATGCCAACAAAACTCGGGGAGACTTTTAAATTATTATAGGTTAACATGCCAGGCAACAAAACTGTTGATTGAGTACAGATGGTGTGTTCCATGATGATTTTCATGGCAACAGCTCTCTTATTGTATACCCGTTATCTTCTGTGATCAGATGACAGAGTTCATCAACCACATTTCCATTGGCTAACTCTTCAAGCAGCCAGCCTCTGATAACCTCAGGACACCTCCAGGGACAACAAAAACTGCGTCATTTCTCTTGCCAGGTCAGGGGACATTCATCAACGTGACAGCACACCAATTGGACATTAATGGAATGAATCCCATTGTTGAAACTATTGACATATGAAGTCCACACACATGTGCCTGAGTTCACTGCCTCTGCTCCAGTGGGGATCCTGCTACCCTGGCAAAGGCACTCATCTTTCCTCTGATACAAGGGTCTCAGTCAGTTCCCCAATGCAGTGTTGGATAAGGAACTAGAATATGTTTACAATATTGCCCACTCACAACATGAATAATTCAGTGGTCACTGACAGCCTCATTTCACTCTGTTATAAGGCTGCAGGTCCTGCAAAAGGGGGTAGGGATTCTGTAGACACCTGCTTGTGAATTACAGGTGCCTCAGACATTGGTCCTGAGCAAAACGTAGTGTGGAATAGGGCTCCCGAAAGCCTGTGGTGTGATTAAGACTTTCTGGGTAGGGCTCTTCTCTTCTTGATTCCATACATAGCCTCTTCTCTCTCTGCTCTATTTACCTGCACTGGGAAACTAGAGGAACTGCAATTCCAGGTCACCGTCTGTCCAATCTGCCAAATCCAATAACACATCAAGACATCTCCATAAACAATCCACAGTGTGTTCACTAACTTAGTAAGAGCAAAAATAGGTCAAAAGCACCTCACTGCCTATCTAGACAGATGAGTTGCTTTTTTAAATAATGTAGCTGGGTGTATACTTAGCTTGTGATGCGATTAGCACAGGTAATTCACTGGATGTGTGGTTTAAGTTTTACAACATTCATCCAGTTAGTCAGGCGGTTCCTGCTAACATTTCTGTTTAGAGAAATGCAATCGTACCTCTAGTGCATAAGGGATAGTACCTCTTGCAATAGTACCTCTTGCTTGCTGTAATCATGTTCAAATTATAACTCTGCCAACAAAGTAACATCCTTTCCAGACACTTTGGAGCAATCAGAAGCAGTTTCAAGAAGATGCTTTGAAATGGTTTCTATTTGGGAGTGAAACAGTGACAGTAGAATCCAAACACATCTTTATGAAAATGCTCACAAGCAAAAACAATCGATCTGAACATAGCTGTACAGTTTGTGTTAATGCCCTGGGTGCTCATGTAACTTCTTATTCTTGCTGCAGAGACTAGGTCCAAGTCCTGTTTCACGAGCATTGCACTGCAATGGGACTTTGTCAGTGATGCAGCAACTCAGCACTGGTGTTGCAGTCACTTGTTGTTTGATTCTCTCTCGGGGCCCAAATACCACTGGATGTCCTTAGTAGCGAGCTTACATAGAGGTGCACACTCAAATTAGGCAAGAATTTTGCTAAATAGTTCACAAAGCCAACAAATTATGACACTGCTTTCACAACTGTTGGTTGCTGCATCACTGCCATAGCCCTTACTTTATTAATGGAAGCAATGGAACAAAAGAATTGGACATTTTTGGATTGGTTGTCCATTATAAACTTTGCCCATTTTACAGTATTGGGGCGGCACGGTGGCTCAGTGGTTAGCACTGCTGCCTCACAGCACCAGGGTCCTGGGTTCGATACCCGCCTGTGTGGAGTTTGCACATTCTCCCCGTGTCTGCATGGGTTTTCTCCGGGTGCTCCGGTTTCCTCCCACAATCCAAAGATGTGCAGGTCAGGTGAATTGGCCATACTAAATCGCCCACAGTGTTAGATGCGTTAGTCAGAGGGAAATATAGGGTAGGGGAATGGGTTTGGGTGGGTTTCTCTTCAGAGGGACAGTGTGGACTTGTTGGGCCAAAGGGCCTGTTTCCACACTGTAGAGAATCTAATCTAATCGAATCTAATCTAGTACTGATTAAAGACAGAAGTCCTCCAACATGTGATTTGCAATTGAAAGACAATGGATTCTCTAATAGGAGATGCTATTGACCCTGGTTTCTAATAAATTGACGTGGATATTGGAGTTGAAATACAAGATTTTTTTCAGTTTGCTGCTGTATCACTAGAGGCTAATTTAATAATTCAGCTACCAACAACTATGAAAATTCAACCATTAGGAATGATATTTGAAGAATGGCTGCCTAGTACTGATGCTACCACTAAAGCGAGGAGTTTTTCAATAAACCCATCATGCTGAGTCACAGTCTCGAACCAAAAAGGCTTGCAACCTGTTCACAGTCTCAAACTAGTCTCTATCTGGACATAGGGAAAGAATTCTGGCTTGATTTTAAAGAAAAAGTATTCCAACCAAATACTTGATGGTTTAGGAGTTAAAATACAGGGCATTATGTGATACATAAGCTATACTTCACCTGGAAAATCCCAGTTTAGTCACTGGATGGTGTTGATTACACTGAGCTTGGTCAGGTGCTACCTGTGGCTAAACAGTTGGTCACACTGCACCTGGGTTATGGAGGTGGAAAGGCCAATGAGCTTCCCTCTCATCATGTGTTATCCAATGACACATTTCAGGAGAGTACAAGGGTATAGGTTTAAGTTGAGGACAGGATCGGATACAGCTGGGAAGTACTCAGCACTTGCTACACTGACTTGCATTTGGAGAATGGCCTTTAAAAAGTCAGAGATATGTGCAATCGTGACTCAGTGTGAACCCCTACTTTCAATGTAGAGGCAGGATCTAATGAATATGTAGCTAGGCCTCTGAGGTAAGCTACGATATAACTGTATCTCCATCATCTGTGTTAATACTCTGGCAGAAGATTGGAATCTGCACAGCACAGGACATTCTGCTCTGTGGCTTTACCATATGTTCTGACTGTTAATACACATTGCTTAAAAATAGCCTAGTAGTCTGACCTGATCATGTATGAAGGTCTGAAGAACCCAAACCATTGCACTTTGGAAAGGAATGAAGGAAAACAGTCTCTATTTTCCTGGTTTTTATTCTAAGCCCCAATTCTCCCTGCATGAGATAACTGAAATCTAAAGGAAATAATCTGTAATTAGCTGCTTGTCTGCATTCTGATAAAGATCTACAAGGACAAGGCTTCAGGAAACCATTCTCCAATGGCAGTCACTAAACTGTACGATAAATCCATTTTCTGCGTATCTGCTGAGGTTGCCCTCTGTGATAATGGTGGACTGTCTTGGACAGTCTTGATAAGCCATGCAGATCAGTTCAAGGATCAGTCAGTCAGTTGTAGTCAGAGACAAAGGCAGGAATAGAGGAAGAGACTCTTAGCTCTGTGGAACTGAGGCTAGCAGAAGCCTGACAGAACAGACCAGCTCAGTGGAACTGCTAGAGAAGATGCAGCTAAAAGTAGTTAGTGAAGGAAGCCCACATGCAGAATTACTTCATTCCAGCTGAGAAAGATTGGAGCTCAAACAACCCTAGAAGAAGTGGCAGCCCAGTGAAACTAAATAGTTTATCTGACAGCAGCCTGGTGAATGCAGTGGGTGCAGTCTCTGGAGCAGTAGCTGAATGGCGAGCAGTCAGTGCAGTGTTCTAGATTTGAGTTCTGATCTATTGAGTTCTGTTGCCTGACAACTAATTGCATCCAAAGCAGCACCGATAAAACATGGTGTTGGAAAGAGCACAGCAGTTCAGGCAGCATCTGAGGAGCAAGAGAGTCAACGTTGGGAGGGAGAAGGAACTGAGAAATAAATAGGGGAAGGGGTGTGGGGCTGGGGGAAAGGTAGTTAGGGTGACGATAGGTTGACGAAGGTTGGTGGTGATCATGATAGCTCAGTGGGAAGTATGGAGCAGATAGTTGGGAAGAAAGATGGAGAGGTAGGTCAGGTCGAGGGGGCAGAGCTGAATCGGATGGCCCTAGCAGCAGCATGGAAGCCTTCAGGTTAAATAGAAATCATTGTGGAAAGACTTGCAAGGTTAGATCTTTGAAAGTGAAAAAGTTTAATCAATTCTAAGAAATCAAAGTTTTAAATGAGATTTGATGATCCACTGTGTCACTAATGTCCAGGCGGTTTACTGATGGACCTGAACTGATTGCATCTGTCATTTACTGAGCTCTGTGGGCTGTTCAGCATAGTTTATCTGTCGGACACATTTCCTTCATTAATTCTGGATGTTACAGTATATGTGCATATTAACAGATCATTTTGTTTTTATAACTCTGTAATGTAAACACTGTTTGTTAAAACTGTAGAATCTCATGACTTTATTCCCTTCCTTTTTGCCTGGAATTTCAAACCTTGTGTACTTTAAACAATAAATACCCGGCCCCCAAGCAGACTTTAAGATCTACTTGACAGTTTCATCCAGGATTGTACCAGCTGGAAGGACTGAACTTCATTTCAAACTTCAACAGGATGGTTTTTGTGACTCATTGGCTGTAAGCCTGAGCACCAATACAGAAAGAGACTGTTTTAAGAAATGTGTTGAACTCACAACTATGTTATTTTAAAATGTTACGTTTCTTTCTGCCTTCCTTTTCTCATGGCCTCTCTACAGCCTCTCCAACTAACTAGGAGAACAGCTTTTCACCCTTGCTCACTGATTGGTGGGTGTAACTTTATTTTTAAATATAGATGTAATCATTCTGAACAATATGTACTTTGAATAGTCCTCCCTCAATTTTTCCTCTCTCCGCCTCTGAATGTACAGTCATAGTGGACGCATTTCCATAGCAACCAGCAATCCCCTGATATCTCCTCCGACTGAATGTGCCAACTGAGCGTGAGGCTGTTCAGTTACAAGGGAGGATCAAACAACGTCACAGAAAATTCTAATCCTGTCTTCATCTGAAGCCCACACATGTGCCTTTTACAGGAGAGGAGACAGCTTAGTGGTCAGGAAGAGGAATTCTGATTTTTTATTCCCAATCCAGCCCTAATATACTGCAAAGTATTGATACGCATAACTAGTTGTTGAGGTTGCATAGGATGTTGGTGAGACCTCTTCTGGAGTACTGTGCCCAGTTCTGATCACCCTGTTATCGGAAGGATATTATTAAGCTGGAGAAGGTTCAGAAGAAATTTACCAGGACATTGCCAGGAATGGAGGGTTTGAGTTATAAGAAGAGGCTGCATTGTCTGAGACTTTTTTTTCACTGGGGCATAGCAGGTGGAGAAGTGACCTTATAGAGGTTTATGAAATCATGACAGGCATAGATAAGGTGAATGGCAGGTATCTTTTCCCTAGACTGGACGATTTCAAGCCTAAGGTGAGACGAGGAAGATTTAAAAAAAACATAAGGGGCAATTTTTTCGTTTACACAGAGAGGGATTTGTGTGTGGAAGTAACTCCATAGGAAGTGGCAGATGTGGGTATAGTTAAAACATTTAAAAGACATTTAGATAAGTCCATGAATAAGAAATGTTTAGAGGGTTACGGGCCAAGCGCAGGCAGGTGGGACTAATTTAGCTTGAGATTATGGTCAGCATGGGCTGGATGGACCAAAGGATCGGATTTCATGCTGTATGACTTTAGTATCCCAGATGTGATCAAAAAACCCAACACAGAACAGGAGGGAACTTGGGCTTTTCTGATCTGTAACCCTCAGCAATGTGTTAAGCAGTCAAACAGTTATCAGGACAGCCAAGAAAAGAACCTAAAAGATTAAAATAGCTATACACTATGTACCATTCTCAGGAACCATGTGGTGGCAATTTAAAAATCACTGAAAAACCATCAAACCTCTAATACTTTAAGAAAACCCTGAATTCAAATTCATTATCATTACCGAACCAAAAGACCCAAGGAACTAAAAAATTGCTATCACTCAAGCACCACGTAGTGGGTAAATAAAGAAGTGCAACAAAAATATAATTCTGTATTATATGGTTTTGAAGTTCTGATAGCTCTTAGACCAATAGGACCACCTGCTGAGCTTTTGAAACCCAACCAAGCATTCACAGTAAAACAGCTGTCATAACAAACACTTCCAGCTCCACCCACTGAACAGTTAATTACATCCATTTCAGAGTGCCTGAACAATCAGTGCAGGGGGAAGCAGATACAGATCACTGTATGCTACTTTCAGGTGCAGGGTTGAAAATAAAAACAGATTTGCCAGTCTAATTCAATCAAAACAGAGACATACAACAAAGAAACTTCTTTAAATTGTATGGACTGGGTATTTTGTTTTGGAACGCTTTTAAAATGTGGACTGAAATGAGAAACTATTATTTAAAAACTAGTGTTTTAAAGGATTGATGTATGTTTTGAAAGCAAGTAACCTGCCACTTTTTCGAGCATCATTTATTCAGCTGTTTGAACAAGCAGCAACTGAAGTGATTGCAGATTAACTGGATCCAAGGGGTTGTGTACCCTTCAGCTGGGGGCAACAAAAGTTGACTGGTCTCTGGACCAGTGACCAGTTATTGATGGGAAAAGCCATTTAGGAGTTAGGATCAAGATACAAAGAAAGGTAGTTTGATATCCACCAGCACAGAAGCTGTCTTTCAGTTCTCTGCAGTTTAAATCCATTTTAAACCTGAAGAAAACCAGTTTCATTTTTCCTTCAGCAAATTGTTACCAGCTGTGACTTTTAACCACTAACTCACGACACCTTTCATAAGTGAACCAGCCACTTTGTCTCTTGCAAATCAGTGGAACCATCTGAAGAGAGACAACTGAACAATAACATGCTGATTACCACAAGAATCATACAGATCATCTCAGCAACATGTGAATAGGAAACACTGAACTGCCAACCTTAACCCAAAACCTGTGTGTGCATGCGTGTGTATAAGGGATCATTTATAAGGGATTAGAGATTGAATTTGCACTGTTACAAGAAGATGGTTTATAATTGTTTACCTGTAGATAGAATTTGATTGCTTCTAATAAAAAGTAATTTTTGTTTGGTACAGAAACCTGGCCCATGTTTTCTATCAGCCTGGATCTGAAAATCAGGTAAACTGCAGAATTTTGTGTACTTTATTTGAAAACCTTTAGCTTCTGTGACAACTGTGATTAACTCAAAAAAAATTATCAGAGTAGGCCACCTGAAATGACAAGGGCAAATTCAGCCCTGTCAACCTTGCAAAGTGCTCCTCACAAACATCAGTGGGCAACTACCAGTACTGGTGAACTCTCGCACAGACTAGTCATAGCCATACTCCAGAATGAAACCTTAGAGTGTCCCAGATATCACTATCCCAGAGTACACCCTTGTCTCACTATCAGGACAGACTCAGCAGAAGTAGCAACTCAGTGACATTCCGTTGGGAGGGAGTTCCCGGAGAGACCTCAACTTTGACTCCATATCCCATGAAGTCTCATGGCATCAAGTCAAAATGGTCAAGGAACCTGCCCGTTGATTATCATGTACCACGTTAATGAATTGGAGCTGATCCACATTGAACACCACTTTCAAGAAACGCTGAGGGCAGAAAGGTTGCACAATGTACAATGTGCAACCTTGGGGATTTCAATGTGTACCACCAAGAGTGGCTCATCTGCAGCAGCATTACTGATCAAACTGGTCAGTTCCTAAAGGTCAGAGCTGCTACACTTGGTCTGCAGCAGAGAGCGAAGAACCAACAAGAAAAAAAAATGACTGCATCTTCAGCAATGTCCCAGCCATAGACCTGTCCAAGACAGTTTCAGAAAGAGTGACTACTGCACAGTCCTTGTGGAGGCAAAGTCCTGTCTTCACATTGCAAATACCCTAAATCATCTTCTCTGGCACTATACCTGTGCTAAATAGATAGATTTTAACAGATCTAGCAACTCATGACTGGAATTTCATGAAATGCTGTAGGCCATCAGCAGCAACACAATTGTATTCCAGAATTGTAATTTTCCAATCTGGCATTTCCCCACTCAACCATTACTGTCAAAACAGGGGATCAATGCTGGTTAATTGAGAGTGCAGGAGGGCATGCCAGGAACAGCAATCCAGGCATATCTGAAAGTGAGGTGAGAACTTGGTGAAGCTACAAAACCGGACTACCTGTGTACCAAACAGAAACAGCGAGTGTCAGCCAAGCGATAAATGATTGCACATCCAACAGATCATATCCAAGATGTTGATAACTCACTGGATATGAAGGTTACACAAATATCCCCATCCTCAATGATTGGGAAGCCCAGCTTGTCACTGCAAACGATAAGGCTGAAACATTTACAACAATCCTTAGCCACAAATGCCAAGTGGATGATCCATCTCAACCTTCTTTAGTAGCCCCCAGCACCATAGGTACCAGTCTGATTCACTTTGATTCACTCCACGTGAAATCAAGAAACTGTTGGAGGCACTGGATAGTGCAAAGGTTATGGACCCTGACAATATTCCTGTAATAGCACTAAAGACTTCTGTTCTGAAACTCACTGCATTCCTAGCCAAGCTGCTTCAGTACAGTTACAACACTGGCATCCACCAAACAATGTGGAAAATTAACAAGATACATCATGTACATAAAAAGTAGGACCAATCAAATCCAGACAATTACCACCCCATTAGTCTACTCTCAATCATTAGCAAAGTGATGGAAAGTGTCATGAACAGTGCTATCAAGCAGCACTTGATTAACTACAGTTTGCTCACTGATTCTCCGTTTGGGTTCTGCTAGGGCCACTCAGCTCCTGACCTCAATACAGCCTTAGTCCAAAATGGCCAAAAGAGACAAATTGCAGAGGTGAGGTGAGAACTATTGCCCATGACATCAAGGCTGTATTTGACTACTATTTGATGGCATTTGACTGGTAAGGGCGCCCCAGAGAAACTGGAGTCAGTGGGATTCAGGATAACATTCTCCACTGGTTGGAGTTATACCTAGCACAGAGGAAGATAGTGGTGGTTGTTGGAAGTAAGTCATCTCAGCTGCAGGACTTGTCTGCAGTTCTTCAGGGTAATGAACCAGGACCAACCATCCTCAGCTGATTCATCAATGACCTTCTCCCCATCATAACGTCAGAAGTGTGGATGTTCACTCATGATTGCACAACGTTCAGCACCATTTATGACTCCTCAGATTCTGAAACAATCTAAGGGCAACAAAATCAGGCTCGGGCTGACAAGTGGCAAGTTACATTCATGCCACAAAAGTGCCAGGCAATGACCATTTCCAGAACAGAATCTAAATATCACCCCTTGACATTCAACAGCATTATTCATTGCTGAAGTCTCCCCTATCAGTATCCTGGGGTTACCGTTGACCAGAAACTAAAATGGACTAGTCATATTAAAACTGTGGCTACAAAAGCAGGTGAGATGCTAGGAAACCAGGTTAGCCAGCTCCTGGATGGGTTGGCAAGTAAATCTGAGTCCAGAGTATTAGGGATTTTGGATCCAGTTTAGCCACGCTCCTGTCTGGCTTTGACTCTGATAATGGAAAAAAACTCAACACACATTCTTTCTGTTCAACCAAACGTTTGTCAAAAACTTAGGGCATATTGTTTTTAAGTTGCCACTGATGAAATAAAGTATTTTTTGTCAGTTAACAATTTCAGATACTACCCTTATTAAATGCAAAGGTTTACCATTTAAAAAAAGACTTTATATTCTGTCCAGCAAACAGGACAACTAGACAGTATTTAGTGTTGGGTTTCGTACCTTACAGCCATGTGTTGGATTAATTAAATCCTGACTGGCAACAAGCTGCTTTTTGTCTAATTGTTACCAGGTTAAGCGATTGCATTATTTTTCCCTACACGATTCCCTTGGCAGCTACTGTGAACTGGCCTGTTTTAGTGAAATTATGTCGGTCATAAATAGGACGAGCCAAATCGCAAAGTTCCAGAGGAAAAACAAATGCTTCACTTGTTTTTTTTTCTCTCTGGGAGCACTAACCTGTTTCTTTCTTTTTCCTAAAATGGAGCGGTCTGATATAAAAGAGCTGCTGAGTATATGGACGGACCTGGAATCCTGCCCAACAACTTGCACTGATCAGAGTTTGAGCAGCAGCAACCATTTACAGGCAGCATTCAGCAATGCTCCGGAGTCTCTCTCTCTCCCTCTGTCTCTGAAAGGGCCCCTACAGGGTTTCATCCATGTGCAGGCAGCTTTACTAAACCATAAAAGATTTCACTTTTGTGAGAGGGGCTTCTAACTTGCATTATGATTTGGTTCTATTTATGTTTTAGTAACGTTTTCATGTCAGCTGGTCAGAGTGCGAGCACTGGTGATAATGAGAGCGTGTTCTTGTACGGGATGGCTAAATCCTGATAGTGAGCATTTTTGCAATTTACTTCATAGCTGAAACCTTTTTGAACCATATGACACCTTTCTATTCTTGCCAAACACTGCACACTGTTAGACTTTGTACTTTCTATTAATGTTATGGACCTGCATTTTAGATCATGACAGGGAAGCCAAGCAGGATTCTTTTCTTGTGAAATAGTGATCTGAGAGGGAGACCCAAATCAGCCCTGCTCCTGCACCCTGATGTCACAACACTTTAGTACAGGACAAGCCAGAGTATTGTCTCAAAACTGAGAAATAGGAAGTGTGAAGGCAAGTGAGCACAGGACTGGGAGATTGGCTATAAATCTCTTTGGATTATTCTAAGATCCTAAATGGTGCTCCATAAATGTGAGTTATTTCTTTCATCCCTTGTCAACACAAATATGTGAGAAATTGTACGCTTGAGCAGGAAACAGATCATTGCCAATATCAAGTATTACGTGGTCTGGTTCAGAGAAGCTGATTTTTAGAAAGCTTTAAGAAGCCTAATGAAGACGATGTGGAGCAGGTGAAACCGGGCACCTATCACATAGCTTCAATCGATGATCCTGCTATCAGCAAATGACCAGCAGACTTGGCTGCCTTCTGAATAATATTCTTCAGGTTACATCATAGACTCACTACAGAGTGAAACATACCATTCAGCCCATCAGGTCCACACCGACCCTCTGAAGAGTGGCTCATCCAAACCTATCCCATCCCTGTAACTCTGCACTTCCCATGGCTAATCCACCTAGCCTGCGCATCCCTGGACACTATGGTGCAATTTAACATGGCCAATCCACCTAAACTGCACAATTTTGGATTGTGCAAGGAAACCAGAGCATGCAGAGGAAACCCACACAGACACAGGAAGAATATACAAACTCCACATGTACAGTTGTCAGAGGCTGGAATCGAACCTGGGTCCCTGGCACTGTGAGACAGCAGTGCTAACCACAGAACTACCATGCCAGAAGGCTGTTAAGACACATTATATAGTGAACAGCTCACAGCAGCCCTGATGGAGATTTGAAAGTCTGTAATGTGGCAGTTATCCAATGACAATTGCTGCACGATATGGGGAGTCTGTGGTAAGATTTCACAGAGTTAAAAATACTTGATTCATTATTTAAATTACTGGTCACTGTTCCAAATGATCGAACTGTTGCATTCTCCTCCACAAATGAGTAATAATCATACGAGAAAAGATTTCTTTATGTTGCATCAGCCTCCAGTAATTAGTTCATACAAATTAATGATGCATGCTTGGCCTCGTGTAAATAGAGTTTGACTGAGAATGTATGCCCTTTAATTAGAGTCCTTGGCTTCTCTCTCTGTTCAAAGAAATGCAAGCTGAGTAATTTTAACATATACACACACACGTACATGAATTTTCTCTCAAGCCCATGACAAACAGCCCTTTTCACGGAGACTATTCTCCATCCATTTTATCTGCTACTTAATTGACATTGTAACTAGAATTGCTGGATTCTTAACTGGTAACTATAGAAACAGACACATCACTTAAATACTGTGTATCTCAACAAGCAACCAAGAGATTTTGTCATAGGAACGTCAATATATTTTGAATCATTGAGAACAATGAGGTATTAAATCATTAAGTTCCCATGGGTGGGAACCCTGTTTTTGATATATGCAAGATAGAAAGAAATCAAAAGTACTTAAAACATCAATTACTTCTTTTTCATGAATTATAGGTCTGAGAGCTTTCTAACAGAGGGTGGACACACTACTAACACAACAAACTTGTTATTAACATGAAGCTATACATAGGGAAATATGATTAATGGAGCCAAATGCCAAATGCCAAAACATGTTAATTCCACTGAGTCAAGTGGTAAACGTCAGTCAATCAACCATTAAATTGTGACTGGAATTACCTTATGTCATTGTGGATGTCAGTTTTCTCATTAACATGTTTAATATGTTTAAGTGGTCACTCAAGAGCTTCCCAGGAAATACTGCAGAAACTGGAAGTCGTAAATTAAAACAGAACATGTTGGAAATCCTCAGTAGATCATGGAGTGGTATCCATGGAGTGAGAATCAGATGGCAAAATTTAAATTTCTGAGGCTCGATGTGGAGGCAGCTAAAAAGCAGGAGGGACCTCTACTCAATGGCAGGGCAGGTTTAATACACTAGGTACGTTTGCTTACTCTCGCTACCTGTTCATGTGTTGCTAAGATGTCCAATTTTAGTGGTGTGTGGGCAGGCAATTCTGAAGCCTACAGGCTTCAACTTCAGAGTGCCAAATTTAAAAGACAGCATTTCACTTTCTGCAGACTAGGAACAACAATGAACCACAGCTTGTCAACTTCAGCCACCCCTGCAGCCATTGGAGTCCTGTTAAAGGGAGCCACATGCTTTAGCAACTCCAGCCTTGACATTCTCCTGTAGATTGTCAGAGCGACAAGGTTTGTACTGTTTCTGAGGATGACATTAAGAGGCTATCATGAGTTATAACAGCAGCCTGGATCAAATGGTCAGTACCCATGCCAACCAGAGGTACGACCAGATACCAAATCACAAGAGAATGAATGATCTCTTGTCTACTGCCAGGATAAGCGCCACTGTCTACTCAATGCTTTATTCCCCTACAAGTATGTGCTTGACAGGGGGTCAGACATCTCCAACACATTACCTCATGTGTAATCAATGTTTGTTGCCCATTGCACCTGCCAATGTTATACAACTTGCAGCACAGTTCTACTGCCTCCTTCCCATCAGCCAGGCTTTATCAGTTAAACAGGACTAGAACCACACCACTCAATGGCTCAGACACCACCAGCTCATTGGCCTTTCACCACAACTAGAAAAGCATACACATCACATTGCTTCTCACCAAAAGCCTGTCTGAGATAAAGGCACCACCAAAAAATGTGGCTACAGGATGGACACCTCACGTGAATATTATCGTACACATCATGTAAAGCTTACTGATCCCAATCAACTCTACCTAATGCAGAACACTGAAAATTTCAACTTCCCCAATACCACATTTTTCTTACAGGTAATACAGCTCTGGAGATTCACATCTCTGTCTCTATCTATCAATGTAGGCATAGTGCTCATGTCTGCATGGAAATGTCTTTTAATGTTTCTCTCATTCAGCAAGAGAAGAATATACAAAAGCAGCATGAAGGTACTCAGCTTTGACAAAGGGTCAGTTAGACTCAAAACGTCAGCTCTTTTCTCTCCTTACAGATGCTGCCAGACCTGCTGGGATTTTCTAGCATTTTCTCCTTTGGTTTATGAAGGTACACAGAACTGGGGAAGGATTCCTGACAGAAGGCTCCTTACCCTACACAGAGTCGAGGTAACAAGCAAGCAAGAGGTATGTGCTTGTGCTGAGAGGAAATTGGTAACCATCTGACGAGAAAGCCTCCAACAAGCTAATCCAGTTAGACAGCATCCGAGGAGCAGGACAGTTGACATTAAAAGCTTAAGCTCTTCATCAGGAATGTGTCCTGATGAAGGACTTTTGCTCAAAACACTGACTCCCCTGCTCCTCGGATGCTACCTGACCTGCTGTGCTTTTCCAGTACCACACATTTTGATTTTGATCTCCAGCATCTGCAGTCCTCACTTTCTCCAAACAGCTGCCCATCAAGTATCAATGCCTTAATGAAACTTTGGGTAAAGATGGGGCATTATGAACCTTTACGTTTCTCTTAGCATCCACCAAAATACAGTCAAGTAAGGTACCGAGGAGGAGGAGCCCCAGCCCTACAGGCCCTTCGCTCCCAGCCTTACAGAAGACACGTCATGTTGAGGAGATAAAGCCTGCACCCTCAGAGGATGGATCATCAAGGCATTCCACCTCAATCTCCACCAGCTCAGGGACATTCACTTCAGGCGGGGAGAGGTAAGATATTGAGACTATGTTCAGGATCACATACTGGTCAGGACTGAACTGGCACAGAACACGAGACAGAAAAATAGACAATGCATCCAACACTTGGAGGACCATTGAATAATGGACTTTAGCAAGGCCTTCAACGAGATTCCACATGGTAGACTGGTTAACAAGGTTAGATCACATGAGATCCAGGGGACCTAGCCAATTGGGTACAAAATTGGTTTGACAGTAGGAGACAGAGGATGGTAGTAGAGGGTTGCTTTTTGGACTGGAGGTGTGTGACCTGCAATATTCCACAGAGGTCAGTGCTGACTCCATTGCTTTTTGTTATTTATATACACGATTTGGATGAGAATTTAGGAAGCATGGTTAATAATTTTGCAATAACACCAAAATCAGTGGTATAGTGCACAGTGAAGAAAGTTATCGAAGATTGCTTATCTAAGGGATCTTGATCAGCAGGCCAATGGGCTGAGGAGTGGCAGATGGTGTATAATTTAGATAAATGCAGGATGTGGCATTTCAGTCAGACAAAGCAGGGCAGGACTTACATAGTTAACGGTAGGGCCGTGCAGAGTGTCGTCAAACAGAGAAATCTAGGGGTTCAGTTTCTTGAACGTTGTGTCACTGGTAGACAAGTGGTTAAGGCTGCATTTGATATGCTTGTTTTCATTGGTCAGAGAACTGAGCATAGGAGTTGAGACATTATGTTGTGGCTATACAGGAGATTGGTGAGGCCACTTTTGAAGTACTGTCTACAGTTCTGGTTGCCCTGCTATAGGAAGGCTATTATTAAATTGGAAACGGTGCAGAAAAGATTTACAAGGATGTTACTGGGACTGAAGAGTTTGAGTTATAAGGACAAGCTGGATAGGGGTTGGGACTTGTTTCCCTGGAGTATAGGAGGTTGAGAGATGACCTTCCAGAGGTTTATAAAATCATGACAGGCACGGATAGGGTAAATAGTCAAAACTCCCTAGGGTAATGGAGTTCAAAATTAGAGGGCTTAGACTTAAGGTGAAAGGGTAAAGATTTTCACGCAGAGGGTGGTACGTATGTGGAATGAACTGCCAGAGGAAGTGGTACAGGCAGATACAGTTACAACATTTAAAAGACATTTGGACAGGTGTGTGAATTGGAAAGGTTTAGAGGTATATGTGCCAAACACAGGCAGAGGAATTGGTTTAGTTTGGGAAACCTGGTCGGCATGAATGAGTTGGACCAAAGGGTCTGTTTCCATACTGTATAACTCTGTGCTGAGTATAATGCAGATATTGAGCTTCTGGATGAGTCCACATGAATTGATGGGGACGTAAGGGCCAGCAATGGAACAGCTGGATGATTATTTAAAACGTCAGGACACACTAGGCTGTGGACAAAGTGTAAGTAAATGGGATTAGTGCAGCTTGATGTTTATTGATCAGCACAGACATGGTGGGCCGAATGGTTTGTTTCTATGTTGCATGACTAGGACTAACATTTGACAGAGGTGCCAAAGAATGGTACAGACCAGAGCATGGGGCAGAGGAGCGTGTCCATGTCTGTCGGATGTTCTCACCTTGACACCTGAGCATACGACTGTCCCCATGGACTGGGGGATGGCCATTTTGGACAGCCAGATCCAGCTATTTTTCTTGCAGCAGCAATAAGGATTGAGAGGGAAACATGACTGAGATGTAAACAATAATGAGGGGCAGAGGTAGGGTAGACAGGAAGAAATTTTACCTCTTGGTGGGGGACCAACGACCAAGGGACATAGATTTAAGATAATAGGCAGAAGATGTATATGGGATGTGAAGAACCAGAGGGTGGTGGGGATCTGGAACTCATTGCCCGTAAGGATGGTAGAGGAGAAACCTCAACATTTAAGAAATATTTAGATGTGCACTTGCAATGCAAAAGCATACAAGGCTGTGGGCTAAGTGCTGGAAAACATGAATTTAATAGTGAGGAACTTGTTTTTGACTGGCGTGGAAGGGATGGGCCAAAGGGTCTTTTTCTATGCTGTAGATGTCTATGACTCAATGCAGACCTCATACAAAGTGACTAAAATAATGTGATAAACTGAGTATCAAATGTATCAGAGTCATGAAACAAGCATTCCCCATTCAGGTGAGGTAGTGATACTATCGCAGTATTGCAAATGCCTCTGAATTCTGAGTGTCAACAAATATTTAAACAAAGTCATTTGTTTTCAAATCGAGACATTATAAACATTCCGTGAGCATTCAATGCTAAGTCAGCTGCATGTTTTTCACGGAGCCAAATGGAAGATTAATGTTTTAGTCACTAGACCAGGGACAAAGAATCTACCTCACCAGGTACTCAGTAGATATATGTTAGCTGTGCTTGCCAACATAGGTTTTCTGTTTTTAACTAACAAAGTGGCACTCATGACCTTGGATCCAGTGATCTGGTATACTAACGTGTATTCACGACATATTATCGAACACACAAGCTAAAACGCACGAAAAGTTTTGAGAACTTGGTTCCAAAAATTTAACCTGCTGTCAGGAAACAGTAATATTCAGTCGGCTTAATTAAATTCTTCTTCCTGTTCCTTGAAAACTGCTGAGTGGGCTCGGAAAATTCCGCCCAAACTACCTTTTCAGGTTGCAATGGATTTTGTTGACCAGAAACCATAACCATGCTTCTCTCTCTCTCTCTCTGCCCCCACACAGACGTGTTTATCTTACTAAGTATTTCCAGCAATTTCTGTTCTTATTTCAAATTAATTGCTCTGCTTGATGAAGCACTTCATGTTCTAGGATGGTGTGAAGGAAGGAAGGAAGAACAAGGGGAAGATGTAGTGGAGGGAGTGTTAGGGAGTGCCTGAGGTATGGATCAAAATTTTGGGAAGGGAATGGTCCTTTCAGAATGCTAAAAATGGAGGGGGAATTGAAGACTTGATTGTGTTGGACTTTGCAGAAATAACAAAGGATGGGTTGTTGAATGTAGAGGGTAGCTAAGTGCAAGATGGGGGAGGCGATGGCTTTATCATTGGAACATTAATCCAGAGATCGAGGTAATGCTCAGGGCACCTTTGTTCAAATCCCATCTTGGCAGATGGTGGAATTTGAATTCAATACTACTCTGGGGAAATAAGAGTTTAATGATGACAATGAAACACATTAGTGAACTAGATTGGCAATGTCCTTTAGAGAAGGAAACCTGTCACCGTTACCTGGACTGCAAGTGACTCTGGACCCACAGCGATGGGGTTAACTCTTTACTGTCCTCTGGGCAATTTGGTATGGCAATAAGTGTAGGTCCAACCAGTGACACCCACATACCATGAATGAATAAAGAAAAAAATATGAAAGAGAACACTACCATTGTTTTAGAAGGAGGAGAAGGGGCAAGAGCAGAAATGTGGGAAATTGAAGTAAGTGCAGAATTTTTAATTTCCCGGGCAAATCTCTTGGTGTGTGTGACGTCAGGGAATCGGTGAGGACCCCATGTGTAACTTCCAATTGCACTTTAAAGACAATCGTCTAGCTATCAGAAAACCCAACCCATCTTTTTAGTCTCTCCTGCCTTATCAATGTTGTGGAGTGCTGGTGTTCACCTGATAAAAGGAGCAGTGCTCTGAAAGCTTGTGATTTCAAATAAACCTGTTGGAATATAACCTAGTGTCATGTGACTTCTGACTGTGCCTTCTCAAATCTTGGCTCTTTCCCTCATTCTGCACTTTAAAATCTGATTCATCACCAACAATTTCACATTTTCTTGAAGTTCATAGAGCCGAAACATTTCTCCCTCCACAGAGGCTGCCTGACTAGCTGAGTATTGCCAGGATTTCTGGTTTTATTTCTTGGCCTGGTGATTTGCTCTTTCTATTAATTCTGGATTATTTAAGGCGAAAGTGAGGACTGCAGATGCTGGAGATTAGAGCCAAGAGTGTGTTGCCAGAAAAGCACAGCAGGTCAGGCAGCATCTGAGCAGTAGGAAAATTGGTGTTTTGGGCAAAAGCCCTTCATCAGGAATGGCTGCTTGAAACGTCGATTTTCCTGCTCCTCAGATGCTGCTTGACTTGCTGTGCTTTTCCAGCACCACACTCTTGGCTCTGGATTTTTTAAACCAATTCACAAACATAAATGTGTTTTGATCAAAAGAAAAGTTTAACATTAAATGTTGATGATTCTTCAGAGAGAATGGCTTGTCCCTAATGAAGTGACAGTGCTTACATTTCACCTAGTATGCCTGCATAATAACATCTCACCAATGGTGTCAATGGCATACTTCAGAAGCAGGGTTAAGAGGACTTCTCCCCTCTTCATGTTGCTCTGCTCCCACATTCAAAAACCTCACCAAGGCCACTGTTATCCTCATACTCAACTATTCCAACGGTCTCCTTCTTACTCTCTCATCCTCCATATTCCATCAATTCAGCTCTCCCAAACATTGGCTTTCCTATCCGATACAACACAACGTTCAATTTCGTTCTGAGCTCCCTAACCTACATTAGCTCTTGGGTCTCCATTGCCTTAGATGCATGTGAAACTCTTCCTGGCCTTGCTCCTTCTAATCTTTATAACTTTCTCCAGCCTTCAAACACCAGAGGCTGCTGCATTCCTCAGAGTCCTTCAGCTTAATTTCCTTCACCCCTATCACTGATGGCTATACCTTGAGCACTCCAGATCCTAAAGCACTGTAATTTTCTTTCTAAACCTCTCTGCCTCTTTCTATTCTTTAATTTCAGCGATGTTACCCCAGCCATCAGCCACACTTGCTAACTATTTCTTCCCTTATCTTGGTGTTGACTTTCTTCTTATTACACTTCAGTAGGATATTTCCCATATTAAAGATGCCACTTAAATATAAGTTTAGTCCTGCTAGAAAACACCAGGAATCCACAAGAACACACACAACATTGGGTTCTATCAAGTTTTAAGTTTCCTCTCCACAATAATGTCCATTTAACGGAACTCAAAACTCAAAATCCTTCTGTACGTTCTCTCAAACTTTGGGACCTCCATTCTAATTCTGCCAAAACTGCAGACATCCCTGCTCACCAACAAACCTCAGGATGCCTGGCCATCATTACCACTGTGCAATCTGCTGACACTAGGCCCAAGCACAGATTGGCCCGATGTGCAACTGAACTCCATTCTCTGCTGCAGGATTCCTGAATATCAAATAATCAACTGGTGAATATTTCAAACAACCCTTCTGCATCTTTTCAGCTCTAAAAACAATAAATCATAAAAAAAATTAAGCATGTAGACAAAGTGACATATTACAAAATGAAAGCTACACATTTACGATTTCAGCAAGATAATGGACAGAACTGAGAAATTCAATTTCTAAAGGAAATTGTAGTAAAATTTCAGCCGGGAATCAATCAAGGTTCATATCAAACCTATTGCATAAAAATGTTAAAATGAAATGAAAAAAATCCCCAACCTTACAGTAAACCATACCACACAAGACTTCATAGTAATAGGGATCTTATCTCTCTGCAATTTTTCACCCTATATGGATGTTTATTATAAAAAGTACCTCATGTAAACTTTTCCCTTTTATAATTGTGTAATTTTGCCCTTCACCAGTGGAGACAGTGCAATACCAATGCTGGCAGAAAAGTGTAAGCACTGCTTAACAAGTTGGTTTTGGCTTTTTCAATATAATTGCTGATCAAAGCAACAGAAACAACAGAACTATGAACGTATGACTTTGCAATGAATTTCATCTGTGTGCTCCTCCTCCTTTAACTCTGGTCACATTTGGCATTGACTTTTCATGTGCTACACCATGCCCCCCAAAAATTAGTAAACAAGAAAGAATATAATTATTGTATAAATATAAGCTCCATTATAAGCTAAAAAAAATTGAAAAATTACATGTATACAAACTAACTATGGCAATGCTGTAGTTGACTTATTATATACCAAGCAACATTCTATCACTTTTGGAACAGGGATGTATGTGATATCACAGTTAGGTTTTCTGTACTTTATTGCCAAAAGCAAAACAAAACTGGCAAAAATAGTGTCCACGGACTCAATATATTTATTTAATTCTTAGTCGGACAAAAATTAGTCACACTGCAGACAGATGTACATATACATTGTGGACAATGACACACGAGTGAAAAGCACACTGTCTTCATTTGTTAACCTCAAGAAACTTGTGCACAGCTCCCTTTTCTCAGGAATCACTTTATTTCTCATCCCCACCAGACATTCAAACTGACCACATCGGTTCCAGCTAACACTCTGGCGTATGTACAACAGATGTCTCTGCAGGGACTCCCACTCCTCAATTTGTAAATATTTAATCTCATTCCTTCCTGTCATTGTTAACTTGCTGGGAGACACACAATTAAACAGGAATGGAGTGCACCCCACCTTGCTTTCCCACCCTCTCACTCTCTTCATCTTTTTTATACGTACACAATGATGCCCCAGCTTCCTCAGGGTTATCACAATCCACTGAATTTTGAAAAAAAGGTGTGAGAGATGCAGTAGATGGAAGAACAAAGTCAGGACTGTTTTCAATACCAGGCTATTTATATTTAAATTATTAACAATTTAGCTTAATGTTTAACACACCCCTCTTAGTCTGAAGTTGGGTTTCTACAGGTCTGTTCCTTTCACAATTAGTTCATTTGTTTCCCCTTTTCAATTGCTAACAAGGCAGCTGTTTATCGCAGAAACATTAGGATGTCCTTCTATATTCCAGATTCCCACTCCTGCCACTCACTCCTTTTTGACATCACAACCATCTGCTACTTGTTAATTGGCTGCTACATTAAGGGGGTGGGCTGAACTATCCTGTCACTTGTCTAATACATGGTAGGTAGTTATATTCTCTCAGTCAGCAGGCGAGAGAAACAGAGAGAGGGAGCAGAGGAAGAATGAACAGTCATCCCTTAGAACATTAAAACAACGTAGTTTACATAGTTTCCCTTACTGCTGTTCAATTCCTCAAACTCTTGATTCATCAAACATTTCATTCTCCAAAAAAAAAGAGAGCTTTTCAGACAGAATGGCGATTTCTATCACAGCAGCTCTGAGTGTGCTGCTGGCTCTGAGCAGTATACAACTCAATGATCTAACGGAGGCATGCACTTGCATGCCAAACCATCCCCAGGACGCTTTCTGCAACTCTGACATAGGTAAGGAGCATCTCTTCTTATTTATTGGCAAGGTGATGGTGGTGGTGGTGGTGGAAAAGAAAGGGGTAATATGGTAAAAGGTGCTGGAGTTGAGAGTGATTCTACCAAAGGAGATTTTAGGAAAATGTAATTTTAACAGGAATTACTTCTTTCTCAAATCATCACTTCAGACTTGCAGGGGAATCCCATGGCAGCTTTCTCTCTAATCCAGGTCAACTCAACTTGTGCCTTTCATCACTTTTCTTTCTTTAGCAATATTTATATCTCATCCTTTTTGCTTTTACCCATTTTCTAACTGGCCTTGAAGCAGTGGCTTCCTTTGATAAATTGTAGAAGTGTTGTAAATGTTAACCATTTGATTCCTGATAGCTCGGAGTGACTCAGAGTAAAATATGATTCTGAACAGAATGCTATTAGACTAAAAGTAAAATAATTAACTTCATTGTTCCTGGCCCGTTTTATGTGGTGTATTGAATGGTGAGATTTTATGTGTCAGCTTGAACATGCAACACTCGCCTATCATTTTTGTTTCAAATTAAACCTCAGTAAGTTTACAGCTATGTCATAGAGGGAACTGTCTTCTTAAATATTTACTACCTAAAAGTAACCATCCTGACGCACTGTGTGGCAGACAGGTTAAATTTATTTTTAACATGTTTTAGGGTTCAGCTACTTCACTCACATATTAGAACTCTGTCGAGTGGAGTATTCTGGAACAATTGTGTTCAACATATAAGCAATTTCTCTAATTGGCTCAACAGTCTCATGTCAACGGTGTAATTGCACACCTTTTTCCTGTTCTGTGCAGAACTAAAAGCTTTAAAAAACATGCTTCAGCGAGAACTGAACAGTCAGATGAAGCATAGTGCCATGTACACATGATGTTTAAAAAAATACAAAATTTGTACTTTTCTGAAACCACTCATTACCTTGTTCCTGCAGACTTTATAATCCTGCCGTTGTAAATTTATGGTACATTTTTGAGTTGGGAGTGAAACAGAATAGGACAGGCAGGGAAACTTTAAGCAGAGAGAATCCAAACATAAAATGGGTAAGTGTCAACTGATTGTCCAGAATGAAGAATCAGATGGGATGGGTATTGAAACTTGATAAATGGCAAACAGTTCATGTTCTGAAGTCCAGCAGTAACAACCAAAGTGTTAAGATCTATTACTTAACTCCCCAAACACCAAAGTGATTCTAACATGGTATGATTCAGGAGGTTAAGATTACAATGTGCAAGTCTCCTTTTTTTGTTAAAAAGGTAGGTACATAATTAGTTAATCTACTTGTTCCAGTGATTGAGACAGATGTAACAGATCTTTGGCCCTATGTGAAGAATTGGTATCTAGCCAGCATTCCTTCTTTCTTTGAACCCTTAAACAATTTTAAACTGATAATTTAATGCATTCACTGTGTCTGGGCAACTGTTAGGTATGAAAGCTTATAAAGTGTTTCTGAGGATATGGCAAGCACTGCATAAATACAAGGTTTGCTTCTGAATCCAGTGATCAGAATATTCATTTGTTAAAAAATATTGACTCTCAGTATTTTCTTTCTCATCCTCTTTGGCTTCTTCTTGTCACACAACTGAAACTTGTGTGTACTGCTCACATATTTCAATAAACTGGTTCATGACTCAGTCTGGGGATATTTCACTTAGCCTGGTTTTTGTCTCCCTTTCTAACTGTGGGTAAGCAACTAACCTACATCTAATATTCCCCATTAACAACAAAACCTTTGAATGGAAACTGGAAGGGAATATGTCCCTCATCGACCAGTGATTCCAGGTACTAGTGTTCTAGTAGCTGCCACAAATCTTCTGATATATTTTTCAATGGATTGTTGAATCTTAGCATCTTGAGAACTAAGGCAAAAGCCCTTTATCAGGATGAAGGGCTTTTGCCCAAAACATCGCTTTTCCTGCTCCTCGGATGCTGCCTGACCTGCTGTGCTTTTCCAGCATCACTCTAATCTTGACTCTGATCTCCAGCATCTGCAGTCCTCACTTTCACCTTGAGAACTAAGTTAAATGAAAATGTACCAATAGAGATGGGTAAAACAAAAAGGTTATTCCCATCGTTGATGGAGGAAAGTAAAAAAAGGATCTATAGAATTCTGAGGTGAAGAACTATTAAACCCTTTATGAGGAGACAAAAGTTCACATAGTATTAGGGACCCTTGTGCACAAAGCCAACATTATTAATAGTTTTCCTCACAATTTGAGCTTTGACATCTATCCTCCTCCACTCACAGGCATACAATGGCTACAGTGTCTACAGGAAACATTGCAGTAACTTCAGAAGCATGGCCCAAATCTGGGGTTTCACCAACAAGGGCAAAGACAACACAGTGTAGATCCTTCACCACTACAACATATACCTTCCTTGATTTGTCCAGACATCCCTATTCCTTTTTCGGTTCTGGATCAAATTCCTACCAATGTGGGAGTACCATCACCTCAGGGACTACCACGATTCCAGGGGAGGTTCACCACAACCTTCTCAGGGCAACTAAAGGCAGACAAATCAAAGGCAACCTCTTCCACGATACCCATAGTCCAAGCATTAAATAAAAGTGCAAGCTCAAGATTTCTGTGAAACTGCTTGAAGTTTTCATTCAATTTTAAGGCTTTACAAATTACTATCATTGTGAAGAGCAGCAGAGACTCCTGAAAAAGTGCATACCTAAGACTGCATAACCAGAGGTCTGGTCATTTTGTACTGGAGGCATAAATGATGCAATGACTGTGCCTATATTTGATTAGAAAAGACCACAAGACATATTGCTAGGGACAAGGGTTTAGACTAAGTCAGGTGCAAGAGTAGTTTTTGCCACATCCTAATCTGAAAAATTGGAAGCCACATTAAAATGAAAAGGTCATACCCTGGTAATGGCATTGCACCATGACATAATGTTTACTCCTGGCTTTGAAGCAATCTGTGCAGTACCAGTTATGTTTTATTTTCATCAAGGTTGCTTGTCTCTTGCAGGAGTAGCACCCAAAGCAAAATAGAAATCTTGATTTTTCTCTCCCCGAGTCATTCTCTTCACCCTTCATGATTGCAGTCACCTCGCATCTTTCCCAGCTACCCTGCTGGAAAATGGACCTTGGTCACCAGGCAATATCAGCCTCTTGCAAATCTCCCACTTCTGCCCTCTGCACCATGTGTCAATCATCAGGAGGCATATCAGAGAAATGGAAATAATATCCAGAAATTTTTAATAGGCCTTTTAACACTAGATGAACAAGTAGGTTTCTCTTACACACCATCTGACTCACCCAGAGTTAAAATCAGTACTTATAATTGTCTGCTGTTGATTAGAGGAATTTGCAATCTAAGTTGTTTACCAAGAATAATAGGGTTGAGAGCCCTACATTAATATAAATCTTTTTAAAAAGAACATCACCACACTTGTTATGTGAAGTGATGCTGTAATAACTGATAATTCTTCCTCGTCCTCTCCTTTTCACTCATTATTTGGGTAAGTTTTTACTGATGTATTTTTCCCAAACTTTCTTCCCTTCACTATTTCCAATCACCCTGGTACAGTAGATCTGTACTAGCACTGCAATGACGTCATGCTAGGTATCCTCCATGCCACGCCTCCTCAAACCCAACAGCATGATGTCTTCCTACCAACAATACAGGATTCACATCAATACAAATTCACCTGGAGATTCTGTAACCATTAGGGATGGCCTGATCTCTATTAACCACATTACTGAAGCGTTGTAACTGATGCTAAGCTCTCATGAACTCAAATATTAATATTCTTCACGTCACATGTTGCTGCTCTATCACACTATCCTATTTAGTTTCTCATCATTGTTAGTTGCAGAGACAGTGGATGCAACAGAGCAGCATAGATCATAACATTTATACTGGATATTCACATCTTTATCTTTATATTTCTTGTCCAGTCTTTGTACAGCAAATAGGCAAATTAAGACTTCAAACTTATGTCCAGACATCCAGACAGCTCTTTTCCCAAAATGAAGACCAAGTGGTCAACAGTGCCAGTACATTTGTGTTGTTTTTAGACATTTGTTGACAAGCTGATGACAATGAATAGAAAATAACAGAAGACAAGGCTATTAAAAATAGATTATGGATCTGCTACAGATGGAAGAGAGAAAAAGCATTTCAAAGACTTCGCAGCCCTGTCAATTTTAGAATCTGTATGTGCCTCACAATCCAATGTGAATGATCACAAAATTCAAAAATAGTAGTTCAGGCTCCTAAACTCCCAACAACCTACCTCCTGATGAAACCCATGGAGGCTCAGAGGGAGGGAACAAAGTAAAGGGTTTATGGGAGAAAGGTAAATAGCAGACTTTGGATGTTAGGAATCAAGAGAGTGAATCTTGGACTAGACATACAAGTAGACAGGCAAGACAAGGCTTGGCAAACCAGTTAGTAATCTGATTTAACTGTTATTAAATTATTCAAAGCTTCTATTCAAAGTCTCTCCACTCTTGGTCAATCATCTATTTCAAAACATATTAATCTCATTTGCCGGAAAGTATAATTTAGTAATTTCTCTGCACTGAAGAATAAATCCAGTTGATATGCAGCTTAACTCTTTCAGTACTTATTTTCTTTGGATATAGGATTTATAAATCTGTGGTTATCTCAACAGGGCAAAGTATGCAGCACCATTTATTTTTGCAGGTTTCATGTCTTATATGCCATTATTCATACTTTGTAATATTAGCTGATCACGTCCTTCTAAGGAAGACCAGAGGTTGAGAATGTTTCAGGACTGCGATACAACTCGTTTACAACAGCATTAACAGAAACAAGTTTCATTTCTGAGGTTTTGATACTGTCTGAACATTGTATTTCACTTTACACAGTTTATTACTATTTTGGAACATGGTTTAGCTTGGGTCTTGCCCTTGTCACAGGTGCTGTTTGGTCCATGCCATCCTTCTTGTATTATAAAAATATTTCAGCTACATATTATTCCATGTTTCAAATCAACATGTTAGCAATTAAGTTCCACTGTATCTGAGAAACTTCCCTCTTTGAAGTTGAATAGTTTTATTAAAGTAACACAGTGGAACCATTGTTTATTCACTGAAGTGGTGCAGAAGAAATAATCAGTTACAATATCAAAATATGCAATAAGCTCAGAATTTCTTATAGTCCAGTACAGCCAAACAAGACTCATTGTCTTCACTAGAATTTGTGGTTTGCAAATGGTGATATTGCCAATGACTCTATAAAGGTTTTAAAAACTTTTCCAGTCACCTTCTTGAATTAAATCCTTCCTGAGTCGCAGATATGAAGGAACTCTGAATGAGTTAATACAATCTAATAATTTCAAATGATAGGTATTGTTTGAAGGTTGGAGTAGGGAACACTGGTGAAATGGGAACTACCAGAATTGGCAAAAAACTCCAATTTGTATGTGTTATATGTGTACTTAGGTAGGTGACAGTGATTTTAAAAGGGCACTCCTGGTCTGTGACTCAAGTAACTAGATCTCCAGATTTAACCTGAGACTGATCAAACATTGAAATGAAGGAGGACCAAATGATGAAAGACTGGGATCATGCAAAAAGAAATCAGAGATCAAAGAAAATCAAAATCAGACTGGTTTCACAAGAGACAGGAAATGAAAGAGACTGACTGGAGCTGGACAACACGAAATCTGTTATTTTAGTTTGGGTTCCTAAAGACAATTTTGCATTAGTCTAGATATTACTAAATTTAATTTCTTATTCCAATGACAAACTAGTGTACATATACTAGTGGTAGGATAGCAGTAACACAATCACTGCACAGGGTTTTGTAACAGAAGGAATTTTTTTACCTCCACAACAGTTAGAGAGTTAGTGATGTCCCAAAAGACAGAGTAACTCTGTCTCAAGTTAAAGTTACGTTTCCAAAATATACTCCACTGACTTTCTCTTTAGAAAGTTATCCGAAAGAAAGTTTAGATATTCTTAATGTCTCATTTTATTGACAATGTAGTGCTGGTGAATGGGTTCAATTCATTCAAGGGCCAATTATCTGAAAGATTAAGTTTCTTTCTCATGCTGAAATATGATGGGTCAAATGGCACACCGTGTAAACATGTCCAAATATTCACAGCATTTGAGAGAAGGAGCAGCTATGTGGAGGGTGGTGCTGATGAAAGGCTCCAGTTTGTTCAACAGAAACTATTAACAGGACCTCAAAAATGCAACAGTCCAGCAATGTTTGCAGATTGTAGCTGGTTTCAGTTCTTACAGTAATGTGCTCTCCCTGTATTTACCTGCATGCTCCAGCTTTCTGGCATTCAACACAAATGATAACAAAACCAAGCTTTTACTGCTCAAGCTTGTGCAACCAGCTAGCTTTACCTACAGTACAAAATTTATTTCCTGCACATAAAGTAATCAGTGCACTGGGCAATGTATGAATCCCTGATCAAGATTAAAAATGATGTTGGTTGCTGCAGGATTTTGTTTTTTGTCCATGTCCTCCTAACAGTTCTGGTCATTAGCTCTCCCACTCCCCACTCTTTCTGATTTGGTTTTGCAAAATCACTAGCCATGATGCTCATTAACTCTGTGCAGAAGCCTTCGTTATAGTGATGTGGAAGAAATAGGGATCGTAGCATGAAGAACAGGAGGAAATGCTAATGTGACTGAAGTCTCAACTGTGCACCCACAACCACTGGTCACAAGAAGGGATGGGAGTGATTGGTAACTTGCCCATTGCCAATCATACAACAGTAACAGTGAAGTCTCTTCAATTTTTTCTAAGCTGGGGAGAGTAGCTATCTGGTCTAACATTCTATAGTTCCAGTGGATCAGGGTGCAGTCCACAATACAGAATCACCACAACTAGAATTCTCAAATGGAATCAGAGCTGTAATTCCGAATAAAAATAAATTGTGAATTATATTCATAAAGTCCACAAAATTGCATGTAATCTTAATTGACTATGAAACATGATAACACATTACACAAGAGAATATTACATTTAATATTTCCACTTCATCCATGACACCTAAATATTTCACAGCATCATGAGAATTTGGAGATGTATGAGCTCCGAGGATTGAGACACTATTAGTCGTAAGGATGGTTTGATGACTACCCAAAGTATCTGTCTGCTTTGACACCACACAGATCACCCCCATTGAAACCAATGCCGAATGCAAAAACAACAACATGCATTTGTAGAGCACCTTGGTGTTTTAAAACATCCAAAACTCTTTGCTGTCAGATATTACAGAAATGTTGACATGTACAGCTGAAGAGCCTGAGTTCTGCACATTATCCTGGATTTTAATATGCAGCTGAAACAAATGGTCTTGTGAAGCTACAGAGCGTATATGACAGAGGGTGCTGCATGGCTTTGTCTATACCCAGTTCCATAACAGAATGTACTGGGATGTATGTCAGAGGCCTTAGCAAAGTTGCTTCAACAGATCAGTCTGTACGTCCTTGACATTTCAAACTTGTTTCTAACAGCAATGTTACCAGTGGGGACTACATTACTGTATATCCCAGTAAGACCCAACAATTGCAAGCACACTCCTTTCAATAAGCTGTGATAGAGATAATTAAATATCTGCCTCAGCAGAGTCAAGGACTTTGTAACAGGTATCAGTTAGGGTTCAGATCCCAGCAGGTTTCAGACAGGGTCAGCGTGAAGTGCTTTCAGACATAGATATTGGAAACTTATAGAGGTTTACAAAATTATGAGAGGCGTGGATAGGGTAAATAGACAAAGGCTCCCTCCGACCAATGTACCTAGCACTATGGGGCAATTTAGCATGGCCGATTCACCTGACCTGCACATCTTTGGACTGTGGGAGGAAACTGGAGCACCCGGAGGAAACCCACGCAGACACGGGGAGAATGTGCAAACTCCACACAGACAGTCGCCCACGGCTGGAACTGAACCTGGGACCCTGGTGCTGTGAGGCAGCAGTGCTAACCACTGAGCTACCGTGCTGCCCCTCCCAGGGCCTCTCCTGGCCGTGGGGAATATGCAGAGTCTGGAACATAGGTGGCCTTAGCCAGTTCTGAGACCAGCAGTGTGGTCCTTTTTTTGCTGATTCCACATTCTCATTCCGAAGGACTGACCTCATCCTGCCAACAGCTTCTGACCTGCCTTGTCCAGCCAGGAAATTCGCAGTGACTGCCCCTCTCAGAGCATGTGTACAGCCATGTCACATTGGTGTAATGGGATCCGGAGTTGGATAAATTTGAGCAACTTTCCTTCTTTCTTTCAATAGGTGCCTGAGCCACTGACCCACAGTCAGCCATTGAAACGGTGGCCAAGGAGATTGCATTAGGACAGAATCTGAATGTTCCAAATTCAAAGGAGACCCTTCCTCATTCCTATTGGGAGAAGCTGAAATGCCACCTCCCCCACCCCACCACTTCAAAACCTCACCAACACATTACCGTAAACCAATAAGGACTCTGAGAAATTCAGTTCCTCTACCTCTGTGCTCTGGGCCACATGGCTCTCATTTACACTGCACTAGCAACAGGGAAGTTCCTACAACCAGCACGTTCTCAGTTTGTCTGCTATTGTGTGTGACAGCCCAGCATCTTTTGTTGTACAGGCTTGGCTACATGAGAAAATCTGGAAAAGTGGCCTTCCAACTTAATGCCCCAAAAACTGTGGATAGGACTAAGGAGTGCAGACCGGAAACTAGGCTGCTTTGGATAGGGGTGTGCAATTACACACACATTCTCTCCTAGATTCTTTTCATTTGTATTATCCCTCTTATACCTTGCCCTAACACACCTGTCAGTTGAACTTTACAGTTGAAGTATGAACAAATCACTTTCCAGATTGAACAGTGTCTCCTAAAAGCTCAAGGTTGTTCAGGTGACTGACTGAAATGGAGACATTTGTATTCTGGCACATGCCCATTGTGACTTGTTTATTTGTCTAGCCTAAATGAGCCATGGGAAGCCTGGGCACTAAATGTGAAGAATGCCCCTCAGCAGGAAATACCACACTAATCTCTCCATTCCTCTTACAGATGAGATCACTGTAACTACGTGCTTTGAAATTCAGCCAGGCAGGTGCTGAGGGGTGTGCCAAAGAGCCACAGAGCTTTTACTTGTGATCCACGATTGCACACACCTCAATACTGGTTTCCCCTTTAAGCATGGATGTGCGGTGGGAATGTCAAATACCTACACACCAGGGTTTCGGCAATAAGAGGGAAGGGCTGTGTGCTCCTCATGCTGGCAGGAAGACCACTATTTATTTAGCTTTTCAGTATGACACAGTAGCTGTTTAAATAGTACTTTATTTTTTGATTACGTGGAATGATAACACGTCCACTCTATTATTTCAAAAGGACATCGAGATGGAGTGATGCAGGCTGCTGAAGCTTGAACCTGCAGGGTTAGCTATAAACCCACCTCCTTCTACTACACAGGGTTCCTCATTCCCCATCACATTGCTGTGGTAAGTAACAGCAGCCTGTCAGAATTCCATCCATGCCAGTAGCTGGTGAGGCTCAAGATTTGACTGAAGAAAATTAAAATAAAGCACGTAGTTGGTTAAAGTTTACCAGAGGAAATTTGCAGGCTTCCTTCCTGGCAGAAACAGTCAGCAGTGCCCAAAAAACAGTGGACAGGAACCAAAGCCTCATTACAGCTGTAACCCCTGACAACCACGAATGAAGCAGCCCAGTTCATCAGGCATTGGACTCATTTTTAATGCTGGCAGTGTCAATGCTCATCAGGCCTGTGTGGGATCCACATTGCTATTTTTAGATTGAATTGAGCAGAGCTGCCACATGCACTGTCCCGATCATGAGGCACTGAGAAGGTAAGCTTCATGTTTTCTGTATTGATACAGAGGCACTGGAACTCCCTGCCCCAGTGGTCAGCCAGGATAATCTATCCTTCCGTCCTCCTCATCTAGTGTCTGGACAAACTGTTGAGTGAATCAAGAGCTCTTTCACCCTCACTGAGTTGTGACGTTTCCAATTCTAACATGCTATTTTTAAAAGAAAATAACTGTCATCCAGCAGGGTAGGAACTTAAAACTCCCAGTATTTCTCACACATGTGACCAATGAAGATTTTTAAAATTTTATTCATGGGACGTGGGCATCATTGGCTGGGCCAGCATTTATTGCACATCCCTAGTTGCCCTCAAGAAGGTGATGATGAGGAAAAGATATGCTGCAAATGCTTTTCCCTCTTACTCTATTCTCTTCAACTTACATTTAAAATGAAACAAAGGAAAGGTGAAATCGGGGTAGGTCACCACATTCCAATTGCCACATTCTGCTCATAAACTTTGCCAGTACCTAGAAACGAGACTGTGGTGCTAGAAAAGCCAAGCAGGTCAGGCAGTATCCAAGGAGCAGGCACCACACTCTCAACTCTAATCTCCAGTATCTGCAGTCTTCACTTTTTCCCAGTACCTAGAAACACCAGGTCCAGGTGTTGCAGAGATTTTGTAATGAACTTGTTAGGGGTGAATTCTACACCTGTCCCAAACTGTCCTGCTGATGAAGGGGATGGAGCTGAGAAGAGGGCTTCACTCCCAAGGCCTCCAAGGAACCTGGAGTAAGTCTGGAGGTCAGTGTTAATTGAGATGGAGTAAAATTGCCTCCTGAACAATGGCAATATGGCCACGGTTCCATTTCAGGGTCAAAGGCTGGACTGATGGAGGAGTGAGGGGAAAGGAAATATGTTTATAAATTCTCAAGTGGCCTCAAGAAGCAGGATCTATGGCATAGGAGCCAAGGTTCACCTGTGTTCTAAGGGCACAGTAAATGCATCCACAACACCAAAGCTTCATTCCCAGAGATCTCCACTAATGCTGCAAATTTTGGTGAGGCTAACAATGGAATTCATCTGGTGAGCACGATCCCAGAGTCACTAATTCATATCTTCCTCTTACAAAAGAATAAAGATAGGGTGGTAGGTCCATATTATTTCATGATGTATTTAAGAAGGGTGGAAGCATGGAATCTGGTTTGTTCAAAGGATGAAAAATATTCTTTGGAAATCTTTGGTTGTCTTTGTACAGATGCAGTGGATTGATTCATTCATGCTGCAGGTAATACCAATATGATCAACGTGATCTTGAGTCAAAGCTGAATTAATCTCTCAAATACATAGCTCAGGAAAGATGTAGCTTGTCTCTGCTTGTGAGGCAATACAGGTGTCACAACAGAGTGGAACAATGCAGATACAATTATTCAGGGCTGATATTTAGTCATCCCTGTTGGAATTATTTGAATGGTAATGCTAAATGAGAACAGGATTAGACCTACTGTGAAGCCCTCCACAGATGATAAGCCTGCCAACATTTGCTGTTGACAATCATGCAATGATGATGATCCTTTGCATCAGGTGTTGTTGAACGAGTGGTTAGCAGCTGTGATTAATAGCCAAAAATACAGTCAACACCTTCAGGTCTGCAAAATGGGGCAAATTAAAGGGAAAAGATTTCACTCTGGTTTGTAGCCACTAGGAAGTTGTATCGTGCATCTATTCCAGAAGCTGAGCCTGTTCCAAACGCCCAAAGGTGGTGCTGATGCCTATTTAATCATTTCCAGTTCTAAAAGCAGATCAAAGCATTAAATAGAGACTGCATTCAGGAAAGCAGCTGCCACCCTGTCATGTACTGTACAGATCGAAACGTTTAGCACTTCTTCCAACATTCTATATCAAGTAGAGCAACACATCTATTTCAGAATGGGACCAAAGGTTATTAGCAAAAGAAGCGATAAAAATAAACAAATGTTCAGACTCCCGATCTGCAGACAGCATGGAAAATCACACTGATTGATAAATATGCATCAGGGATGGAATACACCATTTCCAGTGTTCAGTACCACAGGACAGTAGCGCCTCGTTCCGGGACCCGGTTCGCGAACCGAAAAGTTCGCAAACTGAATCAATTTTTCCCATTGTTCGGATAGTGTAAAAATGCTTGGACGGCTGTTCACAGCACACGCGCCAAAGACAAACTGAATGAGATCACTCGGGGCCCGAGAGCTTTTTCGTTCAACAAGCGCGTAGCAAAGCAGAACAATGAAACCACATGGTCGCACACGGGCTTTTTACGTTTGTATCTTTGTTCGTACCTTGAATTTCATATGTATGTTGAAGCAAAATTTTACATACAATCCTGTTCGTAAACTGATTTGTTCATGAACGGGGTCGTTCGTATGTCGAGGCGCTACTGTATTAACTCTTAATACCCCCAGTACAGGAATGATCACTACAAAACACAATCATAAGTGAAACATTTGGCAGACCTATTGGCAATAATTCATCCACAAGTCAGGCCAAAACTCATTCAATCTCAGGCCAGTCAGGTCTCAAATTTCTCTTCAATAATATCTAATGTCAAGTTAAGACAATGTCCAATATACTGCAGAAGAAATGCCCTACCTTTTATTTCTATTAGCTACTTTTCTCATTACTATTACCATTCCTAGGTATATCCTGTTCCAAATGCAGGCTAGATACACAGGTAGTGAAGTCTAATTGACCTTGGCTCAAGATACTCCCTTCTGCCCTCAACAAATCGTATGGCTCAGGTCAAGGCCTAGGAAACCAATTGCTGTCTATCACCTACAACCACCCATTTCCCTCACCCTTAGCTGACATTTCACTGCTCTCAACCATTGAATATCACTTGGGTTCTGCATTAGATAACAACGTAATCACCATATCCTTCCTTAACCTACCTCATCCACGCGGATGCTTGTACTGGCTATAATCATCAAGGAACAGACTTCATCAAAACCAGGTCTGTTCTCCTCAGCTCCATTCAGCGAAGTTACACAAATTGATCTTCAGCAATAGCATAAAGCAAATTGACAGTCCCCTGATTTTCTTTTGACATTAGATAATAAGGCTAGCGATGGCGGCACGGTGGAACAGTGGTTAGCACTGCTGCCTCACAGCGCCAGAGACCCGGATTCAATTCCCGCCTTGGGCAACTGTCTGTGTGGAGTTTGCACATTCTCCCCGTGTCTGCGTGAGTTTCCTCTGGGTGCTCTGGCTTCCTCCCACAGTCCAAAGATGTGCAGGTTAGCTGAATTGGCCATTCTAAATTGCCCGTTGTGTTAGGTGAAGGGGTAAATGTAGGGGAATGGATCTGGGTGGGTTGCTCTTCGGAGGGTCAGTGTAGACTTGTTGGGCTGAAGGGCCTGTTTCCACACTGTAAGTAAACTAATCTAATCTAATCTAACTTGATGTCGATGTAATCCATACTGCTTCCATTAACGAGTCAGTAACTAGAAGGCTTAAACTTAGGTGGTGGTTTGAAAGAATGCGGAGAAAAGTTTGAATTGTTTTCTCTGATATAGAAGGGGTTATTAGAACATGAAATTCTCTACCAGAAATCATGGAGGAAGCAAAGTTCCCAACAGCTTTTGAAAGGGAAACAAGTTTATATAGGGAAAAATAAAAATAAAAGGGCAAGGTAGAAATTCATTCTTTTAGAAAGCTCTATCTAAAATGCCTTGAGTCAATGATTAGTTATAACCTGAAATGGCTGGAGGTAATGGGCTAGAATGAATGTGTACTCAATTGGAGGATAATTCTAAAGAAGTGTCCCTGAAAGAACAGTCAGAATTAAATGCTTTAAAAAAAACCTGTCTTTAATACATTAAAGAGAGGTTCCATTACCCACTGCAGTAACATAGAGTGTTATTAAATATTTAATTGGATTTGCTGCCTTCTAAACTCCATATTGTCAATATGACTCACCTTGGTTGGATATTGAGACAAAAGCCAGTTGAAAGGAAACAAAGCTGTTTCCTTTCTGTCATTATTAACTGTGTATGAACTTGAGGCTTTCCATAAAGTAGTCTATCACAAACAAGCCACTTAATTCAGATACATAAATTGGCCAAGCAAAGATGCTGTGCTTAGTTGGAACAGTCCTGACCTGGACTTCATTCTGTATCACAGTGAGAATTACATTCTGTGTAATTAACAGTTTCACCATGACATCACAGTACAAGGGAGTTATTGCCACCTGGTAATAGGAGTGTGACGACAGGAGTCACAATACATTGCATTACATCTCCCACAAAGGTTATGGTTTCCAGTTCAAATTAAATCATGTGTTTATAGTCCAAGAGGAAAGTTTTAGTTACTGAAACAAAGGGTGTCAGTCCCATTTTACAATGCAGTACGTTTTTGAAGAGGAAAACAGGATCCTCATTGCTAGTTGGATGCTAAACCTGTACAACAAACCAGAAGGGGTGTATTGAGGAGATTCAGCCATCAAACGATATTTCCTGTCCTGTGTCTTTTACAAGAGGCAACACTGCCTAGCAGAACTAATGACAATACTTAGAGTCTCAAAATATCTCTGTCTCTCTGCCCTCACTAGTTCAAATGTCTGAGAGGGCCTTAAAGCTCATCTAGAGTTCTCTGACCTACTGCCTCAGTGGATTCTTCAGTGTAACTCGAAGTTGAGGCACCACTATTTCCAAAGACAAAAATCACACAACACCAGGTTATAGTCCAACAGGTTTACTTGGAAGAACTCGCTCCCAGAGTGCTGCTCCTTCATCAGGGAGCTGTGATTTATTTTTACTTTGTCCACCCCAGCACCTCCACATCATATTTCCAAAGAAACAGCACTGGGTCATACAGGAAGGTGGCATCAACTGCAAAATGAGGCAAGAAACCCAATGTCCCCTTCATCTTATTCAAATTGATCCATTAAACTGTATCCAGTTTGGGTGCAGGCGAGCTCTGTACATCTTTGTGCTCCCTGCGAAGTGTTAAAGGGGCAGTACCTCCTTTTCCAGGCTTTGTACTTAGAAATATTTCATGCCTGTGGCGTCTGTGCCAGGGAAAGTGACCATTAACTTACAACTTGTAATTGAAATTCCTGTCTTTGTAACCTTCATGCAGACGAGCTTCTGAGCGGTTTCATTGTTCAGAATCTTTGCACTTTCTTTCTTTACATGAATCTGCATGTGTTTGTAATTTCCACCCATCCCTGGGTATAAAGTGATGTGACTTGTGCTGGCTAATTAGATTGATATATGAAGCTCAGCTGCACTCAGAGACAGCCACCAGTTACCTGCTGCTAATCTGATTTAATGCATATCACCAAAACGGCAAGGCTTTGACTGCAAGCATGGAAATCCTTTCTCGTGTTGCTCTGGGAATGGAAATGAGATCCAGTGATAGAAACAGTAAAATTGTTTATTGCTTTAAATTTCACTGTTTACCTAGACTCAGGCACCAGTTAATGGATAAAGGCCAAATTACTTAAAATGCAGCTTTCGTGAAGGACAGTGTGCTTCTATATCTTTACCATATATAGGCTTTCTGCAAAAGCAGGCAAATGAGGGAGACCGAACACAAGCACACCGAAGGAGCCAATAAAGACAAATTGCAGATTGGGTAAACAGCAGGCATGTTTCAAGCAGGGAACTAATGGTGCTGTGCCCTGGTAATTCAATGAACTACAGGAAGCCTTGCTTATTAGTGAAGAGGATGTAAATAAGCCTTAAAACACTTCTGGAAGTTTGTTCAACACCACTCATCAGCATGAGGTTATAAAGCTGATTAGCTTTTGAAAGAATTAAACATAGTAGTAATGTATTTGGCTCAGTTTCAGTCTCTCAAAAGAATTAACAATGCAAATTTCACTCTGCACCAAAAAGGCACTGTTGTTCCCAGCTTCCTCCTTCAACTACTGGTGCTCTGCAACAGCCATATACTATTCTCCAGTTTCTCCAACTGACAGGGGCATTTTTACTTTATATTTAGCAGCAGTTCCCTTTGTCATTCCTCACAGAGATCTAGTTGTTGTTGTAAGGGTATGCATTACTGGAATCAAACATACATTTCTGATGAAATCACTCACGCCAAATGTTTTGAGTGAACTGTACTCAGAAAATACAGCAAAGCAAGTGTATTCTGATGGATGACAAAGAAACAAATTAATAAAGTTTTCCTTACTGACCAAGATAAATAATTGCAGAAAAGTTTCACAGTTTATGGGGGATATGTTCATGTGAAACCTCAAACAGTGATTTTCACCAGCAGCAAACACGGTAGCCTGTGTATGCTCACTGAGATGCATGCACTTGCTAATTCAGGAAGAAAGCTATTTTCTCTTCTAAACTATACGGACTAGTGAAGATTCTCTCCCAATGGATCAAAGGGTGTACAGCAATGTTTGCCCAGATAAGCAAATTTGTGAAGAGTAGACAAACAAACAGCAAGTAAGAGAAAGTGAGGACTGGAGATCAGAGTCGAAAGGGGTGGTGCTAGAAAAGAACAGCAGGTAAGGTAGCATCCAAGGATCAGGAGAATCAATGTTTCGGGCATAAGTCTGCATTCCTGAAGAAGGGCTTATGCCCACAACATCAACTCTCCTGCTCCTTGGATGCTGCTTGACCTGCTGTTCTTTTCCAGCATCACACTTTCCGACACAAATGGCAAGACTTGACGAAGGTTTTATCGTTACATCAACAAAGAAATTAGATTAAATCACATAGCTGAGAAGAGTGGCTCAGAATAGCAGCTGGATTAGTGCTGGAAACAGTAACCCAAGAGGGAGAGCACAGCTGGGCCTGCAGTTACAATGGGAATTCTTCCTAGAGATGCCCTGGCTTCATTCCTCCTCCTCATCAGCTATTTTCTGTGTTTTATCCAAGTTTTCCCATGACTTTTCACCAGCTCAGGAAGTTTATGAATGAGCCAGTATGATCAGAATTTTTGAAATTACAGTGATTCTGTTGGAAGCAGTTCAGATAAGATCCAATGAGAGAAGAACGAGAGGGGATTTCATTGAAATGTGCAGGATTCTTAAGGGGCTTGACAGGATAAATGCTGACAGGATGTTTCCCCTCATGGGAGAGTCCAGAACCTGGGACATACTCTCAAAAGGGGCATCAATTTATGCTGAGATGAGGAATTTCTTCTGAGGGTTGAGAGTCGTTGGGACTCCTTGCCACAGAAAGCTGTGGGGGCAGCACCCTCTGGTATGTTCAAAGTTAAGAAAGATAGATTCTTGATTAGTAGGGGAATCAAGAGTTATGGGAAAAAAGGCAGGAAAATGAACAGGAGGAATGTCGGACTAGCCATGATTTTACTGAATAACAGAGCAGGCTCGAAGGGCTGAAGGACCTACTCCTGATCCTATTTCTTATGGTCATAAAAAGATTTCAAAAGATTGAAAGCAGTAAATGACTACAAAATAGCCTGTTGGACAACTTAAAGATTTGTGGAAGCATTCAATAGTGTTGGAGAAATACAGGTTAGACTCTTATAGGGGCCTGTACAATGTGGGCTATGGAGAGAAATCTGATAGAATCGTGACGGATATTGGTTGAGGCCTTTCCCAATGTCAGGAACAACCTTTTGCATATTCAAATACAGTACGAGGTATCATCATTCGTGCTGGGTGATGGTGAGATACCTATTACTGGGGTTTATGCTTGTTGTCATCTGCATTAACTGCAAACCTTGCCTCATTAATATGCAGCTTCCTAGCTTCTCACAGCTGCAAGGAAAGTAGATGTTGAAAATTCCCATCATGCAATTCTGAGCAGGGACCCAGTGACCAGCTCATTGCTGGCTCCTCTGGGCTGCCATCTTGCAATAACATTTGAATGCACTTCCTGTTCATGGACACAACCATCCTCTTTGGAGCCTTTTGGTATCTTTCTGATCCACTTGCAGGATGCTTTTGCCTTTTAAAGCCGCACTTCAGCGCGCACTGGCAACTGGCATTGAAATGCTACTAAAGGGACACTGTGTTAGCAAGGAGCCACCCAGCTTACAGACTGGTCCAGGCTCCTCACTCACTTTGTGCTTGCCTGGACACTCACAGCCATCTCTGCCTTGCCTTGCCTTTCAGTGCTTTGCCTCCTCATCCAGAGCTACTAGGATCACAGTACTTCTGTCTTGCCTTGCTATTTAGTGTAGGCATAAAGCCAGGAAGTTGATCATTGCTATCAGCTCAGCACAGTCAATTCAAGCCTTCAGTTGGGGGAAGGGGTCCCGAAACAGTAAATGAAAATATCACTCCAGATACTTGGGCACGGTCATTCAGCCACTCAGGACTGACAGCGTCTGGATCCTCTCCTCAAACAAATGACAAGCTGAATGTTAGGCAGCCCACCATCCACTTGGCTCTTTCTGCCTTAACGTGAATAATATTTTTCCCCCTCAAATGAGAGAAAGGGATAGAAGAGGGTGGAAGCTAGTGGCACAACTATTAATGCTGGTTCAGGTAGTGGTTGGAGTGGGGCGAGGAAGCAGAGAGTTGTCCCAAGTAGGTAGGTAGACATGCTGGAATGCTTAGAACACATAACATAGAAAAGTACAGAACAGAACAGGCCCTTTGGCCCACGTGTTGTGCCGAGGTTTAATCGTAACGTAAAGTATAATAACTTAACCTCCACATCCCTCAACTCACTGCTATCCATGTGCATGTCCAGCAGTCGCTTAAAGGTCACTAATGACTCTGCATGAAAAATTAGTACTGTTGGGGTAGGTGACAAAGAGAGGAGAAGATGTTGCAGGCAGTGATGAGTGAGTAGAGCTTGAGCCTTAGTGGGAGGTGCATGTGGTAGTAGAGATGGAGTAAGTGCAAGGTAGCAGAGACAAGATAGTGAATCTCACCCTGGCAGCGTGCAGAACGTCATTGATCTTCTGACAGTACTGAGCGTTTCTCCAGATGACTGAGACCTCACTGACACAGGTGGCAAACTCAGAGCAGGCTGGTAGAGGCTGGTGTTGTGCTACCTACTGCCAATCCTAGGGAAACAGAACAGCCCTCACTCAATCTACCAGGACCTCCAGGCCCATGACGACAAAGTAATGAACTAAAATTCCCCTTCCCTACCATATTTTGGAAAAAAAGTCCAGTTAACCATTCAGGGTTGCTGAGACTGAGAGTATTCCTCCAGATGCACAATGGCGTTTTAAAGATGGCGCTAGCGCTAGAGTTGAGAGATCATTATAGGATATCCTAGTGGTGGCAAGGGGTAGAAACGGCCTATCAGATGAATGCATAGGCAAAGGGGCAAGGTAGGTAGTTAATGAAGCGAGTTTTGGATGATGTGGCTGGGCCTGGTTGAGAGAAATCCTCCAGTAATGCAACAAAATTGACACTTAGCCAAAAATATGACAAGATTCCACACCCATGGTTAAAATTGACAAATTAAGGGGATTCTGTATCATTGCAGTGGTACAAAGAATAAAATGATTTAGTCATGCAACTTAAATGGCAGGTTTATTGACTCGTGGGCTGTGGGCACCACTGGCTGGGTTAGCAATGATCATCAATTGTTTGTTGTCCTTGTGAAGGTGGTGGTGAGTTGCTTTCTGGAACCACTTACAAGAATGTACACGCATAATATCTTTAGGGAGGGAGTTTCAGGAGTTTGAGCCAGAATTAGTGAATATAAGCTTAAGAACAAAAGAGTAAAGGAATATTGAAATGTGTTAAATAGTAGAGCTACTTTAAAGATGTTCACAAGAAGCCAAAATAGAGAACAAAACCAAACACTTGATGCAAAAACCAATGTCAGGACTGCAGGGCAAGAAGAGCTCAGACAGATGAAGTCCATCAAACAAATATTGCATTTGCAAAACTATAAACCACTTCCAGAATATGCACAGGAGGAAGACAGTCATGTGCAGCACAGAACTTGAATGCTGCTAATAAAAAGACATTTTTTGACAATGTTTTGCATCTTGAATTCATCAGGACAATTCACAAGAGTACCAATTCAAGAGGAAAACCAATACTTACACCGCATGGGAGAAGAATGCTGGCTGCCTACTTAACAGATTCCTAGCCAATCTGGTAGAGCCATTGTCATGGAAAGTACACCAATTATTGATGATTCAAAATTAACTGCGAGACTTTGTTTAAATGTTAAACCAGGCAGATTGATTCGTTGGTCAGGGCATTGGCCAGGCACAGCATCTGTTTATCTTTTTTCTGTCTGCAAAAAAAAGGGCCTCTGTGCATTAATAAATAGAACTTCCAGTGCACTCAAGTACGTTACACTGCAAGTTTGAAATTGTTTGTCAGTGTAATTCATCACACACAGGATTATGCAGCAAATGTTATCCAATCGTAGACTCACATCAAATGTTGGGCACGATTGTGAAATTTGCAATCAAGATCTGGTTGGGTATGGTTCAGTAGCTTGCTTGCTGTGAACAGCCGAAGAAATACGCTGTTTGATACTATCTGCCAATCTTTGGAACATTGCTGGCATTACCATCATACTGAAACTCATGTACCATATTATACATTTGTGGGATAGGCAGAATATCCCTTTGGCTTGACAGCAGCATCCTGTTAGTGACAAACGACACTCATGTGGCTACGAGATTAAAGGTCCCCAGATGACATTATGGGATCTGAACTAGTAGAGAAGTGCTTGTGAAAGCAATTCAGGAGTTCAAAGATGTTTTACAAAAGACAATGGATCAATAAGAAGGTTCTGTTCAGAAAGGACTCATAAGTATGATTCTAAGGATAAGAGACTTCAGTTAGCTGGACAGAGGGGTGAAGTAGAGGCTTCAGATGAGGTTGAGACAACATTTGATTAAAGATGTTCAAAATGTTAAGGGGCCTGGACAGAGTTGATGGAAAACTGTACCCATTATGAATATGAGTGAAAACCTGAGGGCATAGATTTAAAGTGATTGTTCAAAGAACCAGAACCAAAATGATTTTTTTAAACCGACAAGTACCTGCAGTTAGGATCCAGAATTCACTGCCTCAGAATGTGCTGATTCAAATGAGGCCATAACAATCTGAAGAGAATACATTTGGAGGACTCTGAGGAAAATGTAGCTGAGTGGGAACAGCTAAGTTGATCTCTTGGACGTAGGATGAACACAACAGTGGCCTCCTCCTGTGCTGTGACCATTCTATCAGTTTATAAAACTGCATGTTCAGTCATCCTGAAGCCAAAAGAATTTCTATTTGCTGCCTGATGTAACACTGATCCTGAAGGAACTGAGAAATTCTATCTTTAGATGAATCTCTGCTCCCTGTTACAGCCATAGACTGTCATATAAATGACCAGAAATGTGCATTGTTGGGCACTTCTGGTGAACAGTGTTAGAGCAGGTTTCAGTGCCAGATTTCTCTATGTAATGAGCTTCTCAGATCCACTGCTGTTCTCTTCAGTCATCTGTACAATTCTTGTCCATAAAAGTCAGATTGCCCTGAAATTGCTTTCAGAAGCTAAGCCAGATCCCTCCAACAAGATGAGAAACAATGTTATTTACTGCCAGTGTTTTTCCACATTCTTGCTCCATCTGGTGTGCTGCCCCCTTGCTCCATCATGCTGTCGTCATGCCCCATTGCTGGTTGCTGGCCAGGAACAAAGGTCTGCTTGTGTTTGAGGATTGTAGACTAAACACAGGGACACTTGAGTGGAAGTCACACCTCTTCCCTTGAAACAAAATGATCAGCCGAGCTAAAGAACTCAAGGCACCAAGGCTGCTGTTAACTTGGGCTGGTACTGGTTTTTAAGCCCACCAAACATTTACTTGGCTCAAGGAGCCTTAAGCTTCCAGGACATAAAATTACAGGAAAATGGAGGGTGGGGGCAGCAGAAGAATAAACAATGCAGCATAAACTAATCAGCCCAAATTTATTAAATTGATTCAAAGCACAACTGCGTCATCTGCACAGCAGGAGCTTTCCTATGAGAGAATATATCTCCTCAGTTTACAGATACCTCCCAGCTTCCGGAGTAGCTTCATAGATGCCTCCTGGCAAAGGACAAATAAACTTCCAGTAAATTATCCTTCATTCCTTTATTTTATTGTTTACTTCTCTCAAAGAGAGGATTCTGCTTTTGAAAAATGAAAAGTGAGAACACAAGTGGGCCATTCAGCCAGCTCTTGATATTAAATATGATCATGGCTGATTTTCCACTTTAACTTCACTATCAGAAGAATAGTTTTGTTTACAGAAGCAGTCAGTTTGCCTCCTTTTCTCTGAGTGAGGCACTTCATTCAAGTAGTGAAATTGATTATATTATCTCCTTAGCAAGTTGCCTCCCCCCTAATTTTCTCTCTTTCTCTTCTAAAGGCATTAACTCTTGGCGTTAGTTCCTCAGCTGTAGGTAATCCTACAGTTTCTCTCCAATATGCACATCCTTCCTGTGTGAGCATATATTCAATGTTTACTTTGAAAGATTACTAGCTGTCCCAAGGTCCTGTTTTCACATATATTTAAAACTGATCAAGATTGGAAATCTTGTTAGATATCGCATGCTGTTTGCCATGAGTACTGTGGTCTTTTTTTAATGTCCTGGCTGAAATTGATTAACTAGGAAGTTTTCCAGTTAAGTTTCACACTGGACAATGAATTTATCAACAGAACCATCAAGGAGCTCAGACCAGTTTCAACAAAAATATTGAGGATGCTGAACATATGCAATTTACAGGTTTTCCATTTGTAAGATATCAGACTGATAAATGTTTCTGTTAAGTACTAAAATTGTGCATTAAAACTAAATGACCTTGTATGATTCATTCATTGTCTTCCAGTGATCCGGGCAAAAGTGGTTGGGAAGAAGTTGCTGAAGGATGGACCTTTTGGTACAATGCGCTACACCATCAAACAGTTGAAGGTGAGTGACACCAAATTAGTCAATACCATGAAGAATCTGAATGTATGTGACTCAATGATGCAGTGTTATTTCAAATCCAGCAGCTGAATCTGAATCGGGTATTGAGTAACAGAATGATACTGGATGTAAAGATGTCAAGATGTTTGATTCCCACCACAAAAATATCAGTCACCTTGAAGAGAACAAGATCGTTTTTCTTCTAAATTATTCTTTGAAAGGGTGACAATGCTGGTTTTCATCATCCTGTGATAGTAATGCAAGTCAGTTCATCAGCTGATATCTTGCCTCTTTCCACTGTAAAGAAAAGCCTCTCTGATAGTCAGCTGGCCTTAGCTAATGTTACACACCAAACATGTTAGGAATTATAGAGATGGAGATAGCCTGCATCTTATGTGACAGGGTATACAATGCATGAATGATATGTTTTCCAATCTCATTGAAGCACAATGAACTTAGATGTGAGGGTGGAGTGGTGGACAGGGAGATTATGGTGTTAGGAGGAACAGAAACAAGAAATATTGCTGCAGGGAAGGAGGCAAATTTGAATAATGGTATAGTATACAAACCACAAGATTGTGTATCATGCTGATCAACAAAAATAAATAGTTTTCCAAAGGAGGTGTAAAGGCCAGTGATAAAGCAGTTAACAACCAGATTCAAGAAGTTGTGTGTGACAGAAGCTGTGACTTCTGCCTCAATCCAATGCATCATGTAATGCTGAAGCCCCAATTGGGAATGTACCCCAAATGAAACCATAGATATTAAGATTACAATGTACCCATATCTGGACTAATGCTGCAATTAGGGCTGAAGCTTAATGTTTCTAGTTGATAGCAAACTGAGTTCACCCGCCAGGTTATTGACCAGTTGGTGTCACTTAATGGCACTATTAGCAAACCTTTCAATCACTTCACTGGTGTTTGATAGGTGGCTGAAGAACCAATCATTGACTTAGTTAAGATTTGCTGGCATTTTGGGAATGGGACGTAGACAGGTAATTTTCCACATCATTACATATAGTCGAAGCAAAATCTAAATAAAATGGAAACCAAGAAGCAGGAGTTGTATGGTATCAAATGGGAGTGAATCATTCCTTTGCATTTCCTATAAGCTGTATAGGTGTAAGAGCTTACAGTACACCAGCTGCAGAATACCAGAATTGTTCCTTCAAACCAGTGTGTTTTGGAGAGCACAAGGGGTGACAGACCTTTAAAAATAGATCAACGATATCGAGTTGGAAGACCCTATCCCTTAACAGATGGCAGATACACACAGGGACAGTCAGATGAACAGCAGCATTGTGAAATGCCTGGATGGCATTTCCTGCTGCTCCCCCATCTGCTGGTAACACTTTCTCTGGACAGGTGTGTACTCGGCTTCACTGTGAACATCAGGGTGGGGATGACCTTTCTCCAGGGATTACACATTCATGCAAAATAAATTGAAAACATTGAAGTCAAATATATTACCTTAACGGAAAGGATTGATTTCAATACCTTTAGGAAGTGCTAATGTCAATTTATCTGACAGAATCTGACACCATTTCTAAGCAGGTAATCTCCAAGGATTTAGTAATACCAGGCTCTGAAGTCATGTCTTTTAATGTTGAAATATGATGCATGTTAAAAAAAATCACTGAGGCACTGGCATCTTTGTCCAAATTTACTTCCTCCAACAAACTCTTCTAAAGAGCTCAGTTTACTTTTCTAGCTGACTCTCACCAAGCTTATACAGCACTGTGTTTGTTGCAATATCTGCCACATTGTACTGTATAATATAAATATGACATTTTTATTTCTTTCAAATAAAGTTTAAAAAACGTAGCAAGTTTTAAATATAGTGGTATGTTTTTAGCATCAGACCTCACGATATCATCGAGCATTGCCCGTTTTATACATGTGGTAAAGTGACTAATTGCCAAGCCAATGAAGAGCTGCTGAAAACAAACTCCTCCTTGTTACGACGTAATGCTCTCCAGACTTATTTTTCCCTTCCAATTAGGTTTTATTATAGTCTTTAAAATAAATGAAACTCAATTTCAACATATTTTTAACTATTTCAGATACCCTTGTGTTATGAAACTCAGCCTCTCCTTCTCATCTCTGTGCTGCCTTTTGGTGCCAATATCCAAAAACACATTTGTTTTCACATGGATACTGACAATACCTAGCTCTCTCACTACAATGGTTGTCAATTGCTCTATTGTTCCTAAATTACCAGATTTGTTACTGGAAATCCAGTTCGTATTGAGCAAAAACTTTCTCTGATAAAATATTGGAAAGATGGAAAGCATTGTGTTTAGTCCCTGCTCCAAACTCCCTTCCCTAGCCACCAACTCAAACCCTCACCCTAGCAACAGTTTGAAACTCAGTCAATTTGTGATGTTAGATTTGATCCCAAATGAGCCTCCAATTTCACATTTTCACAAACAGTACGATGAACCATTTTCAGCTCCGTAATGTTGACTTCGCCCAGTCTTATCTCATCTGCTGAGATCCTTAACCATGCTTTTGTCTCTTCCAGACTCAATTATTTCAACGCAGACCTGGCCTCAGGAAACTTGAGGTTGTCCTTGACTCTACTGCCTGTGTCCTAGCCCACAGCATTCCCCTCGCAGTCGTGTTGCCTGAACACATTATTTCACAATCAAGCTATATGATGATCTTAAAATTCTCCTCCCAATTTTCAAATCCTTCCATTGCCTTATCCACCTCCTCTGCCCCAGCAGCTTCATAATCTCATCCAACTATACAACCCTGAGATATCGGTGTGGCATGTGTATACCTGTATATGACTATCTCACTTTCATCCTTTTTAAGGCACTCCTAAAGTATACCTCCTTGGCCAAGTGCTTGTTCATCTTGATGTAGCTTGATGTCACATGTTGCTTTATACACCCCAGTAAAGGTCCCTGAGACATTTTGTTGCATTAAAGAATATGCAAGTCATACTATTACAGCTCTGATATTTGAACTCAACTTTTACAAATTAAAAGCAAATCACAAAACAATTTTGAGTGAGGAGATGATGCGGGTGCTGTAAATCTGAAACAAACAGAGAATGCTGGAGAAACTCAGCAGGTCTGGCAGCATCTGTGGAGAAATGAACAGAGTTAATGTTTTGAGTCAGTTCTTCTTCAGTTCTGAAAAAGATTAATACCAGATTCAAAAAATTAACTCTCTCTCTCTCCACCGATGCTGTCAGACCTGCTGAGTTTCTCCAGCAATCGGTGTGATTGTTTCAGTTTTCCAGTGCATTAATGCTACATTTGCATCCTTTTGTCAAGAAACTGACTGTCTGTCTGGATTGTAGTTGACAATGGTTTCTCTCTTCCAAAGATGTACCGTGGTTTCAACAAAATACACCATGTTCAGTATGTCTATACCGAAGCTGCAGAGAGTCTGTGTGGTGTCCGGCTTCAGGTGAACAAGTTCCAGTATCTCATCACAGGTAAAAGGCACCGTTTAACAAAACTTAAACTGTAACCATATACAGTGTATTTGATTTTCAGAGCAATATTTGATAGATACCTTTGATAAATTCAAAACTGTTGATTCAGGCTTACCCCCCTGAGGTTGCAGAAGATTGTATGAAAAATTAAACAGGGGATACTGGAATATGCTTTTTGACAAAACTTCTTTACTGGGGAAATTTGGCATCCAGTTTGATTTCCAGGAACCCAACATTTTACCCAAGGGTTCAAAGCAGGGAGGACTTTTACTAAGTTGTCAATATTTATTTATTAAATACACCAATGACAAGAGCTCCAAACTCATCCCAGTTTACTCTCCATTTCAGTCACCTGCAGCCTTTGTAATATCTATTCAGAAAGTCATTGTATGCCTATGAATACTACGCATTTGAATTGTGTAACGCTCAGTCTAATGCAACATCTTGTGATTGCAATAAAAATTAACAAATAAATGAGATGAATAAATCATACAACCAAAAAGACTTTGACCCGCTGACGATGCTGTAGGTTAATGTTTAAACAAACATCAATCTGGCATCTAGCTTTTAACCTATTGCAAGACAGAAGACAGACTGCTTGACACACCTGAAGTAGCAAGACCATTGCAATCCCACAACAAGACACCAAACCTATCATCAGATGGCCTATGAAAATGGAAGTGAAACTAATTGGAAAGCCATTTCACAGTTGCCTCAGTACTAAAGGTCAAATGAGCTTCTTTTATTGTGTTTGATTATATGAACAGGTAAAAACAATGACTGCAGATGCTGGAAACCAGATTCTGGATTAGTGGTGCTGGAAGAGCACAGCAATTCAGGCAGCATCCGAGGACAGGCAAAATCGACGTTTCGGGCAAAAGCCCTTCATCAGGAAGGGCTTCCTGATGAAGGGCTTTTGCCCGAAACGTCGATTTTGCCTGTCCTCGGATGCTGCCTGAATTGCTGTGCTCTTCCAGCACCACTATATGAACAGGTGACTCCAGCACATCCTTTGACCTTAGAAAAGATACAGAACTGATAATTAAAGATAATTCCAAGTATTAAGAATTGAAGTTGACGGAATGCCTGGAGTAGATAACCTTGATCTCTTTCTTTGGAAAATAAGCTCTTAAAGTTACGTTGCATTTACATGAATGTAAAGGAAATTTACAAAACTTATGTAGGTTAATTATTCACTGCAGGGTTCAAATGTCATGGTTAAATATTGGAGCACTGAGTAAGAAGGGAAATCAAGCAGAATGTTTTCACACAACAATTGTGAACAAGTTACTAGGAAATGGCACACAGTATAAATGGGTGGTGAGATCATGACCTAAATTGTGTTTTGAGGAGAAAGGAATTTGGGGGATAATGCGAGGACGACAGTAGGTGAAAATCAATTATAAATAAGAGCTCATGTGTTGACCTGACTGATTTGTTCTGAGGGATCCCAGGCCACACTGGCAGGTAGAGTTGGTTTCATTCGTGAAAACCCTCAGGGGTCATGCATCACATCTTCCATCATTATCAAGACTGAAAACACCAGTATCTGATACTTCAGTATTGTTGGGACTGGCAGAAACCATTAGAAAATGTAAAAAAAACACACATGGAAACAATGTCATTGAGGATGAGTTGATTGATTTGTACTGACCCTTCTGACAGGAAGCTATAGAGGTTGTCAGTTGTGCAGCAGCAGGAAATTACCTTCTCCATCCTCCCTCTCCAAAGCCATGCCACACAAAAACATCAAGAAATTCCCTTCTCGACCTTTCACCACCATCCTCTCCAAACCATTGCTCACCAGGTTCTGCATGGACCTGGACAATGAAGTGACCTAGTGGGGAAAGTGGAGGGGCTTGGTCTGCACAAAGGGGAACAGGGGTTACAAAAAAAAAAGAGAAAACGGTTTCAAACATTTCATCGCATGAATACTTACCTGTCTGGGAACAGGAAATCCGAGGTAAACAATTCCTTTCAAAGGAACACAGAATTTCTAAATGAAAGCTGCAGGAGTTCAGGAGGTACCAAATGGAGAAAATGATAATGATTGTGATAATAGTGAACACTTTTTTATAATATGTCAGTTATACAATTTAATATTGATCAGAATTATTTCATAAAGAATTGTATTTGTGTTGTCATATCAGCTTTACAATGAATTATTTGAAATGCAGTGACTGTGTTGAAGTCAAATATCAAACAGTTTAGCTTTGACCTCACTAGTCTGCAGAGACAGGGTTTAAAGTGATTGCTTTTTGAGCAGGAAAGTATATCAGCCATTTTTTTTTCCAAAAAAAGTGCTGTGTCCAACTTATGCCTGTTATCCAGTGCTAATTGAATACCGTGGTATTTCAGATATGAATAGCTTACTCATGTGTTGTGGCTTTAATTTTAATGGAGTGATGATGATTATTGGGATACTGATGCATTCTTTCAATTCTGTTTCTGTGCGAGTCCAAATTCAACCATCTATTGACACAAATACAGAAGGTATTGTTACTAAATGACGACATCATTTTATAAAGAAGTTAGTGAGATTGAAAAGGGAACACTTGAACACCAAATAACAGCCATAAAAAGAATCAAAAAGTAGCCTTTGAGAATCTGGAGCAGCTCTTAGTGTCATAGAGTCATAGAGATGTACAGCATGGAAACACACCTCCTTCGGTCCAACTTGTCCATGCTGAACAGATATCCCAACCCAATCTAGTCCCACCTGCCAGCATCCGGCCATATCCCTCCAAACCCTTCCTATTCATATACCCATCCAAATGCCTCTTAAATGTTGCAATTGTACCAGCCTCCACCACGTTCTCTGGCAGCTCATTCCATACACGTACCACCCTCTGCGTGAAAAAGTTGCCCCTTAGGTCTCTGACCAGAATTGTACACAATATTCCAACAGTGGCCTAACCAATGTCCTGTACACAACCTCCCAACTCCTGTACTCAATACTCTGATCAAAAAAGGAAAGCATACCAAACGCCGCCTTCACTATCCTATCTACCTGCGACTCCATTTTCAAGGAGCTATGAACCTGCACTCCAAGGTCTCTGAACATTAGAATAATTTTAAGCATTGATGGAAAATGTTAAAAGAAGCACATACTTAAAATCCTTTTCTTTTCTTCATGAACAGGTAGAGTTTATGATGGGAAAGTCTATACTGGGGTGTGTAATTTCATTGTGCCATGGGAGAAATTAACCCTGTCACAACGCAAGGGTCTGAATCATCGTTACCAGCATGGTTGCAATTGCAAGGTACATATATTTTCATAGATACAGCACTTTACTGCTTAACTACCAATCCAGTGTAATGTATTTACAGTTGTGTATCTGCTAATTGTGCTTAAGAATGGAGTAATTAGAAAGAAACAGTAGCTCATATCGTGATAATGGGAGGAATTAACTCAAATAATAGCTAATTTAAAATGAGTGAAGGATATTTGCGGTGACACAAGAAGAACCCAGTGTTACTAACTGTACATTTTCTGATATTAATCCAATGTCCACATACTGTTTAGCTAAAATGCTTCTGTTTAATTATTATACTTATTCCACATATGAATATTCAGTATAAGAGTTTTACATAAACAGACCTGAAGACAATGTGTTCACTCTAAGAAATCTAACATTCTTCCATGTCATTCTTATCTCTCCAGATCAAACCTTGTTATTATCTGCCATGTTTTGTGACAGCAAAGAATGAGTGCCTGTGGACTGATATGTTGTCTGACCAGGGATACATGGGGCACCAGGCTAAGCACTATGTATGCATCCGGCAAAAGGAAGGTTACTGCAGTTGGTACAGAGGTGCAGCACCCCCGGACAAAACCAGGATCAATGCCACAGACCCCTGAAAGGGAAAACCCTCTGTACACATGCTGGCTAGCAAGGGTGGCCATCTTGTGTGACACAGCCATGATGTAATACCTGTCTATTCCCAGCATTAGCACATCAAACACAGACTTCTAGGCCATTTTTCTGTTTCCTCAGAATTATTCTTAATGCGTCCAGTGCATGGGCTATTTGTCTCCATACCAACCAATCTTGCTTCAGACATGCTCCTTGCAGCAAAAAATATATCAATGAGCTTTAGGTACATTTTATTATCAGTGTCCTGTGCCATATGCAACTGCTACTGCCCTTTATAAATGTGGCACACAGGTGGTCCAAACATTTCAGGCAATTTTTTTGATTTTTTTTCCTTTATTTAATTAGAAAAAATATTCAAATTACAACACTATTTGTTGTTACATAGATCACTTATTTGGTATTAGAATGCATTTTCAAAATACGTAACAGAACTTATTCTACAGTGCTGTGAGGGAAATAAAAATCCTAAAATCTGTCTGGTGTATGCCTGAAAGGTGATTTTCTCTTTATGCTTAAAAACGTTTGAATTTTAGAGAAATTGTACTACATCCCTACATCTGACCTGGGGAGTCAGTCTCAAAATCACTAAGCCCTTTGGACAGAGACGGACTTCCTGCATTTACATAACTGACAACAGCTCCACTGTATAAACAGCAGAGTGGCACCTGCAGATTTTTTTCTGTGCTGCCAGTGGAATAAAGGAGCATCGATATTGTCATTGGCTTTTATATACCGTGGCAAACAACCAAAAGGAGGCAATCTGCTCTCCTGCCAGTGGCTGCGCTCATGAAGATCTAAGTGCCTTCTGAGCTGCCATGCAATAAAAGGTACTAGTTTCCTATTTTTTATGAAAAAAATATAATTGTAGAATCACAATGCTCCAACTATTGGCAAAGATTTCAATCCTCTATAATAAAATGGTGTTAGACTTTATAATGGCAGACCCTTCTCATATTTCACTCGAAAGTGGGTGGAAATTCAGTGGAAAATGTTTGAAGACCTACTATGGCTTCTCCATCCAATTTCCAATCCCCATCATCAGGACCACCAATGACACCACCTCTCCTTGCTGCATCTAAATGTCCCAAAGAATTTCCTGTCTTTCAACAGAACCTTTCTTGGGCCATCATGTTGTAGATTGCAGTGTATACTCACCATGAGAGCAAAGATGTTTGAAAAACAAAATTGGCAACCAACAAAATTTTGCATTTATGTGATATATTTAATATAACATTCCCTAACTGCTTCAGCAGCAAAAGAAACAAAATAAGGGCTACGAGAAATGTAATGTGCAAAAATCACAACTTTGAAAACTTCCTGGATTTGTTATATAGTGACAAAGCCCCTATGCTCACAAAGAATGTTCCATGCCTGAGACGATAGGGAACATCTTTCTCACATTTGCTGAACATCTCTAATGAACTATTTGTACCACCAGTTAGAAAGTAGAGCAGCACATCTGATGTGAGCCAACTAAGATGATATAACTGTTGTGTCATACAATATAAATAACTGTCATCTGGTTTTGCAGACCCCCTGCACACCTCCACTTTATCACTGATGATTAAACCCCAGACTGCTTCTTATATTTGTACGTTGGTTACAACATCAATCAATGGACATTCTGAAAAAAATACACACCTATAAATTTGGAGCATGAATAAACATGTACCTATATAACTCTTTTCAAAAATATATTGATTACTGACATAAGCTATATTTTATACAGTACACTTCTGTATGAGTGGGCATTTCATTCATATGAATATATGTAATTACATTAAAAGTATTGTCATGTCTGGATAATGTGCTTTTCAAAGCTGGATAAGTGACAGGCAGAATATTGGTGGGGAACAAGCTAATTAAAAACACTTTTTAAACATTTAATTTGATTTATCTTTGTAAAGTTAATTGTTTTTTTTCCTGAGTTTGCCTGGTTTATGTAAATATACATGCAATGTATCTACCTACAGTAGGCACACAGCAAGAGTGGGTTGTCTGTGTACGTGTTTGTGTGTATCTGTGAGTCTGCGAATCTATCTGCCCAATAACAGCATGATTTAATGGCTGAAGGAACTTCGAAAGAGCGAGAAACCAATTAAATGAAATAAAGCTTTCTTGGAGGAATGTACTTATCACTAAATTTACATTGTTTGCAGATTTCTCTGCATTATTTGTGAATTTTATATGTCATGAATGTAAGTTCTTTTAAAAAAAACTTTCCAACGTCACTTTTACAGTGTCATCTAAACAGTAAAATTACTATTATTTCTATCACAGTAACTCAGTCTCTGCCTCTCTTTTCCTCCTTTATTGACAATTTGTTCATTTAGTGTATTACTGTTCCTAAGAGTCTCATTAAAAGTGAAGAATTACATTGTATTTCCTCTCTTCTCCCTGGAAGAGACTAACATCAATTGTATAGTTGATGTTATCAGGCTAAGGCTGGAGGAGTATAGACGATAACAGGGAAAACTGAGCATTTCTCAAGATGAACTTAGTCTAAGACCATGATGCAGATTAATCTTGGAAAGTAACTAGCAGGTTTCCTTTAATACAATATTTAATCTGGATTCCTGTGACTGTGCAATGGCAGGAAGGGATCAATCAACCTTCGGTACACTCACCTCTGGTCTAGACGGCATCATCCTGAATTGCATGTTTAATTCTCTGAGTGGGGAATTGGTATGGTAGTAAAATAAGCACATATGTAATGTGATGTGCACATATATGAGCATGTGAATATGAAGAAGATGAAGCAAAAACCAGAAGCTCTATAAATATTCTGGAATAATTAAATTATTGTTTCCTATTTATTAAACCTGTACAGACAAAAGAAAATAGGTTAAGTTAAAGTAAAATAGAAACTAGGAACACGAATCCTTAAGATTAGCAAGTCCAGGACTGAACAGAAGTATGTATGAGCTGCTAGTAAGGACTTTTGCCTTGGATAAAGAGCGTGGAAGGTATTCCAGGTCATAGCTTTCAAAACGTGTTTCAGGAAATCCCTTCTGTTCAGGCTTTTTGAATGGCAAAAACCTACAGAGCTCTGCCTTTGGATACTTCTCTTCCATTGAAATGCACTGACCTTCCACAAAGCAAAACTGTACTCGACAATGACCTTACCAGAGGACTGTTTTTATATGAAATAATTAATAACCTGAACTGACAAATAGGTCTGGGATCAGCCGAAACACAATCAGGTAGATGAAGGAGCAGTGCTCTGAAAGCTAGTGCTTCCAAATAAACCTGTTGGACTATAACCTGGTGTTGTGTGAATTTTTTAAAACTTTGTACACCCCAGTCCAACACCAGCATCTCCAAATCATGAATGAAGTGAGACTGTCTTTGGATATACAGAACGTGAAGTACCATTTTGCAATAGAAAATACACTCTTATGCTGTAGGGAGTTTAATTAATACCGATCAGAGTTCTGTCCCTGGTCTATGTGAGTTCTCTGCTCTTAGCCAAGAAAGCAGCTGAGGTGCATGCAGATTAGGGAATGGAAAAATCAGCTCTCACTGCTTTCCAGGGGGTCTTAGTGCATGAGAGCAGGAAGCAACTAGGCTGTGCAAGTCCCTGTGGATCTGGAAATTTTTGTCAAATTGTGTCATTTAAGGAGGAAAAAAAATGGGGGGAGGAAGTGATGGTATTGGAATTAAATGTAGTGAGTCAGTAAAATGGGAACAATACTTTCATAATGGACAAACTGATCTACTGAACCCATCTGAAACCTCCTGGCAATAACAACCAAAGGAAAAGTGAAATTTTATTTGTGATTTAAATATAGTTAAATGCTGAAGTAAACAAAAAATGATCATGGGTACGCTTTGAAATGACTGAGAAAAGCCTAGATTTAGATTCAACTGAAAGCATGTGGGTTTTAGACGTATCCTGTAGAAAATCACTCACTGTTCAGAGTATTCTGAATGAAAACTAAAAAGAGAAAGCTTTGCTAATCTTTCTCTCCATCAGTCAAAAAGTACAAACATTGGACAGTCATACCAGCAATTAAAAGTCTGAAAAGACAGTTTGGGTGATACTCACCATTTCTCTGTGGTTGGGGAAGAATGTCTGGTCGATGAGTGGGAACTTGGCTGGAGTCAGGGTTTGGGAGATCTTTATCAGCTGTGAAAACTGTAAGAGAAAAGCATCTATAAACAAACTTGTTCTCATATCCATTGCTTCTTTGCTGCAGCTATGCTACATCCAGAAAGGAGCCTGTCCTCTTTGATTTGCCAGTCTTGCTTAAATGTAGGTACGGTCATGTGAAATGTTGGAACAAGATGCCCTAAAGAGCTAACAACGGGATCTAGCCTAGCCACTGAGAGGTGCAACGTGCAGACCAAGCAGAAACGGAACATTATCTCTTGGTCTCACTTACCCTTGTTCTTGGGGCGGTGGGAACCAGTCAGTTTCGGGCAACACAAGATGTTCATCGGTAAGAACCCTGAAAATAGACTGACTGCCTCGCAAAGAGTTGGAGATAAATAAAATGTGGATGTGTCAGTGTTAGTTCAGAAACAACCTGCCTCTTCTAGAGCAATTAGTTTATACAGTGACAGACCTTATAATTAATACATCATCACGTCAATTAAAACCATCAATAAGGAATGACATTATATGTGGTAGTGACACAGATTTACAATCTGCAGTCATCAGGGGTTTTCAAAGTGTCACAAGGCTCTTGTGTAGAGGAAACGGCCATGGAGGTTTTGTAACATTAGGAAAGGAACAAGACAAAGGCCAGCTGGAAGTTCTCACCATTGAAGTTCTGTTGACTAACTTAATAATACTGATGTCTTACCCAGGTTTCCCAGAAGTCTAGAAGGTCAAAGGGCCAAGGATCTCTCAGTCAGCCTTAGAAAGGCTGCTGCTGGATGTATACGAGGGAAGAGAGGCCCACTTTCACACTGACCACAGTCAGGCTCCAGGAATGGTACAATCATGGCTAACTGTCTGTAGTGTACTAGGAGAAGCCTTTTGATTGACTGGCAGTACCCAATGACAGATTATTTTCCCACTTAACCCCATGAAGAACCATTTTCCTTTGATTTTCACACATCACAACTTGTTGAAAGCACATGCAGTTTGTTGGCTGAAGCTTTGGAACTGAGCATGTGCCACACAGCCACATGTTTACCTCCTCTGTCTGACTGATGGCATTTGTTGTACAGTGGTTTCCCCCATCACAATCTGCCCGTCTCTCCTGCAGTGCTAAAAACGCAAGCTAACCCACATGGGTTGACACCTTGTAACTGAGTATTCATGATCCTAGTGCACTAATAAAACAATACAAGCCAGACAGGGTCGTAGCGCCTGCAATAAGCACCAAATTCAATGAATGCTAAGAGCAAGCCAAGAGCCCAAAGATATCTGTGCCTGTGTCAGCACAAAACATACTGTTTATATGTAGGAGATGTCTGGCTGTCCTCGTGTGCAAAACAATCTGGTAGAAGCTGGCAAGTCATGTGCGTTAATCAGCTCATAGTGAGTATTGAAAGCTTGAACATTGGGGGCTGTGTTGGGTAGGAAGAATGATCTGGTGAACCTGATTACATTCCAAAGCCAAGAAACACAGATGAAAATGTGAGGAGGATTGTGGACATGGAGAATGAACATGGAGGAGTTAGCACAGTGGTTTAGTAGTTAGTGCTGCTGCCCCACAGCACCAGGATCCTAAGTTCAATTCCAGCCTTGTGTGACTGTCTGTGTAGAGTGTGCACATTCTCCAGTGTCTGCATAGCTTACCTCTGGCTGCTCCGGTTTCCTCCCATTATTGAATGATGTTTCGGTTATGTGGATTGGCCATGCTAAATTGTCCCATTGTGTCTAGTGATGTCCAAACTAGGTGGATTAATCATGATAAATGGGAGGTTATGGCAATAGGGTGTGGGTGGAGTACTCATCAGAGGGTCAGTGCTGATTTGATGAGCTGAATGGCCTCTATCTGCACTATAAGGATTCAATAAAGAAAACGCAGGGACATTGTTGTGAAGAAGCAGTTGCATGTTAGCTGGGACAAGTAATCAAAGAGCTGCTACTGCCAATTCCTGCTGTCATGGTATGACCTTCTCCCACTTGAACATTTAGCTTTTAAAAGGCAGCTTCTGCTGATGGTGAAGATAACATTGAGAGCGATTGGCATTACCAATCTCCAGACCATGTGTCAATGCCTCCTATTCAATTAGTTTGCATTTTTAGAACTGCAGGAGCAACAGGCTATAATCCAGGGTAATTTACCTCCTCAATTATTATTTTACATCTATTTTGTCTTCTCCCTATACGTGGCCTTTAAGTTATTGCAAAGTATTAATACAGAAAGCACATTAAAGGCTGGTACACAATGAAAGATTGGCTGGTCTCCACAGATGCCTCACAGTGGGGAAACAAAAAAGTTTCCAATCTTAATAAAGAAATTCTATAAATATTTGGATATTGTTCCAGGAAAAAGAAACACTTCGATAGCAAAAATTATAAATAAATTCGCCCATATCCTTTCATTATTTAATGATAACACCCATTCATCACAGCAGCAAGCATTTCCTACTTCAATATTCCGGATACACACTGGGGGCACAAGTTAGAAAACTGGGCATCAGCAATTACTTTCTACCACAATGAGTGCTCACAGGTCCCGCTGAGGTAGCATCACAATCAGGGGAATCCTGGTGGTGATCGCATTTTCTGTTTTGTTCTTCTTTTATTGATGAGGCATCAATCTCTGACTAAGTTGCAATGGGTTCTCACATTTATATTTGAGAATGTAGTTGGCGCAGAACGGAATGTCCTTGACCATAGTTAACAGTAGTGTAGACACAATATATGCAGATATTTACACACAGAAATACAGACTAAATGTTAATGAAGCCATGATTCGGAGAGGGGCTAACACCTTCAACACATTGTCTAGCTATCACCATTGTTAACAGCTAACCCGAGAATGCAACTTTAAAAAAAAGGGTTTTGTGATTTACACATGAAAGAAGTGAAACTATCACTGTATTCTAACAGATGAAAAGCTTAACAGACAATCAATTCTTCAATGTATAATTTCAGTTACATCACACTGCAAATTTTTGCTATAAATTCTGTGTTACGATCGAGCCTCCCACAATCACTTGATGAAGGAGTGTCGCTCCGAAAGCTAGTGTGCTTCCAATTAAACCTGTTGGACTATAACCTGGTGTTGTGTGATTTTTAACTTTGTTAATGAAGCAATTGCTGCATACTCAAAGGCTCCTAGATGCTAATCCTGGCCAACATACAAGAACACTAAATTAAAAGGAATGAAAAAGAATGAAAGTAACTTAAAAATAAATGAATTGCTTTGGTTTGTTATTACTTTCTTAAATTTTCCAGTTTGAAATGAGTAGGATTAAACAGCTGGCTCAACTGGTGACAAATCCTCTGTCAGCAACACTCATCTTAAAAGCTTTGGACATATAGCAGTTACTTTGAAGTGACTTCATTGGAGTTGTAACATAAGCATTGCCTCAGGTGCCAGCAGAGAAGTTAAGGGCCTGGTTAATGCTGCTCATAATATTAAAAGCCTATCTTTTTTAAAATTAAGTTCAGCTGAGACTGATGGGATAATAGTCTTCCCCATCTGCTGAGTGTAAAAGAACCATGTGGAAAGAGTCTGCAATGTTGCAACCCATTTGTATGGCTCCATGCAGCAAAATTAAACTATCGACAATTCTCCACATTGATAGTTTAACTAGAAGAAGCTACAACAAAAAGATAGTTTTGGAAATGAAGTATCAAACTGGATTGAATCAATTCTTAATCCTTGTACTTGTATATGTACTGAGAAGCAGACAGGCCACATGATAATGGACAGTGATCAATTGTTGCTCGGATAAAATCAGAAAATATTATCGACCTGAAAGACATCATTCAGCCAATGCTTTGAACAGACTTTGTTCACCTCCACTCTTTCCCAATTCTTGTAATTATTTACCTTTTCAAATCTGCATCCCACTCTGTTTTGTAAATTAATGCTGAATCTGCATTAACCATATGTTAACAACTCACTGTTTAAACCTATGCTTTTTAAGATTATTGTTTCAAAAAAAGTCTGCCTCCAAGTTTGAAGAAAAGGAAGGTGAAATAATTCTTTTGATTTATTTTCTCAGTCCTAATTCCATCCCTAACTGGTTAGTAATTCTCTCAATTTGCTTTTATTTCCTTCTTTCTCTGTCTGTTTTGTTCAGAGATTGGATAAGCAACTTGCTCCTGGGCCTCTCTCAATTCACCTTAACCTGCGAAAATACAATAGGGCAATAGCATGGGGAGCAGCAACCTTACAATTGCTGATTTCATCTAGGTCAACAATACCCTCTACCTCAGTAGCATCCTGAAATCCGGAAGTGCCAGATGCTCCTGATTTTGAAAGGGAAGATCATAGGTTGGACAAAACTAGCAATGTGCAGCATGAGGAGTCTGACAGGAAATCTAGCAGTGGAGTCCTGCAGCAGGAACACAGAATGCCTCTTATAACTTTAGAAAGGATAAACATTGCCTTTTCAAATTGAGCACATTTATTTGGGATTTAAACCATGCTGTACCACTAAAGTTTTAAGGATTTCAGGGTTAAGAAGTCATTCAGCAGCAACATGCAAAATAGAACAAAAATTGTTTACTTTAGATTGAGGTTAAGATTGCATTCTGTCAGGCATTTCTAATTAAACTCTCTGAAAGGCCATGTTCTCAAGATCCTGGGCGCTGCTCATGCATAACTAATCTACTATTGACTGAAAATATTGCAGGAATCTGGGCGATTAAAACCCATCTCTAGGGCAAATAATGGGCACAAGTCACCCCATTCTCCATTTATTTCTTGCATAAGTACCGCGAACAGGTTGGAATATAGGTGCTGATGTACCACATTAAGCCATCACAGGTATTTATTCAACATTTTATTCAAAAGAAAAACTTAAATTTCTATGGCATCGTGCACAAGCTCAGCGGTTCCCAATGCATTTCACAGTCAATGAATCATTTTGAAGTGCAGTCACTGTTGTAATGTAGGGAAAGACAGGAGCCTAATTGCACACAAGGTCCTACAAACAGCAATAAGATTAGTTACTGAATAATTTGTTACAGGCTTAGCAGCTACTTCTTCATTCTTTCGGCAAGCATTGCCTTGCATACAGGTAGTTCTTCCAGAACTCGATGGTTGCGTTCTTGTGCAACACCGCATTATAGAAAAATCACCTTTTAGAAACAGTGCTTAAAGGGTTACAGCCAACACACATTGTTAAAATTTGCGCTTTAGAAACAGTGTTCCCAATTTGCCAATTACTTCACAGCGAATTTATGTTAATGAAACCCATGTTATAGCAGAACGACCTGTATCACATTTAATAAGCCACTCTGCTGAAGTCACTGTTCTGAGTTATCACAGTCCTTATACTTGTGCAAAAAATTTAGAAACATTCAATTTTTTTCTAAAAACAAACATGCAAGTTATTGCAGTTTTGAGCCAAGTTGAAATTCCATAAATAGAAAAAAGTTCCATCTGACATTTTAACTTTGCCTACTCTGGAATGAATTCCATTTTTATTTCATCTGAACACATTTGCTGAGTTTCTGTTTAAAATAATTTTGTTTTTCATTTGAAAGTATTTAAAATTTCAGAACAAAAGCTGGATTTAACATTTGTAGCTAGGCTAAGCCTTGTATTGTCTCCTCTCTAATTCTTGGGTGGGGTCATCCTCAGAGCTGAGTTTACAGAGATTTGGAAAGTGCAAGGGTTAGCATACCAACGTTTCACCTCTGGGATTCAGATGTAAAAGAAGGCCAGATTTTTAAAAAAAGTCTCCCTGAAGCCACATTATTCCCTGCAGCTGGTGAAATTTAACTTTAATCAATTAATGCATTGGGAATTAAAAGCTAGCCTGGTAATGGTGACCATGAAACTATAAGATTGTTGTAAAAACGATAAGGTTGTTGCCCTGTGAGACAGCTGGAATTCCTCAGTGATAATGCTATACGCATAACTATTTTCAGCCTCATCATGCACCTTCCCTCTATTATAAGATCAATATTGAGGATGTTTGCTGATGATTACACAATCTTTCACAAATACAGAGCAGTTCATGTCCATATACAATATTCAGGCAAGTAGATTGCACGCCAAGTATGTGTCAGTCAATGGTCATTGTCACATCTCACAAGATAGTGCATCAGGTAATCACTGCAGCCTTTTTAGGTTCACATTCCTTAAAAACCATTTCAGTTCATTAAACATCTCAGATATAACTATCAGATAATGGAAATTAAAAGTCCATTTTAACCTCTCATAACACCTCCTTACCCTGAAGTACAAATGCAAACAATATTTCTCTTCTTCTGCTGAGTGTTCCATTATAAGGGCAAGTTGAAATAATCCAAAAACCAGTTAGATACACACAGATATTCTGCATTCACTTTTTTCCCCCTAACCAAGGGTCAATACCTGCTTTGGGAATAGCAGCTGAACTTACTGCCTGGCCTAAGCCATCTTTCCAAGTTTTGGCCCTTTACTGCCCATGTTTACAAGCAGGTGCTGAATTGAAGTATTTTTACAAATTTAATCTCTAGAAGATTAGTGGGTGGAAGTCAAAAGTTTGCATTTGCACCTCATTCTAATTTAACTCGACAACAGCCTGATCTGACTGGTTGAGGTTTGAGATTTGGTCCTGTGCTTTGGTGGATAACAGATCACAGATGTGTTTCTCCTGCACTTTCTAGTTCTGTTTGTTTCAGATCTTCAGCATCCACTGTTCTTTGTTTTACAAAAGTGATCATCGATGGCTTTAAACAACCAGAATGAGAAATCAGCATCCACCAAAACATTGGACGCTAGCGAGAAGAATAAAAGATTTTCTATTGGAAGCAATTCTTGCTCCATGGCCTCTTTGCTGCTTCCTACTTGGGACTATTCCCACTGTTTTCAGGCCTGCAACAGGTTCACTCTCTAAATCAACTTTAACTGGGGGCACCTCTACATCTTTCCCATAAGCCTTTTATCAGAACACTGGAATTTAATTTGCTTCCAGCAGAAAATCAGGTCTGGCAGCATCTGTGTAGAGAAAACATAATTAAATCACTATTCCTTTGGAAACAAACTGCTGACAGTTATTCTAGTCAACAGTTGTACTTGGGCAGACACCTTTAATCTTACAGACAATAGTTTGCAGTCTGCACTAAACAGAAAATGAATATTTCTTTTTCCTGACTCAGTTATCTGGTTTTAATATCTTAACATAAAAAGGATAATTTCAGTAAATTTTCTTTCTTCCACATTGGCTTCATGAAGTTTGCCTCAATATGTGGTCAGGTGATCACTGCAGCCACTTATGCCCAAGTTTCTTCATTTTTAAAAAGCATCTTAGCTTTCAGAGGTCTCCAATATATAACCATTGGATGACGGAAGGTAAGAGTTCAAATTTATCACCACCACTAGTATTTTACCTCTCGATTCTCAAAGCTTACTGACCGAGTCAGGAGTGTGAGGGAATACTCTCCACTTGCCTGGGTATCAGCAGCTTCACAAACACCAACCAGCTCAACCAGGATAAAGCAGCTGCCTTGACTGCCTTCAATGTTCACTCACTGCACCAAAAGATGCAAAGGGGCAGCAGTGTGTACCATCTACAACATGCCTGTAGTATTTCACCAACAGTCCTCTGATACGACTTTTCAAAAGCTATAAACCCTATCACCTGGAAGGACAAAAGCAACAGACACACAAGAACACCACCATCTGCAAGATCGCCACCAAGCCACACACCATTCAGACGTGGAAATATACTGTTATTCTTTCAATGTCACTGGGTCAAAAACTCTACCTAACAGCACTGTGGGTGTGTGTATCTACACCACACAGACTGCAGGACCAAGGCAGCAGCTCACCACCACTTTCTCAAGGGCGATTAGAGACAAGTAACAAATCTTGGCTAGTAATCATGCTGACATCCCATTCATGAATACAAAAATGTATTTAGTTCTTGGTCTCTGATGACCTGTCTGTTCTTTGCATTGTTGTTGCATGTTTACTTGACCTCAATTCCTTTCTACTTCCCATTCATTTATGCCAGTTTCCCAGGACTAATGTGATTCATTTTAAGAGCTTACTATGCCAGGCTATTTGATGTACAATGTATAATTTTTTAAAAAAGAAAATACAAATTGTTGGCTTCTTAGCTTCGTGCTAGGAAACTGGCTTTAAAAAGAATCCAGCAGACAGAACCTGAAAAGGGAAGGAAGTGTGTGGAGACAGTAGTAAAACTGGAAAGAGCTGACAGAGGGAATGGGAAAATGTATGAAGCAGAATGAAGTATTTGCGAGTTGTTGAGTTTACATGAGAGAGAAGCAGAGGGCAATGCAATGGAATGATTGTGGGAGTTAATGGGAGAAATGAAGAGACACAGGCTGGGGAAGAGGGGGTGGAAGGGAGGGGTTGAGATAGAGGAGTAGGAGAGGATGTGGAAAATGAAGATGGTGAGAAAGAAAAATAGAATTTCTTAGTGTCGATCAAAGGAACATATCAACAGTGAACAATGATAGAAATAAACTGCATTTGATCAAATCATTCAGCTTAAGAATATTTGTGGAAATAAGGTTTGTGTTAGAGATACAGCACTGTCTTCTCTAGTTCACTGGCATCAATCATTTCCATAAGTTGTCAGAGTTTGTTACATTTCTAAACGCGATACAAATGTTATTTGTGTGTGCTGTGACTGTTGAGTAATTATGTCACCAAGGGACTATTTTGTTTTTGACATTCCCCACGCAGACTCTTGGAACCGTCCCCAGTGGATCCAGGCACTGAAGCCGTGGTCATCTCCTTGTGAGAAAGTGCAACTAAAGTGAGGTTAAGGCCCTTGGGCCCCCTAATGGCCTGTCACTGAGGCTGAGCACTAAAGACAGGGGCGACAGAGTGTGCTGGACTAAGCACAAAAAAAAGGTATTTTTTTGATATTAAATGAATGAGACAGTGAACATGTATCATTCAACTATTTCAAACATGCTGATTTTAACTACAACTACCTGACAGTAACAGGGTGAAAGAGTGGATAAAATCAGGGGAAAAAAATCAACAAAGTGTTCTTTTTGGAAGCTCACCAACTTCAATTTTAAACTTGCGCTGTTTGAGACCATGAACATAACCTGAAAGAAGGGAGCACCACATGAATAAAATCAAACAGGGGTCCCTGATATAATTTCAGTCTTAATTTTATTTGCTGTGTGATTGTACCTTTTTCAAAAGTTCAGAAGAAGTTGCAAGTAATAGCGAGGGTCCCTGATAAGCCCCTGGCCTTAGTCTGACAATTCTGAACAGATCAACTGATTTCCTGTAGACTGCTGGAGCATAACTCCTCCAGCTCGAGGAAGTTCATTATCAGCTGGTCTCACTCCTCTCCCTGGTGGTGTATTCTGTCCTGTTCTAGTAAAAATAGGAGGGAGTGAAAATGAGTGTCTCAGTCAGTGGATCTGCCTAATGTGAGGTCACCAATGTAATTAGAAGGAGAAGGTGTTAAGCAGAGCTGTTTGAAGTGTAAGGTGAATAGGAGCCTCGTTAGAAGTTGATGGTTGCACAAAGTTGAGTAAATGAGAGGAGAATGGTACCAGAATTTATTGTGAAGGCAGCAATGAAAGGATGAGTGCGTGTTTGGAATGAGGATGAGAAATGATCAAGTGCATCTTTGTGCTGGGGAATGAAGGGAAAGAGGTGGGTAATAGAAACATTGCCTTGTGTGGTTGAATGAAATGGAGAAATAAAGAGAGTGTTTCTCACCCTCACTGCTCTTGAGAGGTCATTGCATGGTTTCCTGCACTGCATCCAAGCCGCTATATGGGTGACGCACTGAAACTGACAAAACCTCAGCAGTCTTTCTCAGTGCGTGCTGTACCTGTTACTGTGGGATCCTCCCTCCAATGGCTGAAAGCAATTGCTTCCTCACCCTGATTGCTCCCACCAGGACGCACTCGGGGTGCTACCTGAGTCTCCTTGCAGCAAAGTCAGAGAAAGACAATATAACCCCACTTCAAGAAGCATATCCTCACTTTGGCTGGTCTGCTGGAAATTATACTGACAATGCTATTTTGCTAGTGTCTCCACTAATTGGGTCAGAAAGCCAACAAAGAAATGTAATCAGTTCCAAAGTCAAAGTACCCTGTGCCTGTTCTGTTGTGCAACTGGTGAGTTGGAAGCTCGCCCATCCAAAATTACAGTGGGGACCAAGGATGATGAACCCACAGAGGGCAGATTCACTGCAATGGACATACAACAAGGTGAATTGGAATGCTGTTGTAAAATGCTTCTCAGACTATGTAAACAGAAATGTCTGCACAGCAGATGCTAGTAGCTAAACTCACCATCCAAGGCTTATTGCAGAAATTATAGATGGATTGAAGAGAATTCAGTGAAGGCACTCTGCCATACTGGAAGCCAATGATGAGATTACGGTAGTCCTCACCATGAGCCATGTTATACACATGCTGGCGAATAACAACAAAGTCTGGTTTGAATGACCTGCAACAAGATCAGAAAGAAACTTGGTTGGTGAGATTCACATATAAAAATAAAGCACAATATTTTTCCTTTTGACAGGAAGGGATTTATACAGAAGCAATAGAATAATGACTGCTGAAAAAAGTCACGTTGCCACCAAAGCTTTAGGAGAGCAGAGAATTAACTGGAAGGTAATACTGTTGGACAGCAGCAGACAACAGGAACTATGCAGACCAAATCATGTTATTCAAATCCCCTGGCTGATTTGCAGACAACAACTTCCTCCCAGTTATGTACCATCTGACATTAAAGAAGAATTGGTCAATGTCTTCCTAAGGGTTTGAACATAAGAATGCAACATGAGAAATAAGAGCAGGAGGAGAGCATCCAGCCCCCTTGAGCCCACTCTCTGGTTCAATATGATCAAGGTTCATCTTCCACTTCAACTCCACTCTCTTGCCCACACCCCGTAGGCCTCAATTCCCTGAGAGATCAAAAGTCTATCAATCTAAAATATCCTCAACAATACAGCATCTCTGTAACGCAGACAATTACTAAGATTCACAAGCATCTGAGTGAAGACATTTCTCATCTCAGTCCTGAATGACTGATCCCATATCCTGAGACTGTGTCCCTGTATTTTAAATGACCTAGCCAAGGGAAAGGACCTCTCACAACGTAGCCTGCCAAGCCTATTCACAATCTTGAATGCTTCAGTAAGATCACTTCTTAATCTTATAAAAAATGGGACTGCTCTTGTAAAACTCAAAACTCCAGAGAACATAAATCTAATTTACTCAGGTAAAAACAAGGACTGCAGATCCTGGAGACCAGATTCTAGATTAGAGTGGTGCTGGAAAAGCACAGCAGTTCAGGCAGCATCCTAGGAGCAGGAAAATCAACGTTTCAGGCAAAAGCCCTTCATCAGGAATAGAGCTCTATTCGTGATGAAGGACTTTTGCCTGAAATATCAATTTTCCTGCTCCTAGGATGCTGCCTGAACTGCTGTGCTTTTCCAGAACCACTCTAATCTAGAATCTAATTTACTCAGCCTGTCTTCAAAAGACAATGATCTTGTCCCTGAAACCTTTCTGTAATCCTTCAAAAGCACAGAAATCTTCCTTTAGAACAGGAAACCAAAACTGCATTGTAATGCATTTGGAGACAGGCTGATGGCATAAATATTTAAAAACAAACAGGTTCAGATCTAGACTAATTAATAAAGGGACATTTTAAAATTGGTAAGTATCGGGAACTCTTGTCCCCTCAGGACTGGAGCTGGAGTTTTATCATTTGAATTTGAAGTTGGAGTACATTACTAAGATGTAGAATTCATTCAAGTCTCAGTTATTTGGCAAGTTAGGGGATTTGTTGGAAGTAAAGATATTTTTAAAAAGGAGATAAGAAAGACATTTGCAATTAATAAGATACAGCTACTATATCTAACAAAAACTGCTAAGTGGATTTCATCAGCTGAATGACCTATTCTTGTTTCTGAATGGTCTAGTCTCCTGAATGTTCTATGTAATATATTTCTATGTAATATATTTCTATTTTACCTTGACTTCCCTTGTTCCTGCTTTATGCCATAGATTTGCTATGCACAATGACTTAATGCACAGAATTATCAATCCAGTGAAACATCCATGTGAAAAATCAAAGGCAGCACTGATGTGGAACTGAGGGGCTCTTTCATCCTACTACAAGGACCTTGTTTGGGGCATGCAAAGGAAACTCCCTTTAAAAATTGTAAATGTTACCAGAGCTGTGGTTACAGGCTGTCTAGAAGCTACTAATTTGTGGAAGATTCTGTATAGCAACTTGTTAGTTCACTCCAGGCATGCAAGGGAGGAGGATTGTGGGGCTAAAAATACTGAAATGGGTCCATACGACGGTGAGTTTCTTCCCTTCAAACAAAATCACCCCAAATTCTTCAGTGCAAGAGAATGGAATGATATGACAAATGGAGCCTAGAATTTTGAACAAAACCAGTAAAGTCTCATTAATTCATCGCACATCAAGAATTTCTAATGGGAGAGGGTAGGCACTGTATGCATCCACCTCCTTTCATATCATCATTATCGAACAAGGGAGGATAATGAGATTATGTCACCCATTAGATATTCAGAGGTGTTGTCCTTACATCAGTCAAATTTAAGTACACTTGCAAGAAGCTGGAGCCAGGGCCTAATGTCAGTTTGCTACAGTCAAACCTGCGAGGAAATAACAGAAACACGCAAACATCATACATATCACAGATATATTGTAATGGGGAGTTTTAATTACTCAATATGGACTGGGATAGTGGTAGTGTAAGGGGCAATCCTTTCTATGTTTCTTATATGCTTTTTCACCTCTTTTCTAAATGTTCTATATTCAGCTTGGTTCTCATTTGTATTTTCTATCTGATACCAGTCAGAAGTGCACTTTCTCAGCACTTACTCAACAGTATGCTCGCAACTCCTGGTGATCGGAGCGGCAGAAAAGCTCCTCCCAGCAACTGGAAATGATGACAGGAGCAAAAGGCTATATGCTATGGCTAGGCCCGGGCACCTGAGCATTCCATACACCTTTATTTGGGACTTTAAGATCTGGACTTTAATATCTTCATTTAGATCTGAATGTTTTTCTTCCCTTTTGGCTCAGTTTCTTCAATTTCTGCTTTTTTTTTTAATTCTGGTTTTGTAACCAAGATGGCAACAGGAGAATGGCGACTTTGTACACTTTTCACTGTACTCCTGCACTCCTATACTTGAGCACATGATAATAAAATCAAAACCTAATTTGTCATCTTTAACTTAATTTCTGTCTCCTTTGTCATCCACGAAGCTCTGGATTTGTTTTCACTAACTTTCTCTTTGAAGTGAATTATTCTTAATTGTGCCCAACCTATTTCCTTTGAGGATAGCCCATTGCACATCTCCTGTTTCTCCAACCAGCCAAGCTTTCAGTCTATTCAGTCCAATTCCATTCCTGCCTCATTGAAGTCAATTCTCTGATTATTCTAACTCTACTTTGCTCTTTGTCATTTCCCACCAGCATCCTAAACTTATGATACAATGCTCGCTGTCCCCTTAATATTCCTCCACTGTCACTTGATCCTTTGCCGTGACTCTGTTCCAAGAAGCAGATCTTGCAATGACTCCTTTCTTGTTAGACTGGATGTATGCTGCTGTCGGAAGTTCTCCTGAACACAATCGAAGAGTGCATGTCTCATGCTGCTCCTTATACTACCCACTTTCCCAACCTATATTCAGTAATTAAAGCTAACCATTCCATCACTATGATGTTTGCATCATCTATAATTTCCTTGCAATTTCTTCCTTTATATCCTTCCCACTAGTGGGTGGTGAATAGATTCCACCAAGCAATGTCATCATGAGAATGAGTGGTAGCAGACAAAGGGAAATTCTAAAGGATTCCATATGCACATCAATAGTAAAAGTGTGACAGAAGAAGGAATAGGACCAAAAAGGGGATTTTCACAAGAGGAAAGAGGCAATACAAAAGATGAATAATGTGCATCTATTTTACCTATGAGGCAGATACTGTCCAGGGCATAGCTACAGGGGAGGAACTCCAGTCACACAACGGGTTCAAAACAGATGGGATTTGGATAAGCTGTCAGTACTTAAAGTCGATAAGACACCAGAACCAGATGGGAAGTATCCAAGGATATTAAAAAAAAGTTATAACAGCAATTGCAAAGGCAATAGTCTTTCAATCTTCCCTAGGGGTGATGACAGTGGACTGGGGAATTGCAAATGGAATATCTTTTTCAAAAATGGCGGTAAGAATAAGCCCAGCCATTACAGACAATTCAGCTTAACTTTGATGGTCTAGAAACAATTATTCAAGATAGGATTGATAGCCACACGGAAAATATGGACTGATTCAGAAGAACCATCAAATTGTTAATGAAATATCATGTTTAACTAAGTCAAATTTCTTTGAAGAGGTAACAGATGGTTGATGAATGTGATATTGTTGATGTGGGATGAAAGATTAGATTAGATTAGATTACTTAGTGTGGAAACAGGCCCTTCGGCCCAACATGTCCACACCGCGCCCCCGAAGCGCAACCCACCCATACCCCTACATTTACCCCTTACCTAACACTACGTGCAATTTAGCATGGTCAATTCACCTGACCTGCACATCTTTGGACTGTGGGAGGAAACCGGAGCACCCGGAGGAAACCCACGCAGACACGGGGAGAACGTGCAAATTCCACACAGTCGCCTGAGGCGGGAATTGAACCCGGGTCTCTGGCTAACCACTGTGCCACCGTGCCGCCCACAATGATTTCAGTCTTTGATTACAGGGGCCAATTTCAAAGTTTGCAGATGATACAAAACTTGGGAGAATTGTACACTTTGAGGAGAAGTAGGATTTCAAAAGGACATTGACATATTGGAAGCATGGGTGGATAGGTGGTAGATGAAGTTCAATACAGAGACGTTTGAGGTAATGCACTCTGAAACAAAGAACAAGAAGTGACAATGTAAAACAAAGGGTATTATTCTAAAGGGTGTGAAGGAGCTGAGAGGTGGGTTTATATCAGTATGAATCATTTAAAAATTGCAGGATAAAAGGAGAGCACAGTCAACAAATCATACAGTATTACAGACTTAATTAATAAGGGCATAGAGTGCAAGAGCGGGGAGATTATGTGGAACTTGTACAGGACGCTAATTAAAGCTCACTTAGAGTACTGTGCACCACACTTTATAAAAGATGTAAATGCATAAAGGAAGTGCAGAGGAGGTTTATTAAATTGGTTCCAGAGAAAAGGAGCTTCAGTGATGAGAATAAATGAGAAAGGTTGAGACTCTTTTCCTTGGAGAACAGAAAGCTAAGATAGTTCTGTTAGAAGTTTTCAAAATGATGATCATCTGGACAGAGCAGTTAATGTGAAACTATTCCCATTTCTATGATCATTAAAACTGTGCCATCTGGTTTTTAAAGTGTTTGCAAAAGAAGTAAATGCAAGGGAAGGAAAATCTTTTTTCCACACAATGAGCAGTTCAGGTCTAGAATGAACAGCCTGGATGCATGGTAGAGGCAGTTTCAATTGAGGCATTCAAGGGGGCATTAAATGAGTATGCAATTAGAAACAATGTGCGAGGGCTACAGAGAAATGCAGGGGATTAGCATCAAGTCAAAATTTTCAGAGAGCACGTGCAGGCGAGATGGATTGAATCTTATTAAATTGGGAAGCAGGGACAGGGGGCTGAATGATATCGTCTTGTTCCTACATTGTATGTCTCTATGTAACAGACAAAGGGAACTCAGCGTTGCCACGGTGCACGGGAGCACCATGTCAGAGCCGACATGCATTTGCTGAGTTTTAGATGCCAATTGATCTTCACCCTTGCCCATAGATCCCGCTTACTCAACAACTGCAGCACAGACACAGGAAGAACAGCTGTCATGCATCATACTCCGAGAAATTAGATCACGTAAATGCCTTCGTGGAATTTTTGCTGTCTTGTTGATTTTGATAGTTATAATTCCAAAGAAGAAAGTCTGCCAAACACTTGATAAAAATGATGCCCTCTAACTATTAGTTGATACAGCCACAGTATTATTTATCTAGACTACAATCTACAGCTAATTAACCCTAATTAGCTGAAACTGTTTATATTTTTGAACAATATCCAGGATTGTCTGGGTAAGCTGATGAAATTGCACCATTTGTGATGCAAGAATGAAAAAAAAACTATCAAAGAGAAGAAAATTGATAATTTGGTGAATTATACCATCGATTAATAATATACTTTCCAGTGATTTTGTGCCATTCTGCCTCCCTACAGGCATTTATCACAACTCCAGTCCCACTTAAAATCAGTGGTGATCACTAATTTTCCATGTATATCCCATTTTACATGTCACAACCATATACTGTAGATGGTAAAATAAAGGCATTGGCAGCCTGGCAACAGTGTGATGGACTTGAAGTGTATTTTCTGATTGGATTTGAATAACATGCAAATCTGTATGATGACCAGAACTTGTTAAAATTCAGTTTTAAATCAATACAGTATTATGTCAATAAAACTATTTTCTTATTAAGTTTTTTGGCAAAGGTTTCTCTTTTCACATTAATAATGTTATTTTGCAACTTCAGAAGTTTGTTCACTTCGAGGTCTTTAAGAATAAGTAACTGACTGCACACTCCACACTTATTTTCCAATCAGCACTTCACTATTCTGACATCATTGGCTTCTTTTCCTCCCAGTATTTTCCCAATAAGCAGAACCTGAGATTTGATCATTATGTTCAAGGCAGGGCACAAACTATTTTACACTACTCGAGAACTAGTTGAAACAGTCTTATTACAAATATCAGAGCTAAAGATTCAACTCTTTTGTCCTTAACCTTACATATACTCAAACCTCACTTAAGATTCACCTTATTACAACTTTAAAGTGCCAGCTTCACTATGCAGAAACCTGCACACTCACTGAAAAAAAACTTCTGCATGTTTCTGTCTTTTTAAAAGAACTAGTTTCTGTCTCAGTCCCCCTGCACTAGAGAAGACCTTGCTAGATACCTGTCTATGAATATATATATATATGAACACATTTCCTTCCCTTTAAACTGCACAATATAGAAACAGAAATCAAACTCATAGAACATATGGCAGCCAATTTAGGAGTTAGGACATTAAGACTTTGGTAAAAATAAGAATCAACTCTAACCAAACAAAGGCAATAAGAAGCTACTACAAATCACCTAATATAAACTGCAAGCTGGAGGTCAATTACAGAGGGACATGCCCAGATATGTAAAGACTCTTGAAATACCTGGAGATTGCAAACAGACAACTGAGCGATCAGACCTGAGGCTTTGGAAAGGGACAGCCGAGAGCAGGGTATCAGCACAATTAACTTCTTGCTTCGAGGAACCTTCAATTCCTCAAAGTTTACATGCCACCATTTCAAGTTTTGAACTGTGCTTTTAAAAAAAATTTAAGAGCCAGCTAGAGCAGTGTGCAAAACTCCAAGAATGTGGCTTTAATAACTAGTGAAGAACAAGCAAGGTTCTCTCCCCCAAAATCTGCTGATCTGAAGAATCTACCTACGCAAGAAAACACAAATTATTCAATGACAGATGTCATTGCAGCTGAACTTCAAGCATTGACCTCCTTGCCTAAGCAACAAAAAAACTCAAACAACCAGCACCAGCTTTGACAAAGATGAGCTTTGACAAAGGGTCAGTTAGACTTGAAACGTCAGCTCTTTTCTCTCCTTACAGATGCTGCCAGACTTGCTGAGATTTTCCAGCATTTTCTCTTTTTTGGTTTCAAATTCCAGCATCCGCAGTAATTTGCTTTTATCCAGCACCAATGATATATCGCAGAGATATATTGGGAATTTCTTCCTCCAAGTACACTTGTTTTAATCTTGATGTCTGGTTTTTCTTGTAAATAACTTTATCTCTTCATTCATCAGGATCTGTCAGTAGTAATTTGGAATAAACTAACCTTCAGCCTGCTTGAACAAGAAGCTTAACTGCTGATGTACCTTAACTTGAATTATTGCAAATTAAAAACAGGAATAAGAATAATTATGGAGGAGAAAGTGAGGACTGCAGATGCTGGAGATCAGAGTCGAGAGCGTGGTGCTGGAAAAGCACAGCAGGTCAGCCAGCATCCGAGGAGCAGGACCCCACTCCCGAATAAGAATAATTATGTTCACTGACTGTTGTGGATACACCTGATAGTTCACAACAGTCAAGTCATAATATTTCAGTTCGCATGATAAAAATATAAAAGTGCTACAGAAACTCAGCAAGTTTAGCAGTATCCATGGAGAGAGAAACAGTTATTTCCTTGAGTGCAGTGACTCAGTTCTGAAGAAGAATCATCTGACTCAAAATGTTGACCGTTTTTCTCTTCACAGATGCTGTCAGATCTGCTGAGTTTCTCCAGCACTTTCTGTTTGTATTTCAGGTCGCCAATATCTGCAGTAGTTTGCTTTTGCTGTATTTACTTCTATTTGTATACAGGTGATTCCTGAGGAAAGACGTTTGCCTGAAATGGCCATTCTCCTACTCCTTGGATGCTGCCTGACCTGCAGTGCTTTTCCAGCGTCACACTTTTTAACTTCTATTTCCATAAACAGAATTATGGAAATAGAATTAATAGCGATTAATATCAACTATGGCTTTGGGGAGAATTCCCCTACTCTTGTGGACTATGCTATGGAATCTTTTACCTAAGGCAGCAGACTGGGCCTTAGTTTAACATCTACTCAACAGGACAGAGTTACTGACAGTGCAGCATACCCTCAGTCTTGCATGGAGTGTCAGCCTAAATTATATACTAGCATCTTGCAGTGGGACTTGAAACCACAGCTTTCTGTTAGTCTTGCATGAAATAAAGTTGTTTAATGAGGAGTATCTGGCTGCATCCACCCATCATTTATTTTTCCCATGTTCAAAAATGTTAAGGAATTACATATGGGAGTTTATGTGAAAGATTAGGCTATCTGGTCACATCATAAAGAATGTAACCATCATACCTCTTTGGCTACACTACCGTCTAATTACTCTTAGATACTGGGTACAATAAGCACATAACTGCACACTCTACCTGCTTGACAGAGTGTCTACTGACAGTGTATGTGGGACAGTATCCATGAGCAGATCTTAAACTTTCAACAATTACTGGAACGATGTTGAGACCTCAGGATTGACAACTTAAATTGATTTTATTACTGAATAGAACAAAAAGCAGAATGACAACACTTTCTTTCCAGACTTCATTCAGTGCATTTTCAAAATGGGTTTGTCCAGAAAAATAAATGAGGGAAAATACGTTAGTATAGATTGCGCAGAGTCCTTTCACCTGAAGGAATAGCAGTGCAAGTAAAGCATTTTGTTTACCATCTTGCTCAATGTACCTGTTAAAAAATGTCATCATAAAATCTGTTAGTTACAATGCTTATTAAAATGGAAATGAGCATAGACTTTAATCAGTTCAATACTTTAATGTTAATTATGTTTGTATGAGCAGGGTAAGGCGGATTGAATAATAGCCATCAGCACATTAACACCAAGACTGCAGTAATAAAGAAGTGAAACGTACACTGCCCTGTTCCTCAGCCAAATCTGTTTAAAAAAACACCCAATCGCCTGCTAAATTTGTTCCTGTCCCAATCAACAACAATCTCCTCACAGTCACAGTTCCCCAATAAACAACCATCTCAATGTAAACAGACTGCCTCAATCAACATCCAATTCTTCAAATATCCTGAATAAAACACAAGCAAGAATAGTATCTCACTTCTCAAATAACTCGATTGAAGTATAATGTCCCAATCAACAACCATTTTGTTGAAGCCAATCACAATAAATCCAAACAATTCAACACAAACCAAGATTAAATAGTTTGGATTGAATCCATGACAGGGTACATTGTAACGCTCTTTGAGGAAATGAGCATTATCAAAATCAATATGAAGTCATGATTTATGAAAAGTACAGTTGAAAACCACTCACTGAATCTTTTCCAGAAGTCTCGAGCCCTATCTTACTGATTTGAAATAACAGTAAAAGATGGCTGTCCATCTGTATCTCTGTATCTTCTACAATCCAAGACCATTAAGTGGATGTTGCCTGCTTATAGAACCTCATCTGGAACAATTCTCTTTCAAGGAGTGTGAATGTGAGCCATCTTCTTCCCATTAGCAAAGAATCCAATCAATCAACTGGGTAGTAAACTGGAGAGTAACCATTAGACACAATCACTTGGAGGGTAATACTCTGGGCTATGTCTAGACATTACAGAATCACAGAGATTTCACTGCACAAAAACAGACCGTTTGGTCCATCACGTCTGCTCGAGTTCTCTTGAACCTCAAATCTCATACTCCTTATTTAATATTGTCTGTCCATATTCTTCTTACCAAACCTCATCACTTTACACTTCATCACATTGAACTTTATCTTCTCTCCATCCACCTATTCCAAATCCTTTGTAATTAAAAGCTCAATATTTCTAATCAGCCAACTCTATAAGCTATGCTATCCACAGCCATATTGGGCAACTGGAGACAGACTGTTGTCATGTGACAATCCGGCTAGCCCACTGTGCATATGAGCATCATTTTTGTCTGTTAGAGCAACAAAAATTGAGATACTGAAGAAGCAAGATCCCATGTGGGTCATTTTCTGTCTCTTATTATGGACCAGATCAGACTCCCTCAACATATGTTAAGAAGGTAACCTAGATCCTAACTTTGCCTTTATTGTAAAGGCAGATGCGAAATACCATGTTACCGATGCAATATGACTGGTCAAATGACCCAAGGTTAGGCAAAACACAATTTATTTAAACACAATAGTTAAAATACAGACAAAAAGCAAAAAGAGAAATGTGGAATAACTTAATTATTGGAAAACTTAACCAAATAACAGATACAGTACCTATTACGAATGAACTGGCCTATTATAGTAACATCCCACAAACACACTTCTTGGCACAAAGGCAAATTCAGACACTGATTCTCACATGTAGTTCTCCAATCCAGGAAGAAACAAAACAAGAAAATTCAGAGAAAGTAGCAGCGAGGAGACATTCAGTGAAGCTTCCAACTCTTTGGCCACACTCAGGCTGCTTTCATTGTTCCAACTTGAAAAAATAAACCCCAAGGCCTCACAAAATGTTTACTTTTTTAGAGACAGCTCTACACCTCTGCCTTACAACCTCTCTTCAAAATAAAAACCAGGACAAAATAACCTCAAAGTGACAGCATTGTCACACTCTCTCTCTAGACAATGTGCAAGTTCCAAACCCTGTCTGCTGCTCTGCAGATTGTTCATTTGCTGCAGACTGAGATTTTTTAAAATGAGCTCAGCCCAGTAGCTGCTACCTTCTGAGGAACAAAATATATTTGACTAAGTCTTTAAACTACTTGACGTTGACTCAAAGGTAAAGTTCACCCTGAGGCCAGCTAACTTGTATACTCCTTTAACTTTACTAAACTTTAAAATCATTTAATCCAAACTCCTATTCTAATCTGAGTGTGTGAGAACATAGAGTTTATGAAAGGGTTGAATAGTTCGTGTCTTCTCCTCAAAACGACTGCAACAGGCTTTAATAGTTGATGAGAAGTGATCTTATTTAGACATGGAAGACCCGGATAAACTGACAGGGAGGTTGTGAAAATCATGTTTCTCTTTGTGAAAGAGACTTAGAACCAAGGATCTCCCATCTAAGACAGAGGTTGAAAGAAATGTTTTGTCTCAGAGGGTCACAGATCTTTGGAACTTTCTGCCCTCAAGAACGATGAAGAAGCCACTGAATATTTTTTAAGGTAGAGGTAGATAGAGATGTGATTAACAAGGGAGTCTGAGGTTATTGAGAATGTAGGGTTGAGGCCACAAACAGATCAGCCACAAGGTTATTGAATGGCAAAGCAGCCGGGAGGAGCTGAATGACCTACTCCTGCTCTAATTCAGATGTTTGTATGGGCTGTGGTTATAAAAGAGACACATAGGGGGCCTTCTTTAAAAGAGATAAAACAATAGATTTTTTTTGTACTTGACCCTAAGAAAAATAATAAACAGACTGAATCTTTCTGTCAAACACACATATACTGAAATTAATGCAATCCCAAATTGTCTGACTTTTCTTCATAGCATCCCTATGTTATCGTAACCAGCAGGCAAAAAGACAAACACTTTCAGAATTGGCAAGCATATCCTTCTAAAACAAAACCTGTTGTGGTCAAAGAAGGATCTAGAAAACAAGGAAGCCCCATTCGACCTGTTTGTAACTTCTGCAGGACTTGAAACAGAGTCCCTGGTACACTGTACATGAGGCTGACCTTAATTTCAGCTCTCTCTGTAACCTCCCGTGTAAGTTCTCAACTTACAACGTTTCATTTAACAAACTGTTGGTTCTCTCTCAAGATTTGTGCAAGACTAACTTTCTCAGCAATATGTAAAAGACTCTCACACTTTCATTGCACTCCTCTCATTGTGCAGGAAAAATTGGACATCAAGTAGAGATCGAAGAGACTAACATTGTGCATCGAAGAAGAGTGACTGGGACTGGGACTGGGACAGGATAAATCTAATGGAGAGTATTATTATTTTGAAAGCAATGGTACAAGGACTGAGAAAGCCCAGGAAGGATGGAGCTGCCAGCAATACAAAGTCCACTGCATAACCTTAATTGGTTTTCTCCAAAGTCCCTCACTTGAAAATGAGGATCTTTTGTTTGATTCAAACTCAATTCTGCAATCAACATGTTTAGTCTAGGCATAAGAAAGCATATAAGGGTGCAGGTTGGAGCGCAGCTGAGTGAACTGTTGTTTGTCTAAAACCTGACCCATGGATAGTGTACAGTGCTCATTTTTCTGAGCTGTTTTGCCTATTTTGTCCTCGGGGATCTGAGGAATATATACAACACGAACAAGGTCAAGTAGAAACATAGTGAAGTCAGTACAAATTCACAAAGTATGTTCTCAAAAGAAGGATGTCCTAATCTGGGAGATATCTAAGTAACACAGTGACTGAAAAATAATAACAAACTCATTGTTCCATGGAAGCTTTATATCAAGAGAATCTGGATTTGACAGGGAGGCTCAGTGATGTTGAACGCAGAGAATTTGCATGTTTCCGCCCTCTGGTTTTCAGAATGCTTAGTCTTTACATTCCTACTCTGTGAAACAAGGTCCAGCTGCATACCCTCACAAAGTCACACCATCTTCCCTCCTTACTGTGAACTACCTCCTCCCCCAAACCAATTTCCTTCTGTTCTCTCCTGAAACCAAAAGTCACAAAGATTCAGTTGCACTGATGCTGACAACATCCCCCTCAGCTTCTCGCAGATTTGCATACAATTAACAGCAGTGATCAGGTGAAGCGATGCATGAACATCTTTTTTTCACCTCTTTTCAGAGAAACAAAATGGCAAATTAACCAATGTTTCAAAATAGGTAATGTCTCTTTGGTAGAGAAAATAGCCTTTTCTGTATTTGTAGCCATACTTTATTCCAGACTTGCTTTATTAGAATTGAGCTGGCGTACAGCACTTTTAAACTTTTTTTAAAAGAAAGAGAGATAAAGTACTCACTGTGTTTCAGTACAGATTTAGTTTATTTATAACCCTTTAGTCTCAAGTGTTGTAGTAACACCCTTCCTGATTCCCCAAAGCCTGTCCCACATCTAAAGGTACAAGACAGGAATGGGATGGAATACTCCCCACTTGCCTAGATGGGTACAGCTCCAACAACATTCAGGACAAGCAGCCCATTTGATTAGTACCACATACAAAAATATCCAGTTCCTCCATCACCAACACTCAGTAGCAGCAGTGTAGACCACCTAAAAGATGCACTGCCGAAATTCACCAAGGCTCCTTTGATGGCACCTTCCAAAGCCATCTAAAAGGACAAGGGCAGCAGTTACATGGGAACCTCACCACCAGCAAGTTTCCCTCCAATGCACTTGTCATTCTGACTTGGAAATACACCACTGTTGCTTCAGTGAAACTCCTGAAACTCCCTCTATAACCACATTGTGGATGTAACTGTAGTAAATGGTCTGGAATGGTTCAAGATGACAGTTCACCACTAACTTCGCAGGGCAACTAGGGAAGGCCAATAAATGCTGGCTAGCCAATGATGATATATCTCAGGAATGTACTTTTAAAGAAGTTGTAACTTCATCTCAGACAGATTGATTGATGACTGTTAGGGGAAAGAAAATTCACAACGGTCACATTGATGCAACATTTTCAGTCATTAGCATCCACTTAGTGCCACTAACTAGCTGTCACAACTAGCGATAGCACCCTGAGACCATGACACACTTTTAGGTTTCCTATATGTTAGCCTGCATAACATACAGCAAACAGTCAGATTCCTGTTGAGACAGATGCTTTAAATCAATTACAATACTAGTTACACAACTATAACATCACACACTTAGGCACTTAATCTGGGTTGTATCCTTGCTGATGTTATTGTATATAACATGCACATAATTGACCATGGACTCCATGACACACACACACAAACACACAGAGTGAGAGAGAGAGTGAGAGTGAGAGTGAGAGAGTGAGAGTGAGTGTGTATGTGTGTGCACGTGTGCGCACGCATGTGAGAGAGAGAGTGAGAGTGAGTTCAAGAGAGAGAGTGAGAGAGGGAGAGGGAGAGGGGGAGACAAAGAACATAATTGACTATGGACTCCATGACACACACACACACACACAGTGAGAGGGGGGAGGGGGGAGAAGAGAGAGAGAAAGAGACAGTGACAGAGACAGAAAAGACAAGCAGGTACTTTCTCACTGGAACGTTACACTTTGTGTTGTCCTATAACTATCTTAAAGGTTCAGGCCTGACTGGTCTGGATGCTATGCAATAATTCAACAGTTTTCTCCATCTGATGTTGGTCAGCATTCTTACAACAGTGAGTTGGGCAGACTCTATCCAACCATGTAAAGGATATTCATATTCTGGAGTTAACTTTAGAGTTAAATTTCTGTTGTTGACATTGATATATTATTTGTGACAACACTGAATCTCCCCTAACAGAAGTGCTGAGCAGACAAAATAATAAGAACAAAAATATTATTGTGGCATTGTGTACCAACTCCTTGACGTCATATTATTTGCATTCCAACATTTTCAATGGAAGTGCACAGCACAAAAGTTGTGAGAGAAAATATTAATTTGACACTTAGAAATTCAGGAAATTATCAGATTAGATTCCCTACAGTATGGAAACAGGCCCTTCAGCCCAACCAGTCCACACCGACCCTCCAAAGAGCAACCCACCTAGACACATTTCCCTCTGACTAATGCACCTAACACAATGGGCAATTTAGCATGGCCAATTAACCTGACCTGCACATCTTTGGACTGTGGGAGGAAACCGGAGCGCCCGGAGGAAACCCACACAGACACGGGGAGAATGTGCAAACTCCACACAGACAGTCGCCCGAGGTTGGAATCGAACCTGCGACCCTGGTGCTGTGAGGCAGCAGTGCTAACCACTGAGCCACTGTGCCGCCCCATTTAGCAGTTAACTACATGTTTGAAAATAATGTTTGATTAATATTCAAGATTGGAGTGTCTGAAACAAGGAATTGGGAGTTATAACAATGTTTGCATCTTCACTGCTTTCCTTCCTCAGCCTTTGACACAAATTATTTCTCATCCTGTGTGACTTTGAACCTCCAACTCAATTCAGTATGCGTCCACTCATCTCAGCACACTGGACACTTATCATTCATGTCTCACTCCATGAAAACTCTCCAACCCACATTTCCAGCCAGCCCAAGTGTCATCATTGAGTGATTTCACTACGCTCATCGTAACACGGAAGTGGGCATCAGTGGCAAAGCTGCACTTATTGCCCATCCCCAATTGCCCTTGGCTGAGTCATTGGTTTACTCAGCCATTTCAAATGGCAGCTAAGAGCCATCCACATTGCCGTATGTTTCTCTACCTATGGAATGAGCTGCCAGAGGAAGTGGTGGAGGCTGGTACAATTGCAACATTTAAGAGGCATTTGGATGGGTATATGAATAGGAAGGGTTTGGAGGGATATGGGCTGGGTGCTGGCAGGGGGGACTAGATTGGGTTGGGAGATCTGGTCGGCCTAGATGGGTTGGACCAATCTGTTTCCGTGCTGTACATCTCTATGACTCTAGGAGCAGGAGTAGGCCATCTGGCCTTTCGAGCCTGCTCCACCATTCAACATGATCATGGTTGATCTTTTCATGGACTCATATCCACTTTCCCACACTCTCACCATATCCCTTAACTTCTTTATTGCTCAAAGAAAAATCTATCTTCACGTTAAAAACGTTTACTGAAGTAGATCAACTACATCACTGGGCCGGGAATTCCACAGATTCACAACCCTCTAGGTGAAGAAGTTCCTTCTCAATTCACTCCTAAATCTGCTCCCTCTAATCTTGAGGCAATGCCCTCTTGTCCTAGTTTCATCCGCCAGTGGAATCATCCCCTCTACTTCTATTTTATCTATTCCTTTCATAATTGTATACGTTTCTATAAGATCCCCCCCTCATTCTTCTGAATTCCAATGAATATAATCCCAGTCTACTCAGTCTCTCCTCATAAGCCAACCCTCTCAACTCCAGAATCAACCTGGTGAACCTCCTAAGGAGACCAAAACTGCACACAGTACTCCAGGTGTGGCCTCACCAGCACCCTGTACAGCTGCAACATAACCTCCCTGCTTTTAAACTCAATCCCTTTAACAATGAAGGACAAAATTCCATTTACCTTCCTAATTACTTGTTGTACCTGCAGACCAACCTTCTGTGATTCATGCACAAGGACACCCAGGTCCCTCTGCACAGCAGCATATTGCAACGTTTTACCATTCAAGTAATAATCCTTTTTACTGTTACTCCTACCAAAATGGATGATTTCACATTTATTAATATTGTATTCCATCTGTCAGACCTTTGCCCACTCACTCAGTGTACCTATGTTCCTCTGCAAAGTTTCACAGTCCTCTGCACACTTTTCTCTGCCACTCATCTGCAAACTTTGACACAATGCACATGATCTCCAACTCCAAATCATCTATATAAATTGTGAATAATTGCGGTCCCAATACTGATCCCTGAGGCACACCACTGGGTACTGATTGCCAGCCAGAATAGCACTCATTTATCCCCACTCTTTGCTTCCTGTTAGTCAATCAATCCTCTATCCATGCTAATACATCACCCATAAGCTATACATCTTTATCTTATGCAGCAGCCTCTTGTGCAGCACTTTGTCGAAGACCTTTTGGAAATCTAGGTACACCACATCCACTGGGTCCCCGTTGTCCACCTTGCTCATAGTGTCTTCATAGAATTCCAAAAGATTAGTTTAGCATGACCTGCCCTTCATGAACCCAAGCTGTGTCTGCCCAACGGGACAATTTTTTATTGAAATGCCTTGCTATTTCTTACTTGATAACAGACTCAAGCATCTTCCCATTACAGAGATTAAGCTAACTGGTCTATCATCCCCCATATTTTGTCTATCTCCCTTTTTAAACAGTGGTGTCACATTTGCAGTTTTCCAATCTGCTGGGACTGTCCCAGAGTCCAGCAAATTTTGGAAAATTACCTCAAGTGTACTTGCTATTTCTTCAGCCATCTCTTTTAGTACCTGGGAATGCATTCCATCAGGGTCAGGAGACTGGCCTATCCTTAGCTCCATTCGCTTGCCCAACGCTACCTCTTCCGTAATAATGATTGTTTCCAGGTCCTCACCTACTGTATCTCTTTGTCAATTACTGGCATGTTATTAGTGCCCTTCAGTGTGAAGACCGATACAAAATAACTGCCCAATGCCTCAGCCATCCCATAACTAAATGCCCCTCCTCATCCTCTAAAAGACCAACGTTTACTTTGGCCACTCTTTTTCATATAATATATTTATAGAAACTTTTGCTATCTGTCTTTATATTCTGTGCTACCCTCCCTGTCACCCTGATTGTTACCCTTCAGACTGTGTTTATTACGGCTCCCTTAGGTGATTGAGATGCAGAACTGAATAAATATGGCAAACAACTGGTTTAGACATTTAACATCAGATCCAGCTGGACCACACAAAACGTAATTAGATCATGCTGTCTTCTGTAAAAACAGCTCCTTACTCCAGGGTGCTCCTAGAAGGTAAATATAGGGTCAAGTTTATTTCTTACTACTTTTATTAACTGTTCTTTCCTGTTTTGTCCCTCACACAGAAACATAGGAAGTAGGCCATTTGCCTACTGAGCCTCTGCTGCCATTCTGTTAGATTTCAGTTGATCTTCTATCTCATTGTTATGCAACTCATTCAGAACATCCAATTTTTGAGATAATGAAATCAATCAGCTACATCTGCCAACTCTCTCTCTCCCTTCTCCAGCACACCAGGTGAAGCTTTTAATGTTCTCCCCTCCCTTTGGCCTGGGCATGTGATATTATGTCTCCTGGTCAATATGTCTTTAGGAAACCTGCTAATGATATCATCAATACATCACAGTACCACAATTGAGGATGTACTCACTCCACCTTACCTCAGATCACTTGAAGCATGACACCCTTATAGAAATATGTTCCTTTGTTGGAAATGAGTAGCTTAATATTAGCCCAGGTACTGATGTGCCTGAAGAATGCAATGTTTGCACATAGTAACTACTTGCAACAAATGTCTGTTGGATTGTTCAATGTCACAATATCTATACCCTGATTATGTTACAGGAGATACCTGATGTAAGGTTTATGCTCAAACACCTTGTCAAATGCAAACTTACACCAAGGTAGCAAAGGTGTTTATCTGTAAAACACTAATAGCGTGGTGGCAGATGTATGGAAACTAATTGATGAGCAACTGAACAATAGAGAACTCAGACAAAAGGTAGATGTCTCACCCTTCAATAGCATCAGTTTCCTCAAGTACATAATATGACGATGCTGCTCCTTTAACAAAATTATGTTGTCCTTGTTTTTTTTTCCAGAGATCGTAAAAGACAGAGTCCAAAAAGTCTAAATTGAAGGGTTTTAGGACCAGTTTGATTATAGGTAACAGATACTGCCTCAGATTACAGGCTTTCAAGTTTTTGATTAAAAAAATTACAGGGGAGTGGCCAGTTCTCCCAGCTCAGCTTTACTCTGGCTTGGTTTGTTTTTTTTAGCAATAGTGTTGTAAAAGCTGCTGGACCCAAAGAAGCAGGTCCATGCTGGTACTCTCTCATCTGACTTCTCTCCTGTAATACCCTGTATTTGATTTTACCTTTTGTGCCAAAGGGTGTTTATGGGGATTGCTGTAACCATTGGGAACAGCATCATTAAGTTGGGATAATCTGTTGGGTTTTCAGATATGTTAAATTATTCTGTATTCTGTTCTCCCTTGTTTGTGTTTCATTCAGTAATCTTGTAAATAAATTCTGTTTTGTTTAAAACTAAGTTGTTTGACCAGCGGCATCTCTCCTGGAATATGCACTTTACATCTGCTTAAAACAACTTGCAAAGTTAGGGTCTGGGCTACATTCTTGAAATGCTTTGAGGAGGTTTGGCCTGGTCTATAACATGGTGCTGTCCAGATCTGTAGGTAGGACATAGCCACAAAAAACACAAACTAATTAATTTTTTTTTGAGACAAAAAACATTTGGAGTTAAATTTTAAAAAGGCTGAATTGCACTTTTGAGCTGAACACAACATTAGCGAAGTGCAGAGCAGAAAGCTGAAAGAATGCTCTGTTCCTGATAGTCAACATATTAACTAACTGTTTCCGATAACAGCAACTGCAGAGTTGGAGTTCTTAAAGAAGGAACAGTTTTAAATTCACATCGATACAAGTCAAGGACACAAGGTTGAAGATGGTACAGTGCAAAATGTGAGAGGGTGACATCAGGGATAGCAGAAACCATGTCTTATAGTATACACATCCTGAATTATTTTACATTACTGAATTACAACTGTTGAGACAATGAATGTAATTATATTTTACAGATTAAATGATGATATGAAGAAACAGTTCAAAGTCTTGCTATTGGGAGGGAGGGGCTTCACAGAATTAACACATATGGTCTTTCCATAGACGATGAAAGATCCAGAGAAGATCTGGAGTGTTTCTCAAAGACCAACTCAAGGCAAGAATTAACTTCAGGATTAATGATCAGCAGCCCCAACAGTCAACAGCTTCTTTCTTTCTCCCTAATGCCCTCTCCAAACCCAACTTTTCTAGAAAACCTGTTTTCTCCCCCTTGACTCTATTCCCATGAAATTGCAAACCACTCAAATGCACTTTCTTGTACCGTGTTAGTTGATATTGTTACAGCTCTTTCCTCAGGGGTATTGTTCTGCTTTTCTTCATTCTAGTTATCATCATCCTCTCATCAATACAACCCCTGAGCTGTCACATTTTAAAACAACTGTTCTGGCACCATCTCCCTTCCCACTTCAAAGTAACTGAACAAGCTGTTGTCGCTAATACCTGGTCACCCACACTGCGATTTTTTTTATGATCATTGTCCTGGTTAAGAAAACAACAGATGATGGTTTAAATTGTTAGCAAGAAAGCAGTTTGTTCCTTCTTGAGCCCCACATCCCCCACAATGGTATGAGCCACACCAATCGTATCCCAGACCCCTTTCTTGGTCCTTCGAAACAGATTTCTCGTGTTTAGAAATAAACAATTTTCCTCCACCAATTACCCACTATTCCAGTTAGCATGAAGATGATCCTTGAGAAGTTTGTTGAGGCACATTTCCAGAAGGCGACATTAGACCCATGGTCTAATGGTGTTCATGAATCATCTGAGTGTGTGGCTACTAAGGAACATCAACTAGCCACGAAACGACATGACCAGCTATCCTTAGTAGCCTCACACTCAGATGACAAGCAACATGAGTTCGACTGGGGCAACACTACTATTATAGGACAAGCCAAACAGAGAACAGCCAGGGAATTCCTAGAGGCATGGTACTCATCCACAGATTCAATCAACAAGCACATCGACCTGGACCCAATATACCAGCCACTGCAGCGGACAGCTGGAACTGACAACCGGAAGCGGCAGGTACAAATCACTATAAATGCCAGAGGAAACATCACAGAAGCGCTTCACAAGAGGCTCCCAAGCACTGAGGATGTCACCTAGACAGGGGACGAAACGTCTGCAACACAAATTCCCAGCTCGGCGAACAGAAGCACAAACAACGAGCACCCGAGCTACAAATCTTCTCCCAAACTTTGAAAATCTAATCTAATCTCTGAGAGAGGCAGGGAGAGGGGTGGGTTACTCTTCAGAGGGTCGGTGTGGACTTGTTGGGCCGAAGGGCCTGTTTCCACACTGTAGGGAATTGAATTGAATCTTGAATCTAATCTTCATACATCCAGTGGGTTCTAACATCAGTTTTGTAACCTTTTGGACTCTAAACTAATATGGAACCACTCATCCCCAGAACTGAGATCAAGGCTAATTTTATGACAGGGAGAAAACAAAATGGGAAAATAAAATGACATTGAGAAAGTGAGGGCTGCAGATGCTGGAAATCAGAGTCGAAAAGTGTGGCACTGGAAAAACACAGCAGGTCAGGCAGCATCCGAGGAGCAGGAAAATTGATCTTTTGGACAGAAGCCTTCAGAAAGGCTTATACCCAAAACATTGATTCTCCTGCTTCTCAGATGCTGCCTGACCTGCTGTGTTTTTTTCAGTGCCACATTTTGAGATAGATTGACATCTCAACTATGAAAGATTTTTAAAAATTCTATAAAATGTCTTGGTGCAATCATAACCCTCAACTATCATGACTAAATGCAAATCAACACAAAAAAATCATGGCACACAGCTTGCTGGCCAGGCATATAATCCCTCAATTTTGTTCAGAAAAATATTACTCTCTATCTAATCTGCTTCTATGTTGCTGGCTTTTGATAAATACAGCAATTAAGTCCGAAGTTCATTTGTCAGATTTGATAAGATGAGTCACCAGGTAGATCCTGGGAAAAGTAATGGCATTTTAGTATTTGCCTTAGCAAACCCAGCAAGTTTATTCTTGGCTTTCTGCTGACTGGTGTCAAGGGACGGGTGATTTGAACATCCAACAAAAATGAGTACAAAAGCAACTTGTAGCTCACTTCCCTGTTACCATGGCCTGTTAAACAGCATGGTTCCAAAATAAACCGTACTCCATTCCTCTGCCACTTCAACATATTATGCATTTAACTGAACTGAGTTGAATTTAAACAAACTTAAAAATTCAAGTCCTTCTATATATGCCACTTCAGGATACACGCAACTTCCTTCATCTGAGTCAGTCCCATTTCTGAATGACTTTTTATTCTAAGCACTGGAATGATATTTCTGTATCAGGAGCAAACATGTATCTGTACCACGGTTTACTTTAATTTCATTTATTTCTGGAATCCTGGACCTAAAAAAAAACTTGTGGTTCTGTGAGCTATTACTTTACATACATCAAGAACAAATAACAAATATAATTCTACAAAACAGAAGTGTTATGTGAAAGCTGGAATCCAGTGGGACCGTCAGAAGAGTAGTTCAGAGACAGGCAATTGCCCGAGTTGGAGCTGATTAGCTGCAGGTTAAACCATAGCCTGCCAGTCTCATTAGATTAGATTAGATTACTTACAGTGTGGAAACAGGCCGTTCAGCCCAACAAGTCCACACCGACCCTCCAAAGAGCTACCCACCCAGACCCATTCCCCTACATTTACCCCTTCACCTAACACTACGGGCAATTTAGCATGGCCAATTCACCTAACCTGCACATGTTTGGACTGTGGGAGGAAACTGGAGCACCCAGAGGAAACCCACGCAGACACGGGGAGAATGTGCAAACTCCACACAGTCAGTTGCCCAAGGCGGGAATTGAACCTGGGTTCCTGGTGCTATGAGGCAGCAGTGCTAACTACTGAGCCACCATGCAAGTCACATAAGATTTTATATACTAGTAGTACAGTACTTCTTTTCCCAAACATAAATAATCTCTAACTAATAAGGGCTAAAAGAAAATGATAGGCACCAGGATCACTGAGGCCACTATATTCTATAGAGTTGACGTCAAAGAACCATCTGGCACCACATGTACCCCCTTATCAATTAAGTGCTTAGGAAAATAAAACTTTAGCTCCCAAAAATAGTGAAAACTCTCTCTAAGTTGAAGCTGGGCAAGAAAACAATGACTATTCTGTCAGCATGAGTAGGTGTCCAGTGTCTGTGGGCTAGAAGGATGCAAATGGGTGACTGACACAATGTAAACTGCCAATTCCCAGAGATAGCCCCACATCAACAAGTGCTCCAGGGCAGAGGGCAATCCTTGTCAGGTGGCAGTGCTCACTAGGTAGCTACCTTCTTCCAATGGAAGATGGGCCACAGGAGGAGGAGGAACCCAGAGGGATAGGTTCCCTAACACTTTGGCTCAAGAGTCATCTTTAACGAGATCACCACATTTTGTGCCAACTGCCTGTTCACCCACTGGCATCAGTGAACCATCACTAATCGTGATGTGATGCATACTTGTTTTTGGCTAACTAAGTAGATTAATGGTACATGTTAACAAACTATATGAATTTTCATGAATAATCTATTGCACGTATCAGATAACTGTGGTCCTGAATTCCAAAACTCTGCAAAATTTTAAGACGCAGACTTGTAAAGCAATAATGTAGATTCTTTATTTGAAAATAAGAATATATATCAATGTAGTTTTTTTTATTTCAAAAATATACTTTATTCATAAAAATATTTTGATGATCTGTACAATTGGTCATGCCATACATACATAAACATTTCTTTGCATACAGAGAGCGAGTAATCATTCATATATTCAGGTCTGTACATTGATCCTCCATATATTTAGCTGAAGCGTCAGCGGAGCCCACTTACTGCGTGAGCCCCCTGTTCTTTGGCAGGCAGACGTTACACGGTGGTCTCTCCCCACCACGCCTTGGCGGCCGCTGCCCCAAGCTTCAGTGCGTCCCTCAACACATAGTCCTGGACCTTGGAATGTGCCAGTCAGCAACACTCAGTCGGGGTCAGCTCCTTCAGCTGGAAGATCAACAGATTTCAGACAGACCAAAGAGCATCTTTCACAGAGTTGATGATCCTCCAGGCACAGTTGATGTTTGTCTTGGTGTGCATCCTGGGGAACAGACCGTAGAGCACAGAGTCCCACGTCACGGAGCTGCTCGGGACGAACCTCGACAAACACCACTGCATTCCTCTCCAGACTTCTTCTGCATAGGCACATTCCAGAAGGAGATGTGTGACAGTCTCGTCTCCTCCGCAGCTGCTTCGAGGGCAGCGTGCGGTGCGGCTGAGAGTCCGGGCATGCATAAAGGATCTCACAGGCAGAGCCCTTCTCATCACCAGCCAAGCCATGTCTTGGTGCTTGTTGGAAAGTTCTGGCGATGAGGCATTCTGCCAAATGACTTTGAGAGTCTGTAGTTAATTAGGAGGCTAGGTACATTGTATCAGAGCTCTACTGCTGTCGGTTTTAAATGGAGTACAAGTCATGGGACCAATGCATCATATCCGGTCAAGGTGATAGTGACTGACAGCAATTTAAGATTTACTCCTTTAAAATATGTCATATCACAACAACCAAGCAAGAAAAACAAAGGGACAAGAGGGTAAGTTGGCCTGAAGATGCACTGTCCCATCAAAACTAAACACAGAATTAAAAACCCAGGTGCACTCACTGAAAAAGTCAGTGGAACTGCTTCAACACTTTGCAATGACAGGGTTAGGAAGTCTCACAGCAAGGACTGCATGAAATCTATGGACTTCATTTCTAATGAAAGTCCTGTATTATACTCCATTGTTGTATTACTAGCTGAAGATTCTTCACCCAGCACACTCAATGAGCTACTTCAGGAGCTCACACCCACTGAACACAATATATTTACACATAGCTGTACATAAATGGATATGCACAGCCATGTAAATACACACCTTCCTGAGGAGTTCACTGAGTTATAAATCAATGGTGAGGTGATGAAACGTATTTCTGAAGGTTTTATTACCCTCACACTCCGTGACTTACCCACACACTCCGGTTAATAATCAACGAGCTCGTCCAGTCTTCAAATGCACTTTTTAGATCTCTTGGAAAGACTTATTGCCCAACTGGATGATACTTATGTTACAACACGGGGTAAACTTTCCTGCTTAATTTGAAGCAGCAACACAGAAAAGATTTATCCCGCGCAGTAATCTGTGAAAATTCAAGAGATCAAGAACTATTTAAAGTAAAAAATTAACAACTTTAATTCTAAAAGTATAACAGAGAATGATTAACTAACGATTATTTACAACTCCTTCCTCTAACCTATCTTTTATCTTCCCCTTCTACAATACTAGTCCGATAAAACTCCCAATTAAGATTTACAAAACAAAACTCCTTATCTCAAAACCAGGCAGCTTTCAGTTTTCTCTGAATTCCTGTCTTCTTTTCTTCTTCTTAGGGACTCTGCTTCACAGATAACGGATTGAAAAAAGGTAACTTTGAGAGAGCTATTTTTCAGGCAATCTTTACATGCTAGTAGCTTGGCAGTTCTCCTCTCAACTGTTCAAGTTTCCCTGGTCTTATACCCTCAAAGCACTGGATTGTGTCTTTGGCTTTTAAGATTGTCAATATGCTAGATTCAAACTGGATTGGAGTTTGATATTTTTCGGGTATAATTTAAACTGATTGGCTTAATTAAAATCTGTTTTGGCATTTCCAGGCAACCAGCTACCCCAGTAGCTGGAGCACATGTTACATTGTACCTTTTTTCAGAACGCTTGGTGCTGTCAGGTTGCTTTTGCTAGCTTTTAACTCTCTTAAAGGTACAGTACACCTATATCTTCATAACATTTGGTTATCAGTTAAACAGTCTCTCTTTTCCCCATTTTAAATAAGTTATGGCTCTTAAAGGAAAATGTTAAAAATACAAGAAAATCTTTCTTAATGCCCTGTAATATTTTTCTGGGGTTGTATACAACAGTCTTCTTGAGATTGCTGTTCAATTTCTGGAAAATCTGGGTCAATTCTGCAAGACTAGCAACACTACAAGGTCCTCTCCACCAGCCCTCCGAAAACGAGCTCAGGCAAACTTTCAAATTTCTCGAGCAGGAAATGAATTGAGAGGTATGGTACAAACTATCAAGGACAGTCTGGTTTAGGGCCTACAGAATAGATATGATTGTGACACTCCTACTCTATGGAATAAAAACAACTAGCTCCTAATATGGCAATGAAGTATCTATACAGGAGACCCCAAAAGGAAGGAAAAATCCTTTTCATTTTGGCTGTATTTTCTTTTCTTGTTTTGAAAAGCACAGCTCAGTGTTGAAAAAGGATACAAAATATTTGGAAAGGCGGCAGGCTGGGAAATGAACAGCGACACCATTGTTTGTGTTCAGAATAGTTACACAGGCAGCGTTGAACTGGTTAGGAGATTGAAGGCCTTCTTGGCAAAGACAAATGGCTCTTGTGCCAATGCAGGAAAGTGTTACCACACACACACCCTTCTGTTCAAGACTGAAATGTACTTATAGCTCTCTCTTCCCAATAACAATAACTAACAAAACCTCTGTATATGAGATATGGTATTCTTCATGTCACCAAGGTCATCTATCTGCCTTTTTGAACAGAAGGCTTTTTTTTTAAATTAAGTTTCTTAAACAAAAGCAAGCCCTGTCAATTTCAGTGCATCATACCAAGCCATAAACATCTACATGAAGTGGCAAATCCCCAGAATTCTGCAGGAGCAGCAAAGAGGTCAACTGCTAGTCTTGGGTGAACTTCCCAGGATGGGTTTTGGTGACAGAGTCCCTGTTCACTTCACAAATGGTCAGTGCCATAAGTGGGTGCGATGGGCAACTGGAGGGTTGCTGGTTTGCGTAAAAAAGTTGCTAATTCAGGAAATCATGTGACCCAAGTAGCACCTGTATAGTGAGTGGCAGTAGACTTAGTCAGATCATGCTTACATTCCTGACAACTGGCCCACATGAAATATTGGTGGTGTTCAACCAAATGTGCACTCCTTCTGCAGTGTCAAACAGGACATGTTTAGGGAGTGTCAACCTTTCAGTAGAAATAACCAATGTGGCAGGTATGACCACAGTTTAGCCCCTTGAACTTTGAGGACTCTGCCAAAGTAAAGAATGTGATTGTTTCACATGGGTGGAGTTTGCTCAAATCAATGGGAGATTCTTGCCATTATCAAAAGTCATGAGTTCAAATCTAATTCAAATAGATTTAAGTACATAATCTAGGCTGAATATTGCAGAGGGAACTTTGCAATTGTTTTTCAGATAAGACATTAAATAAAGGCATTGTCCATTGTCTGGGCAAATCAAACAGTTGTATTGTGACAATAAAAGAAAAGCAGAGAAGTCTCCTCGTAAACTGATCGTTATTTATTCAGCAATTAACATCATGAAAACAGATGATATAATCATTAATCGCATGGCCGTGTGTGGGACTTAGTTTATAAATCAGCTGCTGCACTTTCATGCAGTACCATTGTGTGTACCCTTCAAAGCACCTGTTGGCTCTGAAACACTTTGGAGTGCCCTTAGTTCATAAATGTGATGGAGGCTGTTTCTTACTGCCCGAATGTAAAGTCCAAGAAATATCATGAGCAAAAGTAATAACCATCACAACACTGAGACTTCTGTGTGTAACTTATTGGAATATGATGATCTACTGTAGCACCCTAAAACCTAAGTATGGGATGAGCTGGACAAATTGGCAGTTACTTGCTGTGCAATAGGTGTGCTGTGAATGGTCCACTGGTTACTTCACAACATGTGACAATGTTGAATGGATACTTCATAGATCTTTTAACATACAGTTACAGCATTAGATACAGATAGGATCATCAAGTTAGTCACTTCTGAAGTGAGTTAATTATCTGAATTCTTATATCACCATCACTCATCAGTTTCAATGGGTACAAGTGCAAAAAAATTCTTGATGGAATGCTACGATTACCAAGACTGCAACAGGCAAAGTTCCCAAAATTTACAAAGTCAACAGTATTGTGCTATTTTCACCTACAATTAAGAGAAATCTTGGTTTTTATATCTCAGAGGGAAAAATATTTTTTTAAAAAACCAAATAGTTGGAAATGAACATACTGTTCGTACTAGAGATCATCCACAGGTCTTACCAGTTTTTTCTTCTGGGATAGATCTTTTCACATCATCAGGGCATTACAAAGCACATTACCACTAATGATTTGCTTTAAATAAAGGCACTTTTGTTTTAAAGGCAAATGTGGCAGATAATTTGCACAGTGAAGGTCCCATTAAGAACAATGAGATGAGTAACCAATTTGTCGGTTTTTGATGTTTATGTTTCAGTGGGTGAATGGCAGCCAGTAAAATTAACAACAAAACAAACAACAGTATATGGTTTTTCTGCAAACATTTCCTGGCACTTTCTAAATTAATACAACATGTCTACTAGAAAGGGTTTCTGCACTAGTTCCATCCCATGACAACAGCGAACATATTCATCCATTAAAACAGGAAACAAAAAACTGTAGAAAATTTGGAATAATATAACTTTTTAATTATGAGACAATTTAAATAAAATGCCAGCAGATTTGGAGTTTCACTCCCTACGCAAAAGAAGAAATATTAACACATTGCAAAGATGGACATAAAACAAAATTTCTTTCCTCCCCACATCAAAATTGGTAAAGGGAAAACAGACCCTCCAAATCAGTGCTATTATTGACAGATGAAAAGATCTCTGAATTTAAGTTCCAGTGGATATCCCCTGCATAATCAAGATATTATTTTCATTTTACTATTCAAAATAACCTCTTCCTGCAATCCTTCACTGTAGAACACATTCCCAGACAATGTATTTTCAGATTCTAGTTAGCATACTGTACTCTTCTAGCTATGGGTTTCCAATGTCTTCTTTATTTTAGGACATTAGGGGAATTAGCTCCACCTAAAATAACTCCATGTTGGATCTAACTTTCAACTGTAAGCTCAAACCAGAAGAAATTAGGAAATGGAAGGGAAGAGCTCAAGAAAATTAGAATCATCAGGTACGTATTGGAGCAGTGACTGCTTATTCCCAGAGTCCTGATGGACTTCATTCTCAAGTTTAGAAGTAGTAGTTAGTGAGATGGTTGATGTTCAGGTTTACTTATCGAGAATTCCCTAGATTCAAGGGAAGTTCCAGGAGATTGGAAAATAATACAAGTGAAGAAAAGCATGGAACAGTTTCCATACTGAACAAGAATTATTACTTCTTCTATGCAATCAGACAACAGTTACAAGGAAACAGACATAACCACTTGCATACAACAGTATTGATGATAACTCTTAATCCCTTATACACTTACTTGTGAACACACACACACACACACACTCAAACGAATAGCAAAGTCAGTTCAGTAATTTGATTCCAGATTCCAATGTTAAGATGATCCCACTTCAGATAGCCAAGCCCTTAGTGTTCAATTGTCTTTCTCTGGAACCTTTCACTAGTTTGTAAGCACTGATTCATTTGGAAAATGTCTCTGTTTTATCAATTCGAAAGCCACAGCAACAGTTGCAGGAAAAGTAGCTGATTTTCTTCAGGTTTAAACTGAGTTTTTTTTAAAAAGCAGGGAACAGGCAGCTTCTGCTGGGGAAAACAACACACCCTTCTGTGTCGTTCTAACCTGTTTCCAGTTCTCACCTGCTCAGTTATCTGTGTTATGGACTAGGTAGACCACTCAAAACATTCTTAAGCAGGCAGCTCAGACCATAACTTGCTATTTGTTTCGGTAAGTGTATAGTGAAAATTATCCGGAGTAAGTTAGCTAGGTTAACTACAAGGTTTTAATACACAAAAATGTATTCACAAAATTACACAATGAAACACAAATAACAGAACAAAGAAATACTACAGTCTATCCAAACTAGGTTTAATTATGCTGTTCTGAATATACACAATTGTCCCAATAAGCAAACCCCCTTAAAAAAAAAAGGAACAGATGCTTACAGGTTGAAGTTAGAAGGGCAGAAGGTGAGAGAGCCTGTTCACACAGTCCCCTGCTGAACTTCTAACTAGTTCGGACTGAACTGCTCAGCTAGAGAGCTGACCGCTCCCCTTTCATTATACAGGTCACTTCTAAAACGTGACCACTTTGACCTGAAGTCTTATCTGTTTACATATAAAAAGGTCTCTCAATACCCTTTAATCTCTGTACCAAACCAGTCTAATTGGAGCTAGGAGCATATTATTGCACCTCTGAAAAAAAACGAAGGACACAGTCCTTTTAGAAAAAAGGGACCAGCTTTGTGACACCTGAGAACCAGTCAGTTTCACCTGTAAACAACAACTCAGGTTTTGATTGTCTAAACAGTGCAGGAACCTACAGCCACAAAATCAAAACTCACAATAGGTATCACATTCTTTACTGTGAAATTATGCACCAGGCATCCTGGTAAATCCCTACTTTAGAAGCTGTTGGTTTCTTTTGAAGTCCACAGATTTCAAAGACATAAAAATAAAAAGACATGGATATACAAAGTTTAGAAGAGTAGGTGATGACTTGATTGAAACATCCAAGCTCCTGAGGGGTAGTGACAATGTAGGTGTAGAAAGTATGTTTTGTTTTGCAGGAAAATCTGCAACTAAGGGTCATGGTTTAGAATAAGGCGTCACTCATTTAAGATACCAATGAAGAAAACCGTTTTTCTCTCAGAGAAATCTCTTCCTGAAAAGGTGGTAGAGGCAGAGGATTTGAATATTTTTTAACACAGAGGTAGACAGATTCTTGCTAAGGAAATGGGCGAAAGGTACTGGATGTTGGAAGGAATGTGGAGTAATTAGATCGTCCATGCTCTTATTGAATAACAGAGCAAAGTCAAGGGGCTGAGTAGCCACTCCTGTGTCTAGTTCATATGTTCGGATGAATATCTTTCAGCTTCTGATGGTCATGTTGCTTATTTACGTTTACAGTTTTCCTTTTTATCACTAATTAAAACCATCTGGATATCGAGGCATATGCATCTTTAACAGTTAACAATATCTTTGCAATATATTTCTTAATAGAGAAAAATTGTGACAATAACTTCGCAATAAACACCAAAAAGGCAATCTGATTATATGATTAAACTCAAATTGAAAGCAGATGTGCCGATAGGGAGAGATTTTTGAAGTTCATGTGATTGTGGCAGGTTTTGCTTAGAATAAATTCAACTCAATTCCAATTTTACCTCAGGGTGTGGGCCTCTGCTATCTTTAGTTTAGTTCACAGCATTTCTTTACTGCATGAGCTGGTCTCTACCATCTGAGAGATCAGAGGGACAACCAACAGACATGGAGAAGACACTGGGGTCAAATCTGCACTAATATTCTATCCGAAAGCCATTTTAATTTGGCTGTATCCAAGTTTCATCATCAGCAAAGCTGAAAGCTACAATTATTACAGTACAGTTTTCAATGGTAAATATTTAAGCATGTTGACTTAGTTAATGGACTTTAAGATATACACATTACCATGACACTTAACACTGTACTGTTTGCATTTAGTTAATGCACTTTCATATACACACACTTACCCTTACACTCAATATTATACCATGTAGCTAGTGACTAAAATGACAAAAGTCAATTTTACACTGAACTATAAAACTTGTCTGAGACAGGCTATTAAACTGTGGCTTTGTTTTTTGAAAGAAGAGGCATCTGTCTGTGTTCCACTAAATCTTTACCCGGTACACAGATCACAATCTGCAATGTTTCAGTAAACATGCGGGACTCGGCTTCCTATCAACCAGCACATAGGCAGGAGAGTGCAATGCTATCAACAGGTTCTCTGGCTTTGCCCCAGTTCCAGACCAATTCTTGCAGGAACTAAAGGTCATAGTTTAAGAATAAGGAGTCACCCATTTACAATACCATGGGTGTCTGACAATGCCTGCATATAGTTGCTGGACAGTTCAGGTCAGCGCAGCTCAGCAAGGACATATCACCCCGTTCCAGTGTTCCTCCATGTCCCCACAGACAGCAGGATCCAGCTTAGCTGTCTGTAGATGGCCTCCTGTAGGTCAGTGCCCAGGGAGGTTTAGAGACCCTGCTTACCTGACCAAGTTCGAGAGCAGCTGAAGGCACTGGGCAACATAACTGCAAATGTAAGTTTTTAATTTAAATTCAATAACTGTGGAGAGAGATTCTTCTATTAACTTCCCTCTCCATCACTGACCTGGACAGCTTTCAAGTCGCTTTCAAGTCCTCCATCTTCAGAGAATTCACTAACCCTTCACAGTGACCTTACTGTCATTAATTGTGCCGTAATCCCACCCATTAGCCATTACACACACTGAACGAGGAGCAGAAGTAGACCATTTGATTACTCTAGGCTGCTCTGCCATTTAATAAGATCATGGCTGATATGATTCTGGCCTCAAATCTGCATTCCCACCTCTTGTCAATAACCCCTGACATCCTGCTTAATCAAAAGTGTACTTTCCTCTGCCTTATTAACCCCAGCTCCACCATTCTCTGGGGGTTGAGAGTTCTAAAGTCTCTCAGCCTTCAGAGAAAAAGATTTCTTCTTGTCTCCATTCAAAATGGGGAACCTCTTATTTTAAACGCATGTTCCAGTCTCTCCCAAAAGGGAGAAATTCCTTTCCACATAGACTCTGTTGGTCACGTATGTTTCAATAGAATCGATTCAAATTCCTCTAAATCCCATTGAATACAGTAAAGGTAAAGTCACCATGGTCCTACTCTCCCATGAGAGAGAGACACTTTGTAGTGGTTGAACCTGAAAGTTGCCAAGCCCAGTCAAGGGGAGCAGCTGAGAAGGAGAGTCCTTCATGGTAACCTCAGCTGATGCGGGAATGTATCCACACTGTTGGCATTACTCTGCAGTGCAAACTCTACAATCACTCAGCCAACTGAGCTAACCAATTCCCTCCCAATGGATAAAGATCCAACCTGACCAATCTTCTCTTATAGTGTAACATAGCGAACCTTCTCAGATTGGTTTCTAACAAGTTTATATTCTTTCTTAAATAGGGAAAAGGAACTGTACACAGCACTACAAATGAGGGGTCATCAATATTTTATACCACTGTACCAAAATTCTTACTTTTATATTTCATTATCCTTAAATGGAAGATCAACATTTGCTTTAAATAAAAAATCAAAGAACTGCAGACTCTGAAAATCTTCAGCAAAAACAGAAGTAGCTGGAGAATCTGAGCAGGTCTGGTTGCATCTGCAGAGAAAGATCTAAGTTAACTGGACTGACTGGACCAAACAGAGACTCTGCTTTCTTGCTACAGATGCTGACAGACCTGCTGAGTTTCTCTAGCTGTTGCTGGTTTTGATTCCAGTTGCCTTCCTAATCACTTGCTGGACAGAAAAGCAACAAAAAGACATGGCCCACTCTTACTAGTATCCTTACATATGGATAAGGAAGGACACCACTTTGACTGGGACACATCCATCCTAGGATAAACAGAGACACGCACAAGAATTCCTAGAAGCATGGCATTCCAATTGGAACTCTATCAACAAACACATCGACTTGGATCCCATTTACCACCCATTGAGAAAAAGAACAGGAAATGACATCACCAACCCAAGGAAACCTAAACACAAGTAGAAAGCAGGCTACATCACTAGTGCTTCATCCGGAGGTTCACTGAAGATATTACATAGTATGGTGACGAAAAGTCTGAAAATGAACCTTGCAGCTCAGCGAGGAAACCTACATCCTCAACCTGAGCTACAAATTTTCTCAAAACTTGATTTGTTATTCATACACCAGTAATCAGATTCCTCTGTGTATTAAAGAGAGCAAGCTAACATTGTGAGTCTAGATGATTCTTCATCAGCCCTGAAATGTTAGACTCACAATGTTAGCTTGCTCTCTCTGGATGCTGCCTGATTCCAACAACTGCAGTAATTGATCCTCTTCTGTACATCTAATTTCTGCAACCTTTCCATTATCGAATAGTACACTGTTTGTCTATTCTTGCTGCAAAAGTGAACAAATTCATGTGTTCCTAAATTACACTCCATTTGCCAGATCTTTTCCCACTCACGTAACCTCCCAGTATCCCTTTCAAACTCCTTGTATCTTCTTCACAACTCATTCTTCTTTATGCCATCAGCATGTTCAACAAATTGCACTCTCCACCCCTTCATCCAAACCATTATTTGGAGTTTTTTTTAAAATTCACTCACAGGATGTGGACATCTGTGGCACAGCCAGCATTTGTTGCCTGCCCCTAGCTGCCCTGAGAAGGTGGTGGTGATCTGGCTTCTTTAATCACTCTAGTCCCTGTGCCATAGGTGCCTCTTCAATCTCTCTTTGCTATATTCTGAAGTCCCCACCTGCTTCAAGAAGACTACCATCATCCTTGCACCAAAGAAAACACATGCACCATGCTTCAACAACTACCACCCTGTGGCTGTAGTGCTTCATGAGACTGGTCACAGTCTACATCAACTCTAGCCTTCCAGCCTGCCTTGATCCCCTGCAATTTGCCTACTGACATCACAAGTCCACAGCAGACGCCACTTGCCTAGCCCTGCACTCATCCCTGGAACATCTGGATAACAAGGACGCCTACATGAGGCCCTTATTCATCAATTACAGCACTGCCTTCAACACCATTACCCCCTCCAGACTGATCTTAAAACTCCAAGACCTAGGTCAGGTTCCACCCTCTGCAGCCAGATCCTCAGCTTCCTGACCCACAGACCACAATCAGTGAAGACAGACAACTGCACCTCCTGCACGATAACAATCAATACTGGAGCCCAAACCCCAAGATGCGTTCTCAGCCCCCTACTGTACTCCCTGTACACCCACAACTGTGTTGCCAAATTCTGTACAAACACTGCCTACAATTTTGCTGATAGCATCACTGGGGGTAGGCTGGATGGTGAGTCAGAATACAGAAAGGAGATAGAGGGTTTGGTGCTGTGGTGCAATAGCAACCTCTCTCATTGTCAGCAACACAAAAGAACTGATCATTGACTTCAGGAAGAAAGGAAAAGGACACGCCCCTATCCACATCAACAGAGCTTGAGGTGGAGAGGGTGGAGAGCATCAAGTTCCGAGGACTGACGATAACCAAAAACCTGTCCTCGCCTTCTCATGTAGATGCGATGGTCAAGCAGGCACAACAACGCCTCTTCTTCAGGCAGCTTGGGAAATTCAGTATGTCCATAAGGACCCTCACCAACTTTTACAGATGCACCTCAGAAAGCAATTTTTTTCGGATACATAACAGCCTGGTACGGCAACTGCTCTGCCCAGAACCAAAAGAAATTACAGTAGATTTTGTGGAAAGCCCAGCCCTTCATGGGTGCCAAGCTCCCATCCAGAGACTCCATCTACACATCTCACTGCCAAAGAAAGGCCCCTCCCACCCCATCAATGCTCTCTTCCAACCTCTTCTGACAGGCAGATACAGAGGTTAGAACACATGCACCATCATAGAGTCATAGAGATGTACAGCATGGAAACAGACCCTTCGGTCCAACCCGTCCATGCCGATAAGATATCCCAACCCAATCTAGTCCCACCTGCCAGCACCCGGCCCATGTCCCTCCAAACTCATACACGTACCACCCTCTGCATGAAAAAGTTGCCCCTTAGGTCTCTTTTATACCTTTCCCCTCTCACCCTAAACCTATGCCCTCCAATTCTGGACTCCCCGACCCCAGGGAAAAGACTTTGCCTATTTACCCTATCCATGCCCATCATAATTTTGTAAATCTCTGCAAGGTCACCCCTCAGCCTCCGAAGCTCCAGGGAAAATAGCCCAGGCCTGTTCAGCCTCTCCCTGTAGCTCAGATTCTCCAACCCTGGCAACATCCTTGTAAATCCTTTCTGAACCTTTTCAAGTTTCACAACATCTTTCCGATAGGAAGGAGAGCAGAATTGTACGCAATATTCCAGCAGTGGCCTAACCAATGTCCTGTACAGCCGCAACATGACCTCCCAATCAAGTTCAAGAACAGTTTATTCCCTGCTATTACTAGACTATTGAATGGATCTCTCTAACTTCAAATAATGTCGATGTTGCTAATGGTGATCTTACTTTGTGCACTTCCTACACAGCTGTAACCTTGTATGCCTCACTCTGTCTAAGCACCCTATGATCTGAATGTCACTGTTTGCTATTGTCTGCTTGTATTCTCGCAAATCAAAACTTTTCACTGTACTTATTGTACAATACATCAAATCAGGTAGACTCACAATGCCTTTAGGGAGGGAACTCCAGGGTTTTAACCCAATGACACTGAAGGAATAGAGATACATCTTTAAGTCAGGATGGTGAGTGGCTTGGAGGGAAACTCGCAGATGGTGATGTTCCATTATATCTGCAGCCCTTGTCCTTCTAAATGGAAGTGGTTGCGGGTTTGGAAAATGCTGTCTAAGGATCTTTGGTAAATTTTTGCAGTGCATCTTGTAGATAGTACACACTGCTGCTACGGAGTGATGATGATGGAGGGAGTGGAGGAGATGCCACTCAAACAGACTACTTTGCCCTGGATGATGCCAAGCTTCTTGAGTGTTGTTGCTGCTGCTCGCATATAGGTGAATGGGGCAAATTCCATCACATTCATGAATTGTGGACAGGCTTTGGGGAGTCAGGAGGTTAGTTTTGCACTACAGGATTCCTCACTTCTAGCCTACTCTTTTAGCCACTGTGTTTATGTGATGAGTCCACTTCAGTTTCTGTCCAATGGTAACCCTAGGATGTTGACAGAGGGAGATTCAGTGATGGTAATGCCATTGAATATCAAGAGCCGGTGGTCAGATGGTCTCTTATTGGAGATGGTCATCGACTGGTATTTGCGCGGTATGAAAGTTACTTGTCCCTTTCCAGTTCAAATCTAGACTTTGTTCAGATCTTGCTATATTTTGCTACGAACTGCTTTGATATCTGAGGAGTCACAAATGATGCTGAACATTGCATAATCAGCAGCAAAGATCCCCACTTCTGACCTTATGATGGAGGGAAGCTCATTGATGAAGCAGCTGAACATGGTTGGGCCTAGGACACTACCCTGAGGTGTTCCTGCAGACATGTCCTGGGCTTGAGATGACTGACCTCCAACAATCGCATCTTCCTATAACTCCAGTTAACAGAGACTTCTCCTTCATTCCCATTGACTCCATTCTTGCTGGGGGACCTTAATACCACACTTGGTCAAATGTGGCAAGAGCAGTTACTCTCACCTCACCTCCAGAATTTCACTCTTTTGTCCATGTTCAACGGACAGCTGTAATGAGGTCAGGAGCTGAGTGGAAGCCAAACTGGACATCAGTTGAGCAGGTTATCACGAGCAAGTGCTGCTTGATAGCACTGTTAGTGACACTACTGTCACTTTACTGATGATCAATAATTGATGCTGCAGCATTGGATCCTGTGGTACACCAATCTTTGCATTTACCAAATCAACTCGGAGAAAGTGAGGACTGCAGATACTGGAGATCAGAGGCGAGACTGCAGGTCAGGAAAAGCACAGCAGGTCAGGTACCATCCGAGGAGCAGGAGAGTCGATGTTTCGGGCAAAAGCCTTCATCACGAATGAGGCTTGTGAGTTGGGAGTCTGAGAGATAAATGGGAAGGTGGGGGGGGGGGGGGGGGGGGGGGGGGGGGGGGGGGGGGGGGGGGGGGGGAACTTAGCTGAGAAAGCAATCTACCTATCACATTCTCAGCTACCTTGCCCCCACAATCCCACCAACTCTCAGCCCCCCCAACCCACAAACCTCATTCCTGATAAAGGACTTAGGCACAAAACATCAATTCTCCTGCTTCTCAGATCCTGACCCATGTTTCAGCCTGATGGCAGGGTACAGAAACCTGCAGGGAAAATCCCTGTTTGAATCAACTGCTTCTCAAAATTAATTCAACATTCAGCACCTGGGTGGTAGATTCAGTTAGCAAGTTGCCCTTTAGAAGCCATTATCCAACATCACTTGGCTTTGAACACCATGCTGCTTGTAATTTGGTACAAATGTGCTCCCTCACCCAGGGAACCTACAAGAATTTCCAATGTGAGTAATAGAATGGCAATGGAATCTGTGGGTGATGGTCTTCTGACATGAAGGTTTAAAACACCCTCTACAGCACTGCTATGAATTTTACTGAATTCTAAAATCCATTATAAGCTCCGAACGAACAGCCATTTTCCAAATAATTACTCGATCTTACATTGCTATTTTAAAATAATTTCTTAAACATTTACGATTAGGTGAAGTTATGTTTAAAAAGGACAGGGCAAGAGAGAGAGAGAGAGAGAGAGAGAAAAAAACCTGCACAGTTACTGCCTTTGCTGTTTTTGAATTCATGTATCGCTGGACATCGGAGTGCATCTGAGAAAATTAACAAACAGTGAATTTCACAATTAATCTTGGAGGAACCTGTTTGGGCGAAGTTCACAACACAGAATCAGATAAGTTAATCGTTGTTTTAAGTCTGTCCAATAGAAAGGCTGCAATAGTAAGTACAGTGGGTTCTTTCTTGATTATATGTTTTTGGAGATAAGTCTCTTGATTAAACATAAAATATAAGCCATAACTATTAATTTAATCTGGTGCAGTGTTTTGTAGAGGAATAAGACGGTGTTATTTTCTGGGTCTGTAGATTTTGAAGGAGCAAAAATGGCCTTTGCAGTGATATGTACTTCTTGTCAGATGTGGGAGTTTAAAGAGAGTTTAAGGATTTCTGCGGATTATATCTGCCATAAATGCTGTTAGATGTGAATCTTATCAGATCCAATGGATCGGTTGGAGAGACAGATAGAAGCGATGAGGAATTTGCAACAGCAACAGTATGTGATGGATGGCAGATATAGAAAGGGGGAAAAGTCTCAGATACAATCACATAGATGGGTTAACTCCAGGAAGGGTAAGAGAGGTAGGCAGCTAGGGCAGGAGTCTTTTGTGGATATACCCATTTCAAACAGGTATGCGGTTTTGGAAAATGTAGGGGGTGATGGATTCTCAGGGGAACGTAGCATGAACAGCCAAGTTTCTGGTATTGAGACTGGCTCTAATGCAATGAGGGGTACGTCGGCTTCCAATAGATCAATTGTGTTAGGGGATTCTGTAGTCCGAGGTACAGACAGACGTTTCTGTGGCCAGCAGAGAAAAAGCAGAATGGTGTGTTTTCTCTCTGGTGCCAGGATCAAAGACGTCTCCAAGAGGGTGAAGAATGTTCTCACGGGGGAGAGGGGCCAGCAAGAGGTCATTATCCACATTGGAACCAATGATATAGGAAGGGAAAAGGTTGAGACTCTGAAGGGAGATTACAGAGAGTTAGGCAAAAATTAAAAAAGGAGGTCCTCAAGGGTAGTAATATCTAGATTACTCCCAGTGCTACGAGCTAGTGAGGGCAGGAATAGGAGGATAGAGCAGATGAATGCATGGCTGAGGAGCTGGTGTATGGGAGAAGGATTCACATTTTTGGATCATTGGAATCTCTTTTGGGGTAAAAGTGACCTGTACAAGAAGGACGGATTGCACCTAAATTGGAAGGGGACTAATATACTGGCAGGGAAATTTGCTAGAACTGATCGGGAGAATTTAAACTAGTAAGGTGGGGAGGTGGGACCCAGGAAGATAGTGAGGAAAGAGATCAATCTGAGACGGGTACAGCTGAGAACAGAAGTG
>NC_057728.1:27052357-27098218 GCF_004010195.1 Chiloscyllium plagiosum | reverse complement strand
TAAATAGGCAAAGTCTTTTCCCTGGGGTCGGGGAGTCCAGAACTAGAGGGCATAGGTTTAGGGTGAGAGGGGAAAGATATAAAAGAGACCTAAGGGGCAACTTTTTCACACAGAGGGTGGTACATGTATGGAATGAGCTGCCAGAGGATGTGGTGGAGGCTGGTACAATTGCAACATTTAAGAGGCATTTGGATGGGTATATGAATAGGAAGGGTTTGGAGGGATATGGGCCGGGTACTGGCAGGTGGGACTAGATTGGATTGGGATATCTGGTCGGCATAGACGGGTTGGACCGAAGGGTCTGTTTCCATGCTGTACATCTCTATGACTATGTTACAAATTAAATATCACTTTAAGCAATTAGACAATCATAAAATACACATTTTCATAAATAATATTAAAAAATTAAGTTGCTCAGGGATTTCCCAAAATTGTCACAGGTTTGCATTATCTCCATTAACACATTGCCATGTATTTGAACACACTGAACCATTAGTGAGATGACTGATTTTTACTAGTAATAAACAGGATGGGCTTCAAATAGGCAAATCACTGACTGAATAAATGTTGTTTATACCAATGTGCAAAGGGTTACTTAGCTCTCCTGCTGATTTTATGCTAAATGGGCAGTAGAACTGTATTAAATATTTGACATTATCAGCCACAAGACCAGTGAAAATAAATGTTTTTTCAACTTTGTAATATCACCGGATCAGCACTTGTGTTTTCCTCAAATTATCCATCAATGGAGTTCACAAGATCAGCCACAATGAATGGACTGTCCTAAATAAGATTGAGTAGACCATGGTCTGCCTTCTTTAGAGTTCAGGAAATCAGAGATAAAAAAATTTGACAAAGTACAATTAATAGAGGACTTGAGAGGGAAGATGACAGGATACTATTTCAATGAATGAAAAGTTGAGAGTGGATGCTGGTAGGGAGTCAATCTCGAAGCAAGTTACATGAGGTGAAATATCTTCACAGGTTTTTGAATCCTTGAAATATGTTATCCCAAAAGATTGCATATGCAAGATATACAAGAACATACCTAATATACTTTATACAGTATATACAAGATGGACATTGATCGAGTTTTGGGGATTCGGGGAAACCTAAGTATTTTTGTTTTGCCATGTATATTCAAACCAGTCACACGGTGTTTTCTTTAGATATATTGCTTTGTTTTATTGGTATGTTTGTCTTTGTTGCTATTAACATGCTTTTTATTGTTAAAACCAAACCTGCAGTCGGGACTGCTTATCTTAAGATAAGCAAGACTTAAGAAATTGAATTGAATTGAATTGAATTGAATTGAATTTATTGTCACGTGCACTGAGGCACAGTGCAAAGCTTTGTCTTGTGAGCAATACAGGCAGATCACATAGTTAAATAGCATAGATAAGTAAATAATAGATAAACAGCGGCAAAAGCCAAAACATAGGTACAGGCAAATGCTAAGAGTTTGAGAGTCCATTCAGTATTCTAACAACAGTAGGGTAGAAACTGTTTTGAAACTGACTGGTGTGTCTGTTCAGGCTTCTGTACCTTCTCCCCGATGGTAGAGGTTGCAGAAAAGTATTGCCAGGGTGGGATGGATCTTTGAGAATGCTGGCAGCCTTTCCTTGATAGCGGGCCTGGTAGATGGATTCTATCGATGGGAGGTTGGCCTTTGGTGATTGTCCAGGCTGAGTTCACCACTCTCTGTAACTGTCTCTGATCTTGAATGGTACAATTGCCATACCATGTAGTGATACATCCAGACAGAATGCTCTCGATGGCGCACCTACAAAAGTTGGCAAGGGTATTCGCCGTTATGCCAAGTTTCCTCAGCTGCCTAAGGAAGAAGAGAGGTAAAAACAAGAACTGCACATCCTGGAAACCAGAGTCTAGATTAGAGTGGTGCTGGAAAAGCACAGCAGGTCAGGCAGCATCCGAGGAGCAGGAAAAATCGATGTTTCGGGCAAAAGCCCTTCATCAGGAATAGAAGAGACATTGTTGGGCCTCTGTAACCAGTGCGTCCACATGAAGAGTCCAAGAAAGCTTGTTGTGGATGACCACGCCCATGAGCTTGACATTCTCCACTCGTTCCACCTCTATGCTGTTAATGTGTAGGGGAGCATGAGTAACATCCTGCACAAAGTCAATAATGAGTCTCTTGGCTTTGTCGGCATTGAGAGCTCGGTTGTTCTCAGTGCACCATTTTTCCAGGTCTTCCACCTCCCGTCTGTAGTCTGTTTCATTGCCATCTGAGATTCGACCAACTACGTGATTTAGCAGCAAACTTGCAAATGGCATTAGTCTAGTATTTGGTGACGCAGTCATGGGTATACAGTGAGTCGAGTAGGGGGTTGAGTACACGCCCCTGGGGGGCTCCAGTGTTGAGCGCTAGTGAGGATGAAATATTGTCCCCAGTCTTCACTGATTGTGGCCTGTGGATCAGGAAACTGAGGATTCAGTTACAGAGAGTAGGGCTTAGTCCGAGATCACTAAGTTTAGTGATCAGTCTTGAAGGGGTAGCAAAATATCTTCCATCAGGCCCAGGTTTCATTCTGGAATCTCACTAGTCCTTAAGTAATGTCAACTGGGCTCATAACATAGGAATGGTATATTGAAAAGTCTGTCAGAGAACCTGCAGCAAATGCCAAGGAGCACAGTGCAGCCCAATGCCAATTGGCACAGGGCTTTATGTAAACCTTAGGGTCCATTATTCCACCATGGAAGAAGTGGCAAACACCATCAGCACATCATGGGCCCAATTAGAATGGCCAACATAATAGTTCCCACTACAGCACAATAGTCATCCAACCAATGTCTGAATTCTGCTCTGGAAGCTCAGCCTATTGCCACACAAACTCACGCTGCTGTCATCATTTCTGTGGATGTGAGGGTGCACAAAGAGGATTGCAGGATATCACAACAGTTCAGCAATCTGCCCTCCAGCAGATTACTAGGATTACTTGAGATTCCAGACTCAGGGAAGAAGTAGTGGATCCATGGGGTGTGAATCCACTATCCTCTCTCAGAAAGACAGCATCCACCATGCCACCACTGCCCTAGTTGTTTCTTATTAACCATCCAGCCCAATCTGCACCCTCCAATGCCAAAATGACGCACTCTAAAGTCAAGCCTAATCAGTCCATAGTTGCTTAAGGTTATCATCCAAGGTGTCCCTTAATAAAACATGGAAGGCAAACACTAAGAGAAAGCACATGAAATTTCATATGAAATTTGGTAGGAATGTTAAATTTCAGGTGGCTTCAATTGATCCTCACATTGATAGAGGAAAGGTATAAAAAGGGACTTCAGTGAATGGGGATTTGGGGTGCTGACTAGTGGTACCACACTTACATAAGTTCTTAATGGAGAGCCAAAGCCAAGAACAGCTGCTAAGATGGTCTCCTACCTTCTTCCTGCTCTTCAGTTGTGGTTGCTTGCCCCCTACTTAGTTGCAAGGGCTGCCCCTCATGCAAACAAACATGCAACAAACGATGACAAACCTTAATAGCTGCTCTGAAGGGCTCCTCCAGATGGGTGCAGGTGATGGCAGTATCATTTTAACATTGCAATGCTCTGCTGGATCATTTTTTATGTTGCAGTATGGCATTCACTGTAGATGCATATTGTGCATTCACGTATGGGTTGTGTACCATAAGGACCCTGGATAGTCCTTGTTACTGTGGCCTTATAGTTCTGGTTGGTATGCACCCCAACACAAATGTCCCAGCAATCAATGGCACCTTGCACTGCAGCAAAGCCTGTGTCATGTGAGAATGGGGGAGCGCACGAGAAATTCAGCCCCATTACTCCCAGTCCCATCACAAATGTAAACTTTACATTAAATCATCAGGCTGTCCGATTCAACCTCAGTGTCTAATTCAGCTTAAAGAAAATGCACACCAGGTTTCTTCCCATTGTCAAGAAAATACCTTTATTGTAATCAAGCTGTTATTAATCAATGACAAAATGAAACATGAATTATTAACACATAATCCTATATCTTAAACCTTGCACCATGTCTAAAATTAGGAGAAAGTGAGGACTGCAAATGCTGGAGATCAGAGCTGAAAAATGTGTTGCTGGAAAAGCGCAGCAGGTCAGGCAGCTTCCAAGGAGCAGGAGAATCGACATTTCGGGCATAAGCCCTTCTTCAGGCTCATGCCCGAAATGTCGATTCTCCTGCTCCTTGGATGCTGCCTGACCTGCTACGCTTTTCCAGCAACACATTTTTCAACCATGTCTAAAATTCCCATGCATACACAAGCACAGGCAAAGAGACAAATTTTGTGGTGAGCAAGGGAAATAAAAAAGTCAGAGAATATCAGTCTGGATCACTGATATTAATATCATACTTTCTTTTGGTTTCTTTTGATTCCGACTCCTTGCTGAAGTTTGTTGAGACGCTGTCTGTCTTTCATTCACTGTTTGAGAAAACCTTTTCCCTTTCCCTTACTAAAGGGAATTTGCTGAAGAAGCAGCTTAAAGAGAAGAGAAAGGTGAGGGAAAATAGCTCACCACTAATGCCTTCTTTATAAACTTCTCCACACCGAAATTGGGAGGGGGGTTTGGGAAGTGATACATGGAGAAAGAGAGATGGCTACTTGGAGAGGGAACACTGTACAGGGGTGTATGTGCAACTCACAATGTGTTCCAGTAAATATTGTTAGAACTGCAAACACCTTCTTACAGCTTCTTTGGCTTAAGCAACTTCCTATTTTTAGTCGCACTGTCTAAAACAAAGTTATCTTTACATCTGTAATACTAGTGAAGCCATGTGTTCACTCTGCCTTCTAGTCTCCGGTGAGGAAGAATGAAGTGTTAATCACTCTCAGCGTAGACCACCTCAGTAACTTCCCTCAAACCACAGTGACTGGAAAATGCAAAATAGTGTGAATATTTCCAACTCCGGTCTGGAGGGAGCCAGATGTAGAGACATTCATTGCCATCATCACAGACATGAATAGCAAGGCCCTTCCCCTCCTTTAAAGTTAAGGTTCTGGTGACAGCCATTGGCAGATTTCCTTCTTGAACCCCCCAATGTATGTCCTAGTGGTCCTTGCTGATCATGATATGGGAGGACTGCTCTCTGAACAGATATTCTCTTCTGTTGAGGACATTTCCCTATACTCTACCACCACCCTCCTCCCTACCTTCCTCATCCTTCTAGTTCCGCATGATCTTTGCTTATTATCCCAATCAATGTTTGTGGTGGAAGGTGTGCCATTTTTATATATTTTAGTATAATTTATTTTTCACTATGGGTTTTTGACTAAATTAGTGGCAAATGGGTTTTATGTAAGTCTGAATGAGTTCAATGATTAACTGGTAAGCATTTCTGTAGTCATGGTGATTGTGAAACAGTGAGAGAAAGACCTCCTAGAGAGTAATGTTTTTCTTTGTTTGCCTTGGGAGAATTTTGAGTGAAAAATGTAAACAGTTATGCATTGGATATTCAAGGACTGATTATTTTCTTCTTTTGATTAGGAGAAACATCAATAGCTTGAGGAATAAAAAAGCTTTTTTTTTTAGCTTCAATGTGGGCACTTCTCCATGCCTCCTAGCTGAAGTTGGATGTGTAAACAGGAGAAAATAGTTTAGAATTGTTGAAAATGGGTTATCTCAGTGTAAGAAACAAAACAATAGTTCTAGACTAGAAATGTTTGTTTAAAACCCTGAAGGGGTTATTTAAAGCTAAGAAGGTTAAAGGTCAGTTGTATGTTCCAGAAGAGGCTGTCCTATTCTCAAGACTGGGATTGAAACTACAGTTAAATTAAGCAATGATCAGGGTGCTAGAAAAAATAATTCTCTTTGGTGGGACTACAGTAAAGGAATGCCTTTGGAATTAGTGTGATGGGAAAACATTTTTACCATGTGTTTCAAAATCCTTAAATTTGTCTTATGCAAATAGTTTGGTTTATTCTATTGTATCTTCATTTCTTTTGTGTAATGCATTTAAGATTTATTGTTAAACTCAATTCTGTAGCAGTGTATTTATATTTCAGTAAAAGACCACTTGATTAATAGCAAAAACAAGCAACTGACAAGCCAGATTTCAGTCTGGGATCTGATTTGTCCAGTAATAACATCAGTTGAGATCATAACTGCTTACACTCTAATCCAAGAAGGAGGACTTCAGGTCCAGCCATGTCTAGGAGTAACAGGTTTATGCTGAACATTTAAAGTCTGCAAAACCCTCTGCACCTTCTATGTAACTTTTATAACTTCAAACAACTCCAGAAAGCACCAAAGGTAGAATAGGGGAACAGTGGGACAAACACACATTCAACTCTGCAAATTTAAGGGAGAACTGTGGCTCACTAGCTGGAGTACTGAATTCCAAAATGGGCCAGCAAATTAGGTAATGCCTGTAGACGGATAAACTGAGCTACCTGATCCACATACTCATGGTCCATGTTCACTGTGCACATGCAAATATTTTCACTAATATTAGACTGAGTGTGAATGCGAGAGCGAGTGCATGAGCAAGAGTATATGAGCGTGTGTGAGAAAGAGAGTGAGTGTGCAGGAGAGAGAGAGCAAGCACGGGAGAGCGAGCAAGCACAGGAGAGAGAGTAAGCACGGGAGAGAGAGCCAGTGAGCAAGACAGCAAGCGAGCGCAGGAGAGAGAACATGTGGGTGTGCACATGTGCACTGCAAACACCATCCTGGATCATCACTTGAAGCATCGGAAAACTGGCATTAATGAGTTCAATTTCTCACCCCATAAACTCAATGTTCATAGTATCCAGGCGATTCAGGACAGAGTAGGGACTCTCACTTTTTATTCAGATTAGGATTTGAGCTCAGATCTACAAGTTGAAGGTAGAGTGCATCACCCAGTACTTCAGCAAACATAGTTAGCAATAAAATATCTCAATGATAATATACAGATCTCAAACAACTAGCCCATACAATGGGAGATCCTACCCCAAATTATCACATTGCACCTCATTAAATAACATGAAGGCCATTGATCTGGGTGTGTAGGTCCCCAGGTCCCTAAAAGTGGCAACAAAGGTGGCCAAGGTGATTAACAAGGTATATGGCATGCTCGCCTTCAATTTGCTGAGGATGGAATAAAAGAGTTGGAAAGCCATTTTGCAGCTATATAAAACCCTTGTTAGGCCGCATTTGAAGTATTGGGTGCAGTTTTGGTCACCACACTACCAGATGAACATAGAAGCTTTGGATAGAGTGCACAGAAAGTTCACCATGTCTTGAGGACACTGGCTAGGAGGAAAAGTTAAAAGATTAGGATTGCTTTCACTGGAAAGAGGGTGGCTGAAAAGAGACATGATAGAAGTCTATAAAATTATGAGAGGCATATTATGAGAGGTGGATAGTCGGAGGGTTTTTCCCAGGGTTGAAGTTTCAATTACAAGGGGACACAGGTTCAAGGTGCAAGGGGAAAATTTAAGGGAGATGCGTGAGTGAAGTATTTCACACAGAGTGGTAGGAACCTGGAATGCACTGACAGAAGAAGTGGTGGAAGTAGGCCCATTGGCGACATTTAAGAGGCATCTGGATAGTTACATGAAGAGGGAGGGAAGAGAGGGATTCAGACTGAATAAGGGCAAAAGGTTTTTTTTAAGATTATATAGGATATGATGATCAGCACAGGCCTGGAGAGTCAAATGGCCTGTTCTCGTGTTGTACTTCTCTTTTGTCCTTTTGATCTATACAAGAGGAACAGAAAAAGAAAGGACAAAAGGGAGGAGAGGGATATACCTGCTCCCAGTTTGCCAATGAACAGTATTAATAGAGGCTGAAGAATAGGTTGTTTGATTGCCCTTCACAACCAACACATAATTCAGGTTGAGACTTTTTTTAAATCTATGGATAAAGATACAACACAAAATTTAAAAACATTTCATACCATGAGCAACCCAAAAATCATTTTCTTCCCAATCCAATTTATTCTACTTAACTCAAAAATTCTCCAGAATTTATATAACTGTCGTCATTACAAGAGCTTGTTTGTAATCTTTAAATGGGTTGCTTTCTTTGGCTTGGTGTCAGCTTAAAATAATACAGGCTGTACTTTTCCAAAGGCAATCACTCAACCCTTAAGCAGTTCCCGCAGTCTGATCCAGCCCAAGTTCACAAACTCTTCAAAGCCCATCCTATGCTGTGAGTAACCCTGGCTTTCTCTCATCCATCAAAATGCTGCTTCCCAGATATACATGGGCAGTGCAACTTCCACTACTGTCTCTCAGAACACTCCACTGCCTTCAATTCCAAAAGAAAGTAACTGCATTAGGACATTTCCATACAAGTGAAGTTTTTAAAACCCTGTCCTTTAATGCTTCTTTTCTGGGATTCTCTGGCCAAAAATCCAAGCAATAACTCATCCAAATTGTAGGGATCTTCTGGAAGGCAACCTAATTGGCCACTGAATGGTTTCTCTCTCATTCTTTCGGAAGTGTATGGTTGCTATTTGGTATCATTCTATAATGACCAAATGAATTACTGATCATCTCAGTGCACCTTCCATAACTTCAGAATGCCCTGAAGCACTTTTGAACTGATGAACTCCTTTTGTTTGTAAACATAATCTGATAAGTAAATGAATGATCAGGAAACTGTTTTCAGGACATCTGGGAGGGATTAAATCGGTCTAGACACAGGTGATTCCCCTGATCATCTTCAACTTGTAGCAGAAAATCTTTTATGCCCTTTTGAGAATGTACACAGACATTGTCTTAATGATTCATTTGAAAGAAAAACAATTTCATCAACAATCCAGCATTTTCTTAGTATTGCGCCAAGGTTATCTACTCATCTATCTGGATTGGGACTTGATCTTGTGATGTTTGACTCAGAGGCAAGAATAGTTCCACTGAGCCTAAACACTGAAATTTTCTTGAAGAGTTTCACTTCAGTATTATATGTAGCTCACCGTATTAAGATTTTTTTGATATATGCAACAGAAATAACAAATAATGTTTAAATTCATTGCTAAAAACTGAATGATCATTATCATGTTCAGTTGTGGAAGGTATCAGGTATTTTGTTGCACTACCAATTATATTACAGATGCAAATTTCACAACTTTGAACTCGGGGACAGTACATACCCTGGTCCTTCAAGCAATTCAAACATGTATCATTTTGACATCTGTAGTGAGTCAGAATGGTGTCTCTTGTCCGTAACTTCTCATGTTGCCTAATGCTTCTCCCAAACTCTGACAGTTCAGGACTGTAATTGAGAAAGCATGTCACCATGTCTGATGTTACTGAAATGTTCAGTCTCATAAAAATGTCGCTCTTCCACTTAATTGGTCTGTATCAATTGGAGTTTACTAGAAATAACAAGTGACCCTATTGAAAAATATTAAGATCCTAAAGAAATCTGATAGGTTGGGCGCCGAGTGGATATTTGTTTTTGTGGGGGAGACTAAAACTAGAGGAAATAATCGAAGAATCAAAAGCTTTCCTTTATGATTTATAGGAGGAGAACTTTTACCCACTTTGGGAGGCTGGGGCACTGAACCTATTCAAGCCAGAGCCACACGGATGTTAGTCAAGGCCCTAAAACTTGCAAATGATGCATACTGATCTGAATTATCTTATATACTTCAAGATAAAGCTCTAGTATGACCAGCATGTTCAATTATGTGTTACTGTTTTGTAACTGTTTTTTATTCCCTCTACAGGTTATGGAAGTAATTAGGTGAGTAGAGCTAATATCACAATCAGATCATGCATCATCTGAATGAACAGTGCCTCAAAGAGCTGAATATCCCACTTCTGCTCTGAGAAAGGTTCTGAGAAAAGTCTCATCTGCCTGGGACCAATTGAAATCCAGCTCCCTGAAGGCTATTCATTCATTCCACTTGCTGAAAACATTTTTCCAGCTACATCTTTAGTACCAGCTAATTCCATTCATCTGCTTTTCTATCTCTTGACCTTACACATTAATACATTTTTTCTTCCAAGCTTTGGCACCCTTTGCAAATCTTTCTCACACTCTGCCAACTTGTGTTCACAACACTTTCCTAAAAAACTGTTCCTGGTCAGCTCTTTCATCACCTTCAGAGGCCTCCTCATTCCTTACCTTTCCTCACACATTTTGGTCACCTTCATGGGATCATTTCCATGATACCCGGGCTGTGCCAAGTGTTTCTGGGAATGACGTGTTGAGATGGGGAAGAAATCAGATGTCACACTCACTATCGGGGAGCAACTACAGTTAAGGCAGCGAGTTTTGATAAGATTTGGTAAAAAATTCAATTGTCCTCACTGCAAGAATCACTCCACAAAACTTGCCATGACTCGTACTTAGTCAAAAAAAAACCCATAGCCCAGCATTTCAAAATGCAGTCATTATCCAAGTGCTAGCAATATCAATAAGCTAGATCAGTTCCCAGATCGGATCATATCTGTATGTTACTAGAGCATACACAGTCTGAAAGAAAACAACAACATTAACAAAGGGATTTTCTTGACTTCGGGGCATCAAAATTACTTTAAGGCCAATGAAGTATCTTTGAAGTTTCGTCATGGCTGCAGTGTAACCAGTCTGAAAATGCTTTTAATCTTTCTGCCACATAATTACTTAGGGAATTACAATGAAATAGAAAGACAGAAATGAATTGTGTAATCCTATTGTTACACAGAGTATTCGGTCAGAGGAAGATGAGAAATTTAATGTTTTAGGGCAAGTTAGTAATTTGATTGAAATTTCCTGGTGAACAGCCAGACTATTGACTGACAGGAGTCAGAAACTGTGGGAGTTGGTGAGAGGCCAGAAGTTTGACCAATCATGGAGAAGTTTTAGTTGGACCTGAGGGAACGTTCTTGATCCCGCTGGTCCACAGGCAGTGCTATAAAGGTGCTTAACTTGTAAATCCCTCGCCCATCTCAAAGTCAGAAAAGCCAGCAATATGCAGTTAAAAATAGAAGTCTCATTAAAAATACAGAGGCAAGCAGCTTCCTTAAAAATTTTCAGCAATCAACCCAGCTGCTGGGAGTCGATCAGTCACTCATCCTTCATCCCACCTCTCACCAAACATTGGAAGTGACTGGGAACAAGCTGGCTTAGATTCAGGTGTGGGAGAAAGTGAGGACTGCAGATGCTGGAGATCAGAGCTGAAAATCTGTTGTCGGAAAAGCGCAGCAGGTCAGGCAGCATCCAAAGAGCAGGAGAATCGATGTTTCGGGCATGAGCCCTTCTTCAGGAAGGGCTCATGCCCGAAATGTCGATTCTCCTGCTCCTTGGATGCTGCCTGACCTGCTGCGCTTTTCCAGCAACACATTTTTAGATTCAGGTGTTTAAATTTTAACTTTGTGCTCAAATCTAAAGTCTCATATTTGAGGATTAAAATCTCTCCCAGATAAGTTTTACATGATCTGGGATGACCCTTGAATTAACTGGTCATATAGCTCCAATTATTCAAAGCAAATTGTGATGTTCTTTAACATGAACTGGTGTGCAACAGCATTTTCCTTCAAACTCCAGGCTCCAAGGTGACAATATAGCAGCCTTCTTTCTAAGAGCCTTTTATAGGAAATGTGCCTTTAAACAGGGAAGGTTGCTTGTAGCACACACTTGGTTCTGTGAGTTAATCAGCCCCTTGCAGTGTGAAAGGCTGCTGATCACACGGTTGAGAGAGGAGTGTAGATGGGATCTGCTCAAGGCCATACTGCAATCATACAAAAGTGATCAGTACACCTATTTAATTTCTTCCCAATTCCTTTTGGACAGATCATGAATAATCTCAGAATCACAGAATTGTTACAGTGCAGAAGGAGGCTGGATGCATCACCTCTCTGACCTACTGCTATTCTGCTGTCTTTTCCCCATAACCCTGAATGCCACTTCAATGTAAATCATCGACCAATGCCCACCTGAATGTCTAAATTAACTTGCCTCCAGGGAGTGCATTTCAGAGTCTACTTCTTGTGTGAAAAAGATTTTTCCCCTCCATCACTTTGTTGCTTTTACAAATTAGCCTCTCATTCTCAGTCATTTTACAAACGGAATAGATTCTGCCTGCCTCCTTTGTCCAGACACTTCATACACAGAAAACTTCGATCAGATCTCCTCATAGCCTTTTCTTCTACTTGACACCTGTCATGGGAACACTTTTACTTCTTTATCTTAATTTCCTAACTTTTTTAATACACCGAGCTCAGGACTTGTTTGCATTTTGTGGAATATATCTCAACTGTGTTCAAACAATATCATATTTGAAGGTAGCCCATTGTTCAGCTACAAATTATCCCACTATCCGTGGTTTCCAGTCTGTCTAGCTCAGCTCTGATCTTACCCCATTGAAGTCAGCTCCCCTCCAATTCACTATTCTTTCTCTGGGTTGTTCTTTGTCCTTTTCCACTATCATCCTAAACCTTCCAATGCAATAATCACTTTCCCTGAAACTTTCTGTCTGACCATTTGAGCTATCCAATTTCTAGACCAGAGAGTAAAACGATTGCAAGACCCTGCAATCTAAGTTACAACTGGATAATCTTTAGAATCAAAGCTCAAGAGATTTTCCTTTATTTTCAGCACAGCTCTTTGGATTGTCTTTCCTAGAGGAGTTTGGAGACAAAAAGAAAATCAGAACGTGCTCAGAGATATTTTGTAAAGGAATCCATATAAATTTCCCGCATTTACATGAAGCATGAAGAGAATCCATCTCTGGTGCTCTGTTACCCACTGAGCAGAACTATTCCCTAGTCCATTGTACCTCACTGCATTGTGTTGTCCCTCAGAATACTACACCTCGCTGTATACAGTCTTTGCACTGAAGCATACTGTGTTTCTGCAACTCAATCTGCAGAGTCCTTTCCTCGGGTATCGGGTCCTTTACATTTCACTTTAACTCACTGTGGACGGTTCTTTTCAGCGTACTGTAACTGACTGTGCCAAATTTGTCTCCACAGTTCTGTAACTCATTGTACAGAATCCTTCCTCAGTACACAACAACTCACAGCGTGGTGCACTATAATAGTATTGGCCAGTATGCTGGATGCAATCAAACTAAATTTGAACCATTGAACCTAATGCATTCTTTATGACAAAGTGAATGTGGGTCAACATCTGTCCATTTCATGATGTTAACTAAAAATCAACTTACTGTTGTATGTTTCTGTGTTTGTTTTCAGTTCCATGATCCTTCTCTGGGCTTAACGTTTTGCTTTCACTACATTTTATTGTTTCACAGTCCTTGGTAATGTTATCTACAGCATGACAAATATGCAATTTAATATTTAAATTATTTTGCTTTTTCACACCTGTTAAGTCACTGTAGAAGCCATGGGCAGAAACAGAATAGATACTGAGGAATAGAAAGAAAGAAAGAAAGACAGACTAAGATCAAAGCACAATCAGCCTGAAAGCTATTTAGGATTTTAAAAGAATTTTGAGAGATAGAAAAGCAGTGGGGTGAAGGGAGAAGGTTTTGAAGAAAAGGAGCAGAGTGTTTGATGTAACAGAAATAAACTGGTATTGCAGGTGTGACACATACACAACAAGGGTGGACACTAATACTCTGCTTTTACAGCCACAACAGACATTTCACTATTTTCCTCAGCCTTGTATTTGGAGCTTTCAGACATGCACTTGTTTCAAACCTGTCTCAATCATCCATCCGAAATGTGTCTACCCAACTGTCTGAATCAGCAAACCACGTCTGTACATTTTTCAATAAAGTATTTTCTTTTTAAAACCACATTACTCTTTCACATCAGGATGGTTATTTATGGTCCTGAAAAGCCACAACACCAACAAAACACATTGGGTATTTTTTTGTTATGTAATAAAGGTCTAGACAACATACAATATTACCATTTACAAATAAGTGCTGTGGTTTAACACAATTCATGTTAAAAAATTCCATGTTTCTAACTAAAACATTTGAAAATAATGACAACAGTTTCCAGAATACATCTAACAGTTAGCCAACTAAGTCAATCATTATCGCTTGCATCAATTAAGTGCAATGGGAATTGCTTGGATTGAGAAAAGCTTGAGAAAGGATGGGATTTCACTACCCCTACCCCCACCCCGCCCCCTCCCATCCCCACTAAAAGTAAAAATAAATCATCAGAACACGTGCAGATATTGTTATTTTAGTAGGTTTGTTATTATAGCCCCTTATGCTTTAATTTGACCAATCAAGGAAACAACACTCAAAATAATGTAGAACAATCCATTCAGTCCTTTAAACGATTTCATGGTCTTCAATAAGAAGCTGTGCGATGGCGTCAATTAGTGGTTGTTAATAGGAAATAAATGGGGAAACAAAACATGGTGATTTGGTGGCGGGAAAGCCGTTCAGTTGTGTTTAAGAGAACTTCTCGATATGAAAGAAAAAGCAAGGGATTTTCTGGCACAGTGGCAGTGTCCCAACCTCTCAGCCAGTCCCGGCTGCTCCAGGGATGTGTCAGAGCATCTCTCAAAAAGTTGATTAGAAAATAGATATGTTTTTAAAAATAAATCAAATAGAGAATAGTTAAAAACAAAACAAAAAAAAAGTGATTTGATGGTGGGAAGGTTGTTTGGTTTACGTGTGATAACACTTCCAGATAAGAAAAAATTAGCAGATGCAGGAGGTGCTGTGGGTAGTGTCCCTACTTCTGAGCTAGAAGGTCTGGGTTTGAGTCAGACGTGCTGCAGAGATGTGTAATAACATCCCTGAACATGCAGATTAGAAAATAAAATTAGCTGACCCAGGAAGGGCTCTTGTGATGTAATGGTAGTGTCCCTGCCTCTGGTCCATGAGCTGCTCCTGAGGTGTGTAATAGCATCTCTGAGCAGGTCAATTAGAAAAATATTATAAAGCAGACTAGGGATGTGTCTGCAGAACTATCTGTCCTGGACTTGGTCTTGCTTATGTTAGTGTTCAACAATAAACGATGCTTCTTATCAGTCAGGCTTTCCGAGTTATTATAATCAGTAAAAGTGCACAGCTCTGTTATCACAATCCTCTCCAAACCAAAAAAAAGTTTCAGTGCCCTACCTGACAACTTTAGTTCCATTCCGGATCAGCTGCATGTCAACCATACATCCTCCATTCACGTACGCGGCCAGATTCAACTCGGAGAACTCTGCCTGTGTTGATAATTGCAGGAGAAAGCAATGAGTTTTGTTGCACCATTAATACCACATGCACAGAACTAATATCGAGGCCACTGCAAAACAGAATTTGAAAACAACAAGTTAACTGTTAAGTAAGGAAACAGTAAGACCTTGCTTGTAGACCAATGAACTGGGTGCTGCTAAGATGATTCATTAGGTTCTATTTCATTCTGTTCCTTTCAGGTATAATTGTGCCAGATAAACATGGTCACTCATTTGAAAAAGTTAAATTCAGGATTTTATGTGCTCCATTGAGAGCGCGTAAAACTGAAAATTGAATCTGCAACCTCCTTCAGTATATGAGCTTTTGATCCCAATGAGACAAGACGATAAGGTGAAATAAAATGCAACAGAAGGCGAGATACCACAAATCACTGTGCTGCATCTTCACAGCCAATGGCAGAGCATCAAAGCAGCTAACCCTGGACATGTGCGAACATGTGGGACAAATATAAATATAAGGAGGGGAAAAAAATGGTGTGCTAGCTCTATCACCCCATTAGCCACTGGCAGTAAACAGCACAATACTGTCCACTGGCTGCTTAATTCTCGCATAAACATTCCAAAAAATCTCTCTCAGTTGGTAAGAATGACCACAAATGTTTGATTTTCCACATTCTTGGAATTTCAAATGAATTAGCTTTACTGCATGGAGTATAAAAAGGGTGCGTCACATCGTTAATTTATGTAACTCAGGACAAGCGACCAGTTCAATGACCTGTTCCCAAAGGTACTTTGTGTGCCAAACACAAACATCATTAAAATTTATATCCAAAACTACAGAATGATCTATCGCAGAGCAGAAACTGGGATTCAACATGATGAATGTGACAACTGTTTAAAAACCAGCAACAGGTTTGTATGTTTTTTCCACAGAGTGGAGCCCCCCTCACCATTCTCTCCCAAATCGACAAAACTTATTGTTCTCAACCTTTTGTTGATCCTGGGCTACAGATGACTTCAGGGTACATCACTAGATAAATTTCTCAAAATCAATATAAAGAAACAGGACAGATGAGGTGTTGATGAGTAATATGTTTATATTTGTTTGGTTGACACCAGGAATGGGAGAAAACCAAATTATTTCAAAACTTTCCACATGTTGGGTTAGATCTGTTATATTATGATTCTCTCCATACAGAAATAACTTGGTTGTCATCATATCCTTTCATTAATCACAGTTTCAGGTCCTTGAAGAGAACATGCCTCCAAATTGTCTTATGTGACATTTGGCATCTGTGGGAAACTGGCTTCCTATAATACATAAAACCATATTGGTACATTTTTAGAAATACATATAAGTAACAATACAGAAATAAGCTATTTGCACTGACTAATCTATACTGCGACAATCCCTACTGCAGAACCTGAAATCGAAAAGAATCCCACAAGTAAAGAAATTACAAACAAGATACCACTTTTTGTAACCTCTAATTTAACAGTTACCAGAACCAACAAAAATTACATATTAATTAACAGGCAATGATATTTTTTTTAAAAAGCTTAATTTTAAATTAACAAATCAATATAAGGATAAATAATTTGAAACCATAAACCTCCATTATGCTCGCAACATAACTGTGGCATCATGTGCAATCTACAAGATACAGAAATTCACCAAGGCATCTTAGATAGCACCTTCCAAGCCTACGAGCTTTACCATCAAGATGGACAAGGGTAGCAGATACTTGGGATCACCACCACCTGCAAGCTCTGTCCAAGTCACTCGCCATCCTGGTTTGGGGGTCAAAATCCTGGAACTCCCTTCCGAACATCATTAGGAATGTAACTGCACCAAATAAATGCAATGTTGGGGAAGACTTCTCACCACCAACTTCTCAAGGGCAACCAGGAATCAGCAATAAATCCTGGCCAAGTCAGGAGTGCACGTATCCCATGAGTGAAGAAACAAAAATGGACACTGGGATAGCTTTTCTGGACAAAGATTTTACAATTTGCTTGGTCCAGTTAATATTATCAAAATAATCATTGATGATTGCTGATGAGCTAACAAGCTTTTGCATACTGGAAATGTAATGATTGTGATAAGGTCAGCAATAAATAGGAGTTCCCTGATTGGATCAGATTAACAGCCCCAATCAGGGAGCTCTGGCTGACTGATAAAAACAGGAGCATCCGAGGTTTTGGTATTCTGAGAGCTGGTTCTGAAGAGCCAGTACTAGAGTTAAGGACTTTTCATGAAAAGGTGACATGGTGATGGGATACTGGCCTCTTAGGAGTTTATTTTCAGGCAGTTATGCATTGGAATCCAAAATACTGCGGATGCTGAAAATTTGAAACAAACACAGAATGCTGGAGAAATTCAGTAGGTCTGGCAGCATCTGTGGAGAGAAAAACAAAGTTAACGTTCTGAGTCTAGTATGACTTCCTCAGAACACTGTTCTTCAGGAAATCTCTCCACAACCTCCGAATTCAACAATTTCAGTGAAATGTGGGCGGCATGGTGGCACAGTGGTTAGCACTGCTGCCTCACAGCGCCTGAGACCCGGGTTCAATTCCCGCCTCAGGCGACTGACTGTGTGGAGTTTGCACGTTGTGGAGAGAAAAACAAAGTTAACATTCTGAGTCTAGTATGACTTCCTCAGAACACTGTTCTTCAGGAAGTCTCTCCACAACCTCCGAATTCAACAATTTCCTCTGCTCTCCTTTAAAAGAGAATCTGAACCACTCTGTTCAGTTTTTTTTTAAACGCCTGACTTCCAATTTCCTTCGTGACTATATGTTTTTATAAAATCTGAACCACTCTGTTCAGATTTTTTTTAAACTCCTGACTTCCAATTTCCTTCGTGACTATATGTTTTTATAAAATCCAAGGTGGTTAGATGGAATTAAGGTACAGCTCACCTATGATAAAATTAAATAGCGGAGTAAGCCTAAGGGGCTGGATGATCTTCCCGAGGTCAGAGGCTCCTTTCCCACTCAATCAGGCAACATGCTCAATTCCCATGCCCCCGACAGTGCACCTAGGATTCTGAACTCACTGTTGAGCTAATCATGTCAGTGAAATGCCATCCTCACATGCAATGACATAGTGAACGGGGACTGTGCAGCCAAGAATTGGCTGACAATAGAACATCACTGCAAACGTGGTCAGGGAAAATAAACAAAAGGCTTGTGGAGACATTTAGTTAGTTATTTTAAACATATGTTTCTAACCAGCATCATTATACCACATCAAAACATCTGACATTGGAGAGAATTGATAGGTTGTAAACGGAAAACCGTAGATACTCAGAGGCACAAAATGATTTGCCAAAATCAGGCCTGGGTTGGTCGTCTGAATTCTTTTATATATTTAGTCTCAACCTCCTCTCTACAGAGTATTGCAACAGGGCAGAAGAATGTCACGCGAAACAGTTAGATTCCAAAAACCTCCTCAAGACTGCTGATAAAATTAATGTCTGGCCTTTTCAGTTCAGGACACCATACAGAGTGTACGCCCACCAAAATTCATTAAGTGAGTCAGATGTCCTACATGACCAAAGATACGTCTTCAATTTCACTTCATTTAAGACTCAAACCTTCCTAACTATTAAATACCAACTTGGGAGTTAGTGTAAATAATTTCCTCCTTCATAACAACTTGTCTGTTCCAATGTTTCATGGTAACATGAAACTAATCATTCTTGTATAAGGCATTCTGTGCAGAATAGTATTGGTGAGACATATCAAGGCGTGAAAGGTCATTTGTCACCTCACTCCCTTCCCATCCACCCCCTCCCCACCCCAACCACCCACCCCTGCACTAGTTGCTTCTTCTTTCACCCTCCTTTCTGGACGGTGACTGGATTTCATTCAGTGTCCATTGGCAATTCTCTGTCCAATCTCAACAAAGCATCAATGACTCCTAGGCATGAGCGGTCCGTTCATCGTATAACTGCCAAGTCACACTTTCCAGTAGCTGATTATTCCTGTCACTCTCTCAAGGCTCTTAAGGCCTATCATAGCAACCTTCCCGATTTGGCGAGGATCAATTAACATTTCCCTTTGTATCTCTGTATGGATCAGTATTATATGGGTTTGCACATGATCTACGCAAGGAAATTTCATGTGCATCCCCACAATCCCCAATTACATTTTTCTCAGCTCACTTCTTGAAGGAGTTGTCTTTTTTCCTCAGTGCTGACTACTCTAACTGATGTAGCCAATTTTTATCTGTGAATCTAGACAGTGACAGTCAACAAACTGAGTAACAGTCTTTAGAATCGTCACTGATTATGTTCTTATCCATCTTCTACATTTTCAGCAGGATCACTGATAACAGTCAGGAGCAATGAGAGCATTGTAATTACATTAATGGTTCTGCTCTAGTATTCCACCACTTTCTTTGTTTGACTGCAGTTAAATTGCACCGAATTGGACATTGGTTAGGCCACTGTTGGAATATTGTGTGCAATTCTGGTCTCCTTCCTATCAGAACGATGTTGTGAAACTTGAAAGGGTTCAGAAAAGACTTACAAGGATGTTGCCAAGGTTGGAGGGTTTGAGCTATAGAGAGAGGCTGAACAGGCTGGGGCTGTTTTCTCTGGAGCATTGGAGGCTGAGGGGTGACCTCATAGAGGTTTATAAAATCATGAGGGGCATGGATAGGATAAATAGACAAAGTCTTTTCCCTGGGGTGGGGAAGTCCAGAACTAGAGGGCATAGGTTTAGGGTGAGATGGGAAAGATATAAAAGAGACCTAAAGAGGAACTTTTTTCACTCAGAGAGTTGTACGTGTATGGAATGAGCTGCCAGAGGAAGTGGTGGAGGCTCGTACAATTGCAACATTTAAAAGGTACCTGGATGGATATATGAATAGGAAGGGTATGGAGGGGTATGGGCCAGATGCTGGCAGGTGGGACGAGAATGGGTTTGGATATCTGGTCAGCGTGGACGAGTTGGACCGAAGGGTCTGTTTCCATGCTGTACATCTCTATGACTTTATGAAGTAATTTTGTACCTATGAATCTTAGACCTGCAAAAAGGCAATTTCTGAAGAATTTAATAATTAGAAAAATTAAAAGCATGTTTTGCAATTTGTTTTTGAAGACTGGTTCCATGATCAGAGGCTGTTGCTGCAGTGTCCTCCCCAAAAAGGCACTGCAACTCTACCTTTAAACCTGTTTTACTGTCCTGTCCTGTCCTGAGAAGGGACGAATGTGATCAGAAATGCAACTAACATGTGAAGGCATCGAATCTAACGCTCAAAAGGGCATGGAGCTTACTGTAACTCTGCTTTGGGTCTGGTCCAAGCTGACTAGAATTATACTGAAGTCTTACTTATGGTGTTGCAATCATATGTTTAAAGTTACATTTTCACTCCTTACTATCCAATTAAAAATTTTCCTTCCCCTTCCTTGGATGACCCAGTAATTAGTCAGAATTGCAATTCCTTCTCAAGAGAAAGCAGTTTTCTATTTAAATGCTAACAAAAATCTAACTGAGACAGTGATCTCTACCATTATTAAACCTAATAGGAGAGGCTGGAAAGTTTATACAATTACTGTACAATACAAGTGCGTGTAATGCTCTGAGATACACTATGTGGGCTTAACCATGCAGAGCACTGAGAATCATGTATGGACTGCTTGCATTTATGACAAGCTACAGGGTCATGTCAGACCATGCAATTGAAGCCTACTTAATTCACATTGCTTTATTTATGAAGAGTTTAGCAGATTAAATGGGAATGTGGCTGTTGGAGTGAGAGAAAGAAAGAAGAGAAGGAAAGCAAGTTAAAAAGAAAGGGAAAAAAGGATGGATAAAAGGAAAAAGTCTCTAATCACAAAATGGTCATGTTATGACTAGGTGAAGAGATGTGGATCAGCGCTTCTCTTTTTTTAAACACGCTTGGTTGGCTACACAAAGATTTTCAATTTAAGCACAGAGCTATCACAGCTCAATTTAAACAAAGCTCACTGGTTCAAAGTTAAGGAGCCAATTAAAAAGGTTTCTTCTGTGAAAGCACTAAGAATTTTAAAATTGACTAACCCTGAGAAAAATATAAGCCGTGACATCAAACACTCACAAACAGATTTTAAAGCTTCGAAAAGGAGGGGTACACAAAGGAATATTATGAATAGGTGGTTTAAAATGTCCTTTTAATCCTGTTGATGTTAGGTTTTAACCAGGAACCACAGCTGTTGATTGATGACTTCTCTCCTACTCAGTCCTGAAATGTATAAATACCCATGAGTTCTTAATGTCCGTATGCCTTTTTTTCCCCAATTTGTTTTACCACTAGGCACTGTTTCCAAAAGGCCTGCAAACTTGGGAGCAAGAGACCGTCTTCCAGATCTATTGTTATAAATCCATATGCTCTGTCCATAAGATGGCTGAAATATAGTTCATTTGTGTCTTCACAAGTCGGGCTTAGTTTGTTTTTCCCCATGACCAATAATCTGGAAGTGGCTTTCATTCCAATGTGTGAAACTTCCAAAACCATGTAAATCAAGAGGAGATATAGATCTGAGTGACTGATTTCAGCCATTCTGATGACATGTTAGTTTTCGTTCAGACTGAATCTTGTTTACTGATTGTCTCAATGCTTGGCTCAACCTGGTCAGGTGATCACTACTGTTGTCGTCGGTCAGTGACTTTCTATATTTAAACCATTTCTCAATCCACAATAGGTCCCATGTATTAAAATGAGATAATGGAATTAAAAATGTTGTAATAAGTTTTTACTATTATCAATACAATTGGATCCAATAAAATCACATTTTAGATTACCTAGTGATGCATGAGAACCTCAACACAAAAACTGAAATATTGTTTTTTGAATGTTTTTCCACTTAATGCATTATATCCTGACCAACAGCTTCAAAGAATCTGTTACGGTACACGTTAGACGTATAGCAAAGATTCTAAAATGTGCCAGGATCCGGAGGTCAGAAGAAAATACCTTTAATTCTCTCCAAATTTTCCACTGTCAAGAGATATAGTTATCTGAACAGGACTAGCAATTTATGTTGAAAACTGCCTCCTACGTGGAACTGGATGAAGACTACCTTGAGATTGCCTAAGATAGACCACTTACAACCAGCAGGGCGTGCGAATCTTTACTCGAGTCTTAGCACATTCATGGTGATGTCCACTAGATTGTTTTCCTACTAAAATCCCAGTTTTTGTATTCCAGCAAACAAGGAGATTGAGGAAAAGGAATTGATATGCTAATTCATTTTCTAGATGAAATTAATGTGAACACACAGACAATAATTTAAAAAAATTACTGCTCAACACAATGCAGTTAATGCAAAACAACAGCAACATCAATTTCATACTGTTTATAATAAGCCATTGTATTCTGCCAAATAATTCCAGAAAATAATCAAGACAGTGGCTTTTATATCCATATTTTTACAAAATATTATGAACAAGGTTTCAGCTAGCAACAGACGCAAAGACCAAAGGCTGTGTGTTCAGTTTGTCCCACAGAATGTCTGGCATTAAAGCATAGCTCCTAGTTATTGTTTCGGAAACATACTGATTTGTAAATGGGTCACCTGCTCGTCTCTCCCTTTCTGCTCTACTCTTGAAATACAACACAAAAGGTGACTCCAAATAACAAAAATACCCAGGAACAGCACAGCCCAAATTAATGACAAGCATCCAGACAAAAGAGCTTACAGTGCTAGCAATTCTTCAATGTAGCAAACCTATTTAATCAAAAGACACTCCAAAGAACAAAAGCATTGAGTGTTTTTCTGGAAACTGTGCTTGGGAAGCTACTTAAACTTGCAAAAGAAAGAAACTCTTAGAGTTGAGACAAACAGTCATAAGTGAAGAAAATGCTCATTAATCTCTATAATTACTACAAAGGGTTCCATTTGCCTATTTACAATCAATGCTTTGTCTTTTTGCAATAGATTAATTTGTGAATTAGGAAGTGCCTATTCCACGGTCAAAATGTAATTTACAAACAGATACAGTATTTAAAAACGAGGACATTTTAAATTTATATATTTTGTAGTGGGAAGCATTCTCAATCCCCACCCCCGTCTCACCAAAAGAGAGTTAGGGAGCATATTTTAAGTTGGTGAAGATGATTTAGACTTAAAACAGGTGTCTGAACTCAAGAAGGTAATTAACAATACTGAGATGATTCAGAGAATATCACTCATTCTCTCCACCTGAAGGATAAGTATTTTCCCTTCTGTTAAGATTCCTCACTTCCAATTAATGCCTCAGGTGCAACTGAGGACACTCTAAGAAAGAAAACAGATAGGTATTAATACAGCTGCTTGGCGTGTTGCGTAAGTACACATTTCACATAGGCTGTTGAATCAAATTATATAGGTCCTCATCAACTGCACTAGAGATTTACATTGCCATCTTCCATCTGGACAGGAGGACAAGTCAGTGATTAGGCATCATTTAGTGGATTTTGGTACAGTGAAAATTGCACCATCCCATTTCACTTACAATTTAAGTGATGGGACAGCAATCTAATTGAAATAAAGCACATATTGTTCCAAAATTGAAGAGCTTTGATTACTGAACACGGATGAACAAGACAAGACATATCCAGTTATAGTACAGTTGAGACCATAAATTTACTGAATCTCTTACGTACACTTTTTACAAAATACTATGGTTTAGTCACTGGAAGCCAACTGTGTCAAGATCATGACTTTACAGATCATCAAGCATAATGACTACAACAAGACTATCCTTAAACTAATTGTCTGTTCACATTATCTCAAGACAGCAAACCCATTACTGAGCTTCTATCTGCGCTGAAGGGTTGGGGTGTTGTACAAGTCATGACTTCACATGAAGTTTAAATTTAACCTACTCCCATCTGATAAAATGGAAAACAGTTCTGTCTGATGCCTCTTGATATAGGGACAAAAAATTAACGTGGGAAAATATTATAATGTAACAGGATAAAGTAAGCAGCAAGGAAATTAGTCTGTGTTAAAGATGTTGATTAGAACTGGTTTCCGACAAGACACACAGCTGATGCCTGTAAACAAAGACAGTAAGTGCTTTGTGAAGAAATAATCTGTCTTGATCAGGATTCTATTAATTACAGATGAAAAGAGCTTTGTGCTATGACCCATTTAGTACACTGACCTGCCCGATTTAACTGAGCCAAGAGAAAGGACTTCTCAAAAATATCTTCTTAGAAGTGAGCAATGTGAATATATACAACTGCCTGTGGTCAGTGTCAGTGAGTTCACAGAGTAGGAAACGTTAGATTACAACAGCAGTTACACAGCTTCCTTAGTAATTAGGCCCCAGAATTTCAACTGGGACAAAGTCCCTGCTGGATTGTCTGGATCAGGCACTGAAAATGCTACAGAATGCAGTTCGGATTCCACCTCATGTTTTGCCTTCAGCTACTTCTCTGGAGGAAAGAGGCAAGATCTCCAACCTGCCTATACTTCCTGCACAACAAAAGGCGAGTCAGGCGATCTCCTTAGGGACTCTCCTCAGTAAGATTGTGTACAACATATAGCAGCTGAGGTCAACAGAGTAAAATAATTCTTAAATATCTTGAGGGTCCCCGTCTCTAGCAATATTCTGGGCAGTGAGTTCCAGATACCCATAATCTTATGAGTGAAAATGTTTTTGCTCAACTCCTGCTCCTTACCATAAAACTGTGCTCCCAAGGCTGCTGACCCCTCTACTAATGGGAAAAATTTCTCCCTTTCTCCCCTGTCTATGCCCCTCATTATTTTGTGCACTTCAATCAAGTCCCCCCCTCAAGCTTCCCTGCTCTGAGGAAAACAACTCCAGTCTGTCTAGTTTCTCTTCACAGCTGAACCACTCCAGCTCAGGTCACATCCTGGTGAATGATGTGCACCCTCTCTACAGCAATCACATCCTTCCTGCAGGGTAGTGACCAGAACTGCACAAAGTACTCCAGCCATGCCCCAATTCATGCTGTACACAGTTTAGACATAAGCACTTTGCTCTTGTACTCTATGCTTCCACTAATAGAAGTAAATATTCCCTGTGCCTTCTTATCTTATCCACATGCCCTGTTGCTTTCAAGGATCTATGGACAGACATAACAAGTTCCTTTTGATGGTCTCTACTTCCCAGGGTCCTACCATTCATTGTGTACTCCACTGCCTTGTTTGTCCTCCCGAAATGTATCACGTCACACTTTAGATGATGCAATTCCATTTGCCACTGTTCTACCTATTTGACCAGCCTACCTATATTATCTTGTAGTTTAAGGCTTTCCTTCTCATGACTTACCACAGCACTAATTTTTATATCATCTGTAAACTTAATGTTCATACATTCTACATTCATGTTGAATGATCAATGCACACAACAAACAGCAAGGCACCCAGCAGTGAATGTTGTGCTATGTCACTGGACACAGGCTACCAGTCATAGATAGAGTCATAGAGATGTACAGCATGGAAACAGGCCCTTCGGTCCATGCCGACTAGATATCCCAACCCAATCTAGTCCCACCTGCCAGTACCCGGCCCATATCCCTCAAAACCCTTCCTCTTCACATACCCATCTAAATGCCTCTTAAATGTTGCAATTGTACCAGCCTCCACCACATCCTCTGGCAGCTCATTCCATACACGTACCAGCCTCTGCGTGAAAAAGTTGCCCCTTACATCTCTTTTATATCTTTCCCCTCTCATCCTAAACCTATGCCCTCTAGTTCTGGATTCCCCGACCCCAGGGAAAAGACTTTGCCTATTTATCCTATCCATGCCCCTCATAATTTTGTAAACCTCTATAAGGTCACCCCTCAGCCTCCGACGCTGCAGGGAAAACAGCCCCAGCTGTTCAGCCTCTCCCTGTAGCTCAGACTCTCCAACCGTGGTAACATCCTTGTAAATCTTTTCTGAACCCTTTCAAGTTTCACAACTATAAGTCCTGCTAAGATTTGCTTTCCCAAAATGCAGCACCTCGCATTTATCTGAATTAAACTCCATCTGCCACTTCTCAGCCCATTGGCCCATCTGGTCAAGATCCTGTTGTAATCTGAGGTAACCATCTTCACTGTCCACTACACCTCCAATTTTGGTGTCAACTGCAAACTTACTAACTGTAGCTCTTATGCTCGCATCCAAATCATTTATGGAAATGACAAAAAGTAGAGGGCCCAGCACCGATCCTTGTGGCACTCCACTGGTCACAGGCCTCCAGTCTGAAAAACAACCCTCCACCACCACCCTCAGTCTTCTACCTTTGGGCCAGTTCTGTATCCAAATGGCTAGTTCTCCCTGTATTCCATGAGATCTAAGCTTGCTAATCAGTCTCCCATGGGGAACCTTGTCGAACGCCTTACTGAAGTCCATATAGATCACATCTACTGCTTTGCCCTCATCAGATTTCTTTGTTACTTCATTACAAAACTCAATCAAGTTTGTGAGACATGATTTCCCATGCACAAAGCCATGTTGACTATCCCTAATCAGTCCTTGCCTTTCCAAATACATGTACATCCTGTCCCTCAGGATTCCATCCAACAACTTGCCCACCCCACCAAGGTCAGGCTCACTGGTCTATAGTTCCCTGGCTTGTCCTTACCACCCTTCTTAAACAGTGGCACCACGTTTGCCAACCTCCAGTCTTCCGGCACTTCACCTGTGACTATCGATGATACAAATATCTCAACAAGAGGCCCAGCAATCACTTCTCTAGTTTCCCACAGAATTCTCAGGTACACCTAATAAGGTCCTGGGGATTTATCCACCTTAAACCGTTTCAAGACATACAGCACTTCCTCCTCTGTAATCTGGACATTTTGCAAGATGTCACCATCTATTTCCCTACAGTCTATATCTTCCATATCCTTTTCCACAGTAAATACTGATGCAAAATATTCATTTAGTATCTCCCCCTTTTCTGTGGCTCCACACAAAGGCCGCCTTGCTGATCTTTGAGGGGCCCTATTCTCTCCCTAGTTACCCTTTTGTCCTTAATATATTTGTAAAAAACCCTTTGGATTCTCCTTAATTCTATTTGCCAAAGCTATCTCATGCCCTCGTTTTGCCCTCCTGATTTCCCTCTTAAGTATACTCCTACTTCCTTTATACTCTTCTCAGGATTCATTCGATCTATCCTGTTTGTACCTGACATATGCTTCCTTCTTTTTCTTAACCAAACCCTCAATTTCTTTAGTCATCCAGCATTCCCTATACCTATCAGCCTTCCCTTTCACCCTGACAGGAATATGCTTTCTCTGGATTCTTGCTATCTCATTTCTGAAGGCTTCCCATTTTCCAGCCGTCCCATTATCTGCGAACATCTGCCTCCAAGCAGCTTTTGAAAGTTCTTGCCTAATACCATCAAAATTGGCCTTTCTCCAATTTAGAACTTCAACTTTTAGATCTGGTCTATCCTTTTCCATCACTAATACAATCCCAATAAGGTGATCATCCCTTTCTTATTTCTCAGTTCCACCCAAATAACTTCCCTTTGACCATCACCCTCTGCTTCCTGCCACTAAACTAATTTTGGATTCAATTTGCTTAATTACCTTGAATACCATGGGTTCTTACCTTCTTGACCATTCTATCATAAGACCTTCTCAAAAGTCTTACCAAAATCCACAGAGGCCATATCCACTGCATCATCATCTACACATCCATTCAACTCCTCAAAAATCTCAAGCAAATCTATCAGACATGATCTTTTTCCGACAAAGCTATGATGACTCTCCTTGATTAATCCTTGCCCCTCCAAGAGCTAACAAGGCTATTGGAAAACATTTCACAGAGGCAACCAAGACAGTTAACAGCTTAGTCACTGTATATGTAACAGAAAAACTATATCAGGATGATGAGAGGTGAAGAGTTAAGATTGCATGCTGAAATGTAGGTCAAAAAGAGGTTACACAGACAGAGATGAAGTTAGGCAGGAGTTTGTGTGCAAGACATGAGCTTACTCTATTAAAAAAAAAAGGGGATTGTGGTGAATGAGGAGAAAGTGGAAATTACCAAAGTCTGGGATGATAAGCATGCTTCCACCTCATTGACCACAAATACTCAATTAGCACAGCCTTTCTTTGAATGCGTGTAAACTATTTGTCAGAGACTTGCCAGAGAGTAGGATTTCAGATGCCACAGGAGGTCGGAAGAGAAGCAGTGGACAAAGATGGCAGCAGCAGCTGCCACCATGCTGGTTTTTTTCCATTGTTCTTCCTGCTGCCAACAAGTTGCATCAGGATGGGGAAAGGCTAGCCCCAGAAACCTGCTCCATTTCGCCACGAAGCTGATTAAAATCATCCAGGACTTCAGACAGAGTGTGAGGAGAGCCAGGCTTGTATTTTGATAGGTTGTGCATACTTTTCATTTTTGGATCAGTGACAGACCAGGTGTGTGGAAGTGAAAACACAGGAAGCCACTCATAGCTGCGCTCTGAAATAATGTGATCCCATAAAAACAGCACAGCAGGGAGGGACAGTCAACTATTGGAATATAGCTGCTACCCTCAGTGTACATGCTGCAAGAAGACTGGTTAATAAATACTTGGGCAGTGCAGGGGCAGGCACTCTCCTGGTAGTGCAGGGGTAGAAAAGGAGAGTACAAGTTTCAACATTTGGGGCAAAATTTAATGTCACCCTGAAATTTGATGGAAGGGATTCATTTAATCTTGTGGAAGGGTGGCAGCTGGGGATCCTGTGGTCTCCTCTCCTCTTCCCTGTGTAAGTTGAGAATGAGGAGGCTTATGGACCACTTTCCTACCCCATCACCAATTAAGACCCTTAAGTGAGTAACTAATGACCATCAATGGGCCTCATTCTACCATTGCTTATACTCATCTAGTGGCAAGTGGGAAGCTCACCGTGTGAAAGCCCTAAAATCCAACTCCTGTCAGAGCAGCTTATGGGTTCTCAAGGGGATGGTGTGCCTCAGCCAATTGCACTCAGTGGCTGATCAAAGGATCAAAGTCACCGTGACCTTGAGATTCTTTGTCTCTGGGGTCATTCCAAGATCAAGTGTAGTCATGGTGGCCTACCACAGATCATTGTAGATCTCTCAACTTCGTGGAAACCCAGAGCTGAGGCCTGACCAGTGCAGGAAGCAAGGCCTGACACCATGGTGACCCAACATTGAGGCAACCTGACTGAACTGGCCACAAGACGCCCCCAGAACACTCAAGGTCGCGGCTGGTTCCCAGGGCCCCATTGGGAGCACACAAAGAAGCAATCTTCCCTCACTGACTAGGAGCAGCCACCTACCCAGGAAACATGGGAGCGGTGCTAGATTTCAGAAGAGACTGACACTTTGGCATTTATTATCCAAGATCTCTTCTCATTATGGTGCACATCTTTAAGCACAGATCTCATTCCCATATCAGTAAACAGCAAATTCCACACAAAACCACTCCCCTAAGGGGGCCTTTGACTAGCAAGTTTGAAGCACAATGGCGAGAAATAAAGGCAAACTGAGTCACATCATATAACCACCAGCCTTTATTGCAAAGATGAATATATCTCTCCTTTACAAAATACAGCACGTTCTATGAACCATCACAACGCACACATATAGTGCAGGTGAACATCTCATAAATAGTTAGCTTTTCATCAACCTACCTTAAGCCTAGGGCAGCACGGTGGCACAGTGGTTAGCACTGCTGCCTCACAGCGCCAGAGACCCGGGTTCAATTCCCGCCTCAGGCGACTGACTGTGTGGAGTTTGCACGTTCTCCCTGTGTCTGCGTGGGTTTCCTCCGGGTGCTCCGGTTTCCTCCCACAGTCCAAAGATGTGCAGGTCAGGTGAATTGGCCATGCTAAATTACCCGTAGTGTTAGGTAAGGGGTAAATGTAGGGGTATGGGTGGGTTGCGCTTCGGCGGGTCGGTATGGACTTGTTGGGCCGAAGGGCCTGTTTCCACACTGTAATGTAATCTAATCTAATCTAGTCCTTAACTTCACTGGACTATTCTTTTAAAAAGGTTTGTAAAATTCATTTCAGCAAAGACCAATCCCTCACAAAGCCTTTGACAATTTAGTCAATGTTAGAAATCACAGAAAAAGGATAGTAGGGAGTAGAAGGCTTTCTTCCACACTTCCTGAATCATTTACATTGGACAGCCAGTGTCATCCCTGAGTGGCTCATAAAACAGCCAGTACATTGTGATAGGTCTAATAGTTTTAATCAATGCGATGAGTTTGAGCCAATTAAATATTTTGTGGCAAGGACATGTTCCAGAGGTGGCTAAACACAAAAGATTTTGTTGCAGAAATAATTAAGTAGCATCTAGTTCACAGACCTGTTCTAAACGGATCTCATATTCATCCAGGACCTTCTTACCACGGAAATATTTGGACCTGAAAAGAAAATTGAAAAAAAGTCACACAAAGATCTTATCAACTTGGCAACTCTTTTCAAATGTCCCACAGTTTGGGTTATCTTTACTCCTCTACACACGTCTTTTAAAAAATACCAGCACTCACATTCCATGGCAGCAGTGTACTGAACTGCCACTTTCCCTCTGTTCAACTTTCATTGTGATCAAAGGTCATCCTATTATAAAATATCCAATCTGCCATTCATCAGCAACTCACACATATGGAACCCTTTAAAATCTCAAGGTGCTTCGTAACAAAGTCATTCGGTTAAAAAAAATGACTTTGAAAGAAAAAAATGAGGGACATTCAAAAACATGGCATTAAAGAATACCACTTTGAGTTCAGTCCGGCTAAAGGAAATTATAGTATAGGGGTGGGGTGAAGCCATGCAGAGATTTGAACTTGAAGTTTTTATAAAAAGTTCACCTGGATTGACATTCCATCCAGAATCTTAAAAATGTAACACCTCCAGCCCAATGCATAATGGTCACAGTTGGAGGTGCTTGCAGATGCATTGCAGCAACTTTCCAAGAACCCGATAACAATACCTTCTCATCTCAGGTGACCTCTATCACTAAGAGAGATAAGGAAATCTCTCTGTTTATATGGGAACAGCATCACCTAAACTTTACCGGACAGTCCCAAACCATCTAGTACAATGACTTATTCACCATCTGGAAAAAAATCCTTCATCGTCATTTGTTCTGTTTTAGTTTGAAAATGGTTTTGAGTGACTTGTTGAGAAAAGACAGAACAGCATTCGAATGATATTAGGGCAAGTGGTGACAGATTTGCTTTTCAAGCTAATTTTATGTTCCTATTAATGAACTGCCTGCTGACATTCTAGGGAAGCACAAGAATTAATTTTATTTTTTAATGTGCACTTTCCTTAGGAGATGATTTCAATATGGCTGATTGGACTATTATTACAAAATTGATCGAAATCATCAAAAGCAACTTGGTTCGACCTCAGTCTGTCATTTTATATCTATCATTACTTTATTAGTAATGATCAGTTTCTCCTCAGTCGTGTGACTGGGTGATGATGTCCTGGGTTACCCTGTTTGGAAATTACTCTGATCAGTGGGGGAGTCCTGTGATCAGGCCAGTTGGCAGCATGAACTGACGTGATTCAGTTCCCGGTACATTGGGAAGTGTTTACATTCCTCTAAAAGAAGCAGCCGTCCAGCTGCTACAGTCGAGTGCCCTCATACAGAAGCTTGGCTTTCAGTTCCCCCTTTGACATGTTTGGGCTGTACATGGATTAAGATTCTTCACAGAACATTGTCAGCAACACAGGCAAACGTGCCAAGAATGAAAGGAAACAAATTGGAATTCTGGACATGTCCATTCTGAGTTTGTTTACCATAATGGCAGCAACAGCAACAAAGAAAGTTACTTAGAATTGTCAGCATGGCTCACACAAGGCCTCTCTGTGATGAATGCTCAATGCTTTCCAGAAGGTGGGAACAAAGTGAGTGTGTGAAATGACGACAACGCAGTATTGAATTCATCATACTGCTGAGCTAGGTCTTCTTACAATTATATCTTGATTAATACTTATTGATATATATTAAGCTGGGTCAGTGAGAAAATGAAATGCTTTTGAAAACTTTATTCCAGAGTCAGCATCAAGTGATCCCAGTACTGTATACCATGGCCCGCACTCACAAGAAAACGGTCTCAGAGGTGAGGTCTCCCCTACTGAACAGGGTCACTACCCTCTATTTGTACCGAGAAATGGGAGTCTATAATCTGTCTTGATAATGCAGAGGCCAGATAATTCAGAAATACCGTCCTTTGGATGAGGCGGCAAAGTGAAGTCAGGTCATCAGCATAAAGAGCTTGGGCAGAATTTTCCAAGCCTGGTGGTGTCTTGTCTGTTGCTTTAAGGAACAGAGAGATAGCCAAGGTGACTCTTAGCGACAAGATCCACCTATCAGGCAAGTTAAAAAGAAAGCAGTGGACCTTCCTTCTAACCGAAGTCTGGAATACAATGCTTCATCCGGTTCAAACTGCCAGACTGGACAATATCCCCCAGTATCTGGATCAAGGTTCAATGTTGTTAAGGACTGGGTTAATCTCAGAGCTGAGGGTCAAAGGGAGGGCGTGCTGGGGTTCAGAAGCAAAGGTTTTCAGTTGCTATCGTCCTGGCCCACACCCACATCTAGGCCCGCGATCACACACAAATTAGTGTTGGTGACCAGCAACTCATTGTCTAACCAGTTATACAAGCTGCATGTCAGCAGCTGCCTGGATCTGAAAGAACACAGACATACAAATTGAGAGCTGCAGTAGACTACTTAACCCCATTGAACTGGTCCACCATTCAAGAAGATTGTGGCTGAGCTGTTTGTGTTTTGAATTTCATATTTCATTTAACCTCAGTGTTCCATGATTTCCTTGCCTACCAAGAATCAATCCACTTCTGCCTTAAATTTATTTAATAACCCACCTCCACCTTCTGAGGCACAGAACTCCAAAGTCACACAATACTCAGGGAAAAAATAGAAGTCCTCTGTCCTAAAAGGGTAATTCCTAATTTTAAAACATTGCCCCCTTTCTCTAGACTTGCCTACAAGCAGAAACATCCACCTTAGGAAGATCACGAAGGATCTTCTACACATCCATCAAGCCACACACTCCTCTTCTACATTCCAGTAGAAATAATCCCAAATGGTTCAACTTATCCTCATTCCAGGTATCAACCTAGTAAACCTCCTGTAAACCACCACCAATAAACTTGCATCATGCTTTAAATAAGTAGACCAAACCTGCATACAGCAAGATGTTGTCTCACCAATATCCCGTGTAATTAAAGAAAAACAGCTTACCATTATGTTGAATTTCTCCTGGAATAAATGAGAATATCCGACCAGCCATCTCAATGATGTGCCCTACCAGCATACTAGCTTTTTGTGACTCATGCACCAGAACACTCAAAGCAATCTGCACCTTGGAATTCTGCAGTTGTTTTCCTTTTAAGTGGAATTTTTTTTATTCTTCCTGCCAAAGTGAACAGTTTCACATTTTTCTACATTTTACACTATCTGACAGTTTCTTGTTCACTCACTCAACTATCTAAATCCATCTGCAACTTCCTTATGACTTCATGTCATAATAATTTCTTACCTATCTAGGTATTAGCTGTGAATTTAGTTCCCATACCTTTGCTCCCCTCATCCAAGTTATTGATGTAAATTGGAAAACATTGAGGGTCCAGCACTGAGTCCCTGTGGAACTCCTCTCATCACATCCTGCCAATACATACTCTGTTTTCTACCGGACAGCCAATCTTCTATTCCCATATTACCATGTCAGCCCTACACCAGGAGCTTTTATTATCCTCACTAATCTTTGATGTGGTTCCTTATCACATGACTTCTGAAAATCCAAGTATAGTACGTCTACAGCTTCCCTTTTATCCATGACATGTGTTACTCCTTCAAAAAACATCATTCAATTGTTAGGCATGTGTCCCTTACATATTTCAATAACATCACCATTATTTTTCTAAACCCTAATGAATAAAATTCTAAACAATTTAGTTTGCAATGATAAGTTAACCACTGTATCCCAGGAATCAGCCTAGTGAATCACTTTGGATTAGTCTCCCACCTGGTATGACAAACTGTACCATTCAAGATCAGAGACGGTTACAGCGAGTGGTGAACTCGGCCCGGACAATCATAAAGGCCAACCTCCCATCTATAGTATCCATGTACCAGGCCCGCTGTCAAGGAAGGGCCGCCAGCATTCTCAAAAGATCCATCCCACCATGGCAATGTTTTTCTACAACCTCTACCAATTGGGGAGAAGGTATAGAAGCCTGAACACATGCACCAGCCGTTTTGAAACTGTTTCTACCCTACTGTTGTTAGAATACTGAATGGACTCTCAAACTCTTAGCATTTGCCCGTACCTGTGTTTTTCGTTTTGCCGTCGTGTACCTATTATTTACTTATCTATGCTACGTAACTCTGTGACCTGCCTGTATTGCTCACAAGACAAAGCTTTTCACTGTGTCTCGGTACACGTGACAATACATTCAGTTCAATTCAATCTTTTCTTGAATACCAGGATCAAAACTGCACACAGTACTCCAGGAGTAGCCTCATCAACATCCTATACAGTTTTTACAAGACGTCCCTATTGTTAAACTCCAATAGCTTATTACTAACAGTAAAGGCCAAAATTTCATTTGCCTACCAATTATCTGCTACACCTGCATACTTTGTGTTTCATATACAAGAACACCCAGATCCCCTCATACTGCACTTTTTGAAATCTCTGTTTAAGTAATAGCCAGCTTTTCGATTCTTCCTGCACATATACATGACTTCACCCATGTTTACAACTCCATCTGAAAAGTTTTTGCTCATTCATTCAAACTGTCTATATTCCCTTGTAAGTTCTTTACGTCCTCATGATAATATATCCTTCTCAGCTCCTTTTGTGTTGTCAGCACATTTCAGTGCATTATACTCTGCCTGCTTTTCCTGGTCATTCTTATAGATAGGAAATAATTGAAACTGATCGTGGTGGCATTTCACTAATTGTGTCTTTCCAACCTGAAAAAGACCCGTTAATTTCAAGTCTGTCTTCTATGTGTTCACCAAACCTCAAAACGTACTTATATACTGTCCTATTACCATTAGCTCCATTCCCTATGATGTTCTCTGTGTCCTGGGCAACATGCTTCCCTCAATTCCGATCATTGAAAAAGATTAACTTACCTTGAAGCTGTTTGCGTGGTTTTTATGTTGGAAAATCCTGTACCTACATGACAGTGGCTCCATTTCAAAGTAATTCATGACACAGCAAGTCCTTTGAGACATTTCTGAGCCATATGATATAAATCCACATATATGAAAGATTGTCTTTTCATATTATACAGTGGATCCTTTTAGATTATTTTGTGCAACCTTCCCAATGAGTTTACTCAAGACAGAGGAAGCTTTTATCTGTTTAATCAGGTTTTTGACTAAGATGCCAGTTATAAAAAAATCACTTTTTAATATACTGTGCTACTCAGACTCCCCTCTGTTCACCACATTTTTGATCAATGTGACAATCACTTACTAGAATTTCCCTAACTATTACAGACATCATGTTCACAACTGCTAATTACCAGACTCGAACACAAAGCATATAGAAGGTCCTTATAGCAATTGCTTAAAAAGGACATTTCGTTATGAATATTGATTTGAAATTTGAACTACAAAGTCTTTCCCCCATCACTTCTAAATTATTTGCTTTTCTCTTAAAAGAATTAGATCCCCTAAGGAGAAAAGGAATGCATTTAAATAAGAAATGTAAAGAAATGGCATGTCTACTTGAGCTTAAACTACCTTATCCAATAATCATCTTCCCCTAAATATCCCGCACCCTGTTAAATATATTGCTGATGGTTTCTTTGTCCTATCCCAGTGAACTTCAATCTTCCATGTGCCATTGGGCTCTCCTCTGCCCCATAATGATTTGTCTATCCAGTCCCACCCTTCCTGAGCAACTCCTGCTAATCAGCATGAGCATTCCCTCCCTTAGTTAACCTGCGAAGATTCTTCCTAAACTGCAACTAATACATGTCCCAGGAGCAACTAAATGAACATTTGCAGATCTGATTGAATTATCTATTTAAGAAAAGAAGTAATGGCATATCTACAATGACAAGCCATTGGAGTCTCCGAGTCATGCAGCAAGGAAACAGACCCTTTGGTCCTTTGGTCCGACCAGTCCAAACTAATCCCAAACTAAACTAGTCCCATCTGCCTGCTCCTGGCCCATATCCCTCTAAACTTTTCCTATTCATGTACTAATCTAAGTATCTTTTAAATGTTGAAAAAACATTAATAAAAATCTTGTATTCATTGAATATAATAGCGATAATATAAAATATAATAATGATAATAAATCCATAAATAAGTCTGCAGTCTCAGGAGCAGCTACAAGACCCATGCTGCTCACTTCTGGTCATGTTAAATTACACTATGTGTGTTCAAGAGGGAAGAATTACACACAGAGTCATACAGGGTGGGAACCGCTTTTGGCCCAATTCATCATACCGACCAGATTTCCGAAACTGAACTATCCCATTTGCCTGTATTTAGCCCATATCCCTCTAAACCTTTCCTACTCGGGTGCCAGTCCAAATATCTTGTACATGTTGTAATTGTACCTGCCGCTACCACTTCCTCTGGTAACTTGTTGCAATACATAAACCCAACGTCTACTGTCAAGTTACTTTTTTCCAGAAGAAATATTAAACCAAGGCCTCAATTTACCTCAAATTAAGGCAAATATCTCACAATCATTTGCAAAAAGGGTTTCTTTCCAGTTTCCTTGGTAACATTTCCATGAATTGTGTTGGTGAGAAGGACCTACATCTATCTATGTCAGATGGGATTGGTCAAAAAACCCAGATCACTCTAGTGCCACTGCAGGCGTATTTCACCTCCCACCCCACCACAGGACAATGGGTGGCTGAACATTCTGGCTAGGGATCTCTGATCAGTCTCAGCCAACTTGGAGACTAATACTTTTTAGGACTAAATTACTGCAGATGTGGGAATCTGTACTGAAAACAACAAATGCTGGAGATCACAGTGGGTCAGACAGCATCCATGGAGACACCAAGCTCATGGTTCGTGTCCAGATGACTCTTCCTTAGAGCTGAAGTGAAGTGTGGAATGGACAGCATTTCTGCAATAGTGGGGGGGGGGCGGTCATGGATATAGAGCAATGGTGGAGAAAGGATGCTGATAGTTCAGATTAGCAGAACAATGGTGTGTCTAACTGCCGGACTGGAAAGAACAGACAGTCCCACTGGGGTGGGGAGAGGGGAGGGAGGGTGACAGAGAATGTAACAAGATAAAAGAAAGGGAAGAAATTGGAGTTGGTTCACAATTTGAAGGTATTGAACTCCATATTAAGTCCAGAAGGCTGTAAAGTACCTAGTCTGAAGTTGAGACATTGTTCCTCCAGTTTGCGCTGTGCTTCACTGGAACACTGCAGCATGCCAAGGATAGACATGTGGGTATGGGAGCAGGACGTTGTGTTCAAATGATCAGCTCAGGAAGGTTGGGGTCATTCTTGTTCACAGACTGGAAGTGTTCCACAAAGTGGTGATCCAGTCAGCGTTTGGTTTCTCCAATGTCGATTAGGCCACATTGGGTGCAGTGAATATAATACACAAGATTGGAGGAGATACAGGGGAAAGACTGTTTAGGCCCTTGGATGGTGAGCAGGGAGGTGGTGAAGGGGAAGATGGGTGGTGTTAGTGGTCGATGAATGGACTACGATGTCCCAGAGGGAATGACCCTTTCAAAATGCAGAGAAGAGAAGTAAGAGGAAGATGTATTTAGATTAGAAAATTAGAATCCCTACAGTATGGAAACAGGCCACCATGCTGCCGTTTGGTGGTGGGATACTGCTGGAAACATCTAAAATGGTGGAGAATGATCCTTTGAATGCAGAGGATGAAAAGTGAGAACAAGGCAAACCCGATCACACATGAGAGGGTTCTGGGTAATCCAAGATGGAGGATGGCTTACTGTTTTAAAGCTGTTGCATTGTTTTGAAACTTTGGAGAAAAAAAGTCAAAACAACAGCACTTTAGAAGGGAGAAGGTCAGACAAAAGGCATCACATGGTCAGTGAAGGAGAGAGAGAAAGAAACCTACACTGCTAATGGACACAGCAGTGAATCTGTGCAGTTACTGCCTTTGCTGTGGAATTCTCTGGAGATCAGACTGTGTCTAGGAAAACTTAAACAGCGAAATTCACAACTGATCTTGGAGGAACCTGTGTGAGAGAGCTCACAGCACAGGAACAGATTAATTTTTAAGTATAGCCTTGCTGTAAATCTACAATTGTGAGTGGAGTGGATTCTTTCTTGATTATATGTTTTATTGAGATCTGTCTCTTGATTAAATTTTAAAAATATAAACCATAAGTATTAAGTTAGCCTGGAGCAGTTTTTTTTTAAAAAAGAGCAATAAGGTAGCGCTATTTTCTGGGTCTATAGATTGTGAAGGAGCAAACATGGCCCTCAGTAGAGTGATATACTCTTCTTATTGGAAGTGAATGTTTAGGGAGAGTTAACATGTTACGGATAATAATGTCTGCAGGAAACGTCTTTGGTTTCAAATCCTATCAGACCGAATGGATCAGTTGGAGCGACAGTCAGAGGCAGCGAGGAATTTACCACAGCAAAGGGGCATTATACGAAGGGAGAAAATCCACAGATACATTCAGATAGATGGGTTAACATCAGGAAAGGCAGGAGAGGAAAGCAGGTAGTGCAGGAGTCTTCTGTGGCTATGCCCATTTCAAACACGTATGCTGTTTTGGAAAATGTAGGGGGGTGATGGATTCTCAGGGGAATGTATCACAAACAGCCAAGTTTCTGGTATTGACTCAGGCTTTACTGTAATGAGGATTGCGTCAGGTTCCAAGCAATTGATTGTGTTAGGAGACTGTCTAGTCAGAGGCACGGACAGACGTTTCTGTGGCCAACAGTGAAAAATCAGAATGGTGTGTTGCCTCCCTGGTGCCAGGATCAAGAATGTCTCAGAGAGGGTGCAGAATGTTCTCAAAAGGGGAGAGAGTCCAGCAGGAGGTGATTGCTTCCAATGTGAACAACGACACAGGAAGGGAAAAGGATGAGATTCTGAAGGGAGAATATAGAAAGTAGGCAGCAATTTAAAAAGGAGGTCCTCAAGGGTAATAATATTGGATTACTCCTGGTGCTACGAGCTAGTGAGGGTAGGAATAGGAGGATAGAGCAGATGAATGTATGGCTGAGGAGCTGGTGCAGGGGAGAAGAATTCATATTTTTGGATCATTGGAATCTCTTGTGGGGTAGAAGTGACCTGTACAAGAAGAATGGACTACACTAGAATTGGAAAGGAAGGGAGGGAGGGAGATTTGCCAAAGCTGCTCGGGAGGATTTAAAGTAGTAAGGTGAGGGGGTGGGACCCAGGGAGATAGTGAGGAAAGAGATCAATCAGAGACTGATAGATTTGAGAAAAGGAGTGAGTCAAATAGTCAGGGCAGGCAGCAACAAAGCAGAGAACAAGGTAGGACTGATAAATTAAACAGCATTTACTTCAATGCAAGACCATAATTCTATTAGATTTAAAATAAGGAAAAGGATAGAACAGATCTAAAAATTGAAGTTCTAAATTGGAGAAAGGCCAAATTTGACGGTATTAGGCAAAAACTTTCAAAAGGTCTGGGGGCAGATGTTTGCAAGTAAAGGAACGGCTGGAAAATGGGAAGCCTTCAGAAATGAAATGATGAGAATCCAGAGAAAGTATATTCCTGTTAGGGTGAAAGGAAAGGCTGGTAGGTGTAAGGAATGTTGGATGACTAGAGAAATTGAGGTTTTAGTTAAGAAAAAGAAGGAAGGAGATGTCAGGTATAGACAGGATAGATCGAGTGAATCTTTAGAAGAGTATAAAGGAAGTAGGAGTATACTTAAGAGGGAAATCAGGAGGGCAAAACGGGGACATGAGATAGCTTTGGTAAATAGACTTAAGGAGAATCCAAAGGAATTTTACAAATACATTAAGGACAAAAGAGTAACTAGGGAGAGAATAGGGCCCCTCAAAGATCAGCAAGGCAGCCTATGTGTGGAGCTGCAGGAGATGGGAGAGATACTAAACGAATATTTTGCACCAGTGTTTACTGGAAAAGGACATGGAAGATATAGAATGTAGGGAAGTAGATAGTGACATCTTGAAAAATGTCCATATCAGAGAGGAAGTGGTGCTGGTTGTCTTAAAATACATAAAAGTGGATGAATCCCCGGGACCTGATCAGGTGTACCCTAGAACTTGGTGAGAGGAGCGCGGTGGGGGATGGGGATTGTTCAGGTCTCTGGTCAAGGAAGAAGTCGAGAGCTCGCAGACCATCATGGTGGGGAATGGAGGAAGAGAGGGATTGGACATCCATGGTGAACAGGAGGCAGTTCGGACTAGGGAACTGAACATTGTCAATATGGTGGAGGGCATCAGAGGAACCGCGGACGTAGGTAGGCAGAGTCTGGAGAAGTGGAGAGAGGATGGAGACAAGGCAGGAGGAAATGAGCTCAGCAGAGCAGGAATAGGCTGATCTGATGGGTCTAACAGGGCAGTCAGGTTTGTGGATTTTGGGAATGAGGTAGAAGCGGGCTGTTCAAGGTCGCACGACTATAGGTTGGAGGCCGTAGGGGTGTGGGGTGGAGAGAATCTCCAGAGGCAATGAGGTCAGTGACAGTCCCAACAACAATGGCTTGACATTCGGATGTAGAGTTATAGTCTAAGGGGAGGTAGGAAGAAGTGTCCAAGAATTGGCATTGCGCCTCCACAAGGTAAAGATCAGTGTGCTTGACTACAACAGCACCACCTTTGTTGGCAGGTTTGATAACAAATTTAGGGTTGGTCCGGAGAGAGTGAAGTGCAGCAATTTTACAAGGGGATAGGTTAAAGTGGGTGAGAATAGCAGAGAAATTGAGGCGGCCAATGTCACATCGCTAGTTTTCAATGAAGAGATCTAGGGCAGGTAAGAGGCCGAGGAATGGGTCAAAGTGGAGGGTGAATACTGGAGGCGGGTTACGGGATTGGTGGAATGGGATGGGCGGGGTGGAGGAGGGGGGGTGGTGGTTTCCAGCCTGAAGTGAGCATGGAGACAGAGGCGGCAGACAAACAGTTCAATGTCTACTTCGATGACTAATACCTTTAATGGTTTGAGGAAAACATATGTGGGGGAAAAAAGGTTGAATCATCAGCTTCACAAGTGGTCAAAGAAATAAAACGTGGTGGCACTGCATTCTCTGGAAACTCACACTCCTGTATAACGTTTGCATAGTTATTATATATTATATAGTACAGCAGCACCACCTGCCAGTGCAAACAAGTACTGCATGAACAACTACGTGTACACAAATTAATCCTCATCGAAAGTAACAGAGCAGAACTGCATTTACTGCTGACATGAGCCACACCATTAACATAAGGAAAGAGGTCTCTTTGATAGCTTTGTCAGTCTATATCATGGAGCCAAAGTTTCATGGTATGAATACAAGTATATCTTTTGCACCTTCAAATCCTAAAGAGCATAATATCATCTCCTTCAAACTACATTCCAGCATTTCGATGGCCTTTCCACATTTTTCAGCTTTCTAGACAACAGTGACCCCTGTACGACACTTGTATTTGGTATTTTTATACTGCAAGTGAAATGGGTAGTAATTTTTTCACTCAAATATCTGAACAAAAGTGAACGATAAGGTTTCAATGATGCTGCAAACAACCTCCATTTCCATTGTGCTGAATGAACATATTGCTGCTAGACCAACAGACAAATATGAATTTAAGGTAAGTTACTCAACTCAAGGGGAATTATATTAAAGTTCAGGAATCATACAAAAAGAAAGCCAATTCTGAACTCTAGCAAAATTGGACCTCAACCATCAAATAAACAAAATGTGAAAGTCAGCATTTGAAATCTATTGAACTTACCTTAAAAAAAACACTTCAATTTCCAAATTCAATAAGTCATTGATCAACCGGTTGGTCAGGAAATACCAACTTCAGTCCAATAAATCTGCCTATTTTACAAATAGTTAACTCAGTCCCAATTTACTCCCACCAGGATGTTTAACGTAAAACAGAAGTCTGCAGATATTGAAAATGTGAAACGAAAACCGATACTGCTGGAGAAATTCAGCAGGTATGGAAGCATCTGTGCATAGAATAAAATAATGTTAATGTTTCAAGCCCAGTTACCCTTCTTCACTGAGCTTGAAACATTAATTCTCTTTTCTCTCCCGTGCACTTGTTTGTAACCTCCTGATATCTTAAACATCTTTGGCAACTGATGGAGAAACTCATCAGGTCCAGCAGCAGTTGTAGAGACAGAACCAGATTTAACATTTCAAGTCTGAGATAACATCATCGAACTCTTAAGTTGCAAAGAGGAATCATACTGCACAGTAACATGAACAATTGCTCTCTCCACAGGAGCTGCCAGACCTGCTGAATTTTTCCGTCAGTTTCTCTTTTTTAAATTTCAGATTTGCAGCATCTGCAATACTTTGCTTTTCTTTCAGTTATACTTTGGCAAGATTGAGTCTAACTACTGAGCCACAATAAAGACCCTCAGTGGGAGGAATAGGTATTCAATGTGATCAAGTGGCCCATGAGGTTAGATACAGAAGATCTGTTGCTTCTGATGGCCAAATGCAGAAAGTGGTGTAACCTTAAAATTAGCAACAGACTAGACGAGAACAAAAGCGGGAAGCACTTTTTCACACAAAGCACATTTACTAGACAAAGGTCCATACATGTTTGTTAGTTAAGGGCATTAAAGGATAAACAGAGTTGAGCTACAGATTAGGCACATTCTTAGTGAATTACAGAACAAACTGAAGGCACTGAATGGTCTTCTCCTGTTAAGCTCCTAAATTGTTTATGTTGCTATCAGACAGCTAAAACCTTTACTGAATCTAATCTTCTATATATGTTTGTGCTTTAAAGCACACTCCAGTGAGAATTTTTCAAATGTAAGTGCAGACTGAATCATTAAACTTCTGCTGAAGAGTCACTCAGAGAACGGTTTTCTCTAGATATGAATTCTCCCCTCCCCTTTCCTCAGTTCCTGATTAAGGGACAGAATGTTACAAAGGTTTGTGTACCATGAGCTTATGGTGAGAATCGAGGCAGAACCGAGCAAGAAAAGCAGCGAGGCCCATCTTGACATTGGAGTGAGATGTTCCCATCGCTTGGAATTTTTGCCAAGCAGTGAGGCAATTTCTCATTAGGCAGCAGTGAGTTGCCGATCAAGAGAGGGATTATAGTTCAGTAAATATCTTACTAATGGTACAAACTCAGCTCATTAACATGCAGCTTCCAATATTACTAAATGCATTGAACAACATGGAAGTCAGATTAGGTACTGGCAAAGTCAGAGCGTGTACCTGGCGAATTCAGCTCACCACTTGCTCCAAAGATTTCAATGTTAGTTACCAGACACCAACACAGGGCACAGTCAAGATTAGAGTGGTGCTAGAAAAGCACAGCAGGTCAGGCAGCATCCGCGGAGCAGGAAAATTGACGTTTCGGCCAAAAGCCCTTCATCACACACAGTTAGCACAGTGAGTGGTAGAGCATGAGCCTCAATGAGAGGTGGGTATAGAAGCAGAGAAAGAGAGAGAGAGAGAGAGAGAGAGAGATCAGAAGAAAATGGTGGCACTGACACCAGCAGAGTAGAAAACGTCATTGACCTTCTTCCAATACATCTGTATATTCCTCCAGATGATAGACTAAATCTGGACAGTCAGGGTGTCATAGACTGGGGTTGTGACCTTCTTGGCTGGTCCCGGTGAAAAGGGACATCTGCTCCAGCCTCTCCAGTCCCTGCCCACAAAGCAAAGCACCAACATCCCGCTGAGGAAAATGTCAGAAACTGCGGGGCAGCTCCAGATTGACAGTACCTGTGAGGGACACAATGGGCTTCTAAAGAAAGCATAACTGTTCATGGATATCTTTTGAGAGGCAGCTTGTTCTGGACACCATGTGTACTAAGATAGGGTTTGAAGTGGACATTTACGATACCATGGGGCAGGCTGGGCAGTTCATGTAGAGTCATAGAGATGTACAGCATGGAAACAGACCCTTCGGTCCAACCCGTCCATGCCGACCAGATATCCCAACCCAATCTAGTCCCACCTGCCAGCACCCAGCCCATATCCCTCCAAACCCTTCCTATTCATATACCCATCCAAATGCCTCTTAAATGTTGCAATTGTACCAGCCTCCACCACATCCTCTGGCAGCTCATTCTATACACTTACCACCCTCTGCGTGAAAAAGTTGACCCTTAGGTCTCTTTTATATTTTTCCCCTCTCACCCTAAACCTATGCCCTCTAGTTCTGGATTCCCTGACCCCATGGAAAAGACTTTGCCTATTTATCCTATCCATGCCCCACATAATTTTGTAAACCTCTATAAGGTCACCCCTCAGCCTCCGACGCTCCAGGGAAAACAGCCCCAGCCTGTTCAGCCTCTCCCTGTAGTTCAGATCCTCTAAACCTGGCAACATCCTTGTAAATCTTTTCTGAACCCTTTCAAGTTTCACAACATCTTTCTGATAGGAAGGAGACCAGAATTGCATGCAATATTCCAACAGTGGCCTAACCAATGTCCTGCACAGCCGCAACACCACCTCCCAACTCCTGTACTCAATACTCTTACCAATAAAGGAAATCATACCAAACGCCTTCTTCACCATCCTAGATACCTGCGTCTCCACTTTCAAGGAGCTATGAACCTGCACTCCAAGGTCTCTTTGTTGAGCAATACTCCCTAGGACCTTACCATTAAGTGTATAAGTCCTGCTAAGATTTGCTTTCCCAAAATGCAGCACCTCGCATTTATCTGAATTAAACTCCATCTGCCACTTTTCAGCCCATTGGCCCATTTGGTCAAGATCCCATTGTAATCTGAAGTAACCCTCTTCACTGTCCACTACACCTCCAATTTTGATGTCATCTGCAAACTTTCTAACTGTACCTCTTATGCTCGATCTGCAAACTTTCTAACTGTACCTCTTATGCTCGCGGCCAAATCATTTATATAAATGACAAAAAGTAGAGGGCCCAGTACTGATCCTTGCAACACTCCACTGGTCACAGGCCTTCAGTCTGAAAAACAACTCTCCACCACGACCCTCTGTCTTCTACCTTAGAGCCAGTTCTGTACCCAAATGACTAGTTCTGCCTATATTCCACGAGATCTAAGCTTGCTAATCAGTCTCCCATGGGGAACCTTGTCGAACGCCTTACTGAAGTCATATAGATCACATCTACTGCTCTGCCATCATCAATCTTCTTTGTTACTTCTTCAAAAAACTCAATAAAGCTTGTGAGACATGATTTCCCATGTTGACTATCCCCAATCAGTCCTTGTCTTTCCAAATACATGTACATCCTGTCCCCCAGGATTCCCTCCAACAACTTGCCCACCGCCGAGGTCAGGCTCACCGGTCTATAGTTCCCTGGCTTGTCTTTACCACCCTTCTTAAACACTGGCACCACGTTTGCCAACGTCCAGTCTTCCAGCACCACGATGTGACTATCGATGATACAAATATCCCAGCAAGAGGCCCAGCAATCACTTCTCTAGCTTCCCACAGAGTTCTCAGGTACACCTGATCATATCCTGGGGATTTATCCACTTTTAACCATTTCAAGACCTCCAGCACTTCCTCCTCTGTAATCTCGACGTTTTGCAAGATGTCACCATCTATTTCCCTACAGTCTATATCTTCCATATCCTTTTCCACAGTAAATACTGATGCAAAATATTCATTTAGTATCTCCCCCATTTTCTGTGGCTCCACACAAAGGCCACCTTGCTGATCTTTGAGGGGCCCTATTCTCTACCTAGTTACCCTTTTGTCCTTAATATATTTGTAAAAACCCTTTGGATTCTCCTTAATCCTATTTGCCAA
>NC_057728.1:27042908-27051804 GCF_004010195.1 Chiloscyllium plagiosum | reverse complement strand
TTATCAAAAATGCCACTCCCCCTCCTCTCTTGCCTCCCTTTCTATCCTTCCTGTAGCATTTGTATCCTGGAACATTCAGCTGCCAGTCCTGCCCATCCCTGAGCCATGTTTCTGTAATTGCTATGATATCCCAGTCCCATGTTCCCAACCATGCCCTCAGTTCGTCTGCCTTCCCTTTTAGGCCCCTTGCATTGAAGTAAATACAGTCTAATTTATTAGTCCTACCTTGTCCCTGCCTGCCCTGACTGTTTGACTCACTTCTGTTCTCAGCCGTACCCGTCTCAGAGCGATCTCTTTCCTCATTATCTCCCTGGGTCCCACCCCCCCCCCACCTTACTAGTTTAAATCCTCCCAAGCAGCTCTAGCAAATCTCCCTCCCAGTATATTAGTCCCCTTTCCAATTTAGGTGCAATCCGTCCTTCTTGTACAGGTCACTTCTACTCCAAAAGAGATTCCAATGATCCAAAAATGTGAATCCTTTTAGTGAGAAATTTCCTGGGCCTCGCAGTCAGAGTTCCTCCAAAGCAAAAACAACACAACTTGCTCTCAGTCAAAGGGAAAGGAAGAGTTCGCCCATTTGTGACTACTTACTGTTAAATCTGATTTAACTCTGTTCAAACATGCGAACCATGATTGTTTGAATGTGATCTTTTCAACATTGGAGTGATTTTGCTGTCATTTTAAACAGCCTTGCCAATCCTGTGGCTTGTGCCATATAAAAAGGAACACAGCAATTAACCAGGTAACTTTCAAGGAGATTCCTTTCCTCTGATATGTCACACGACCACACTGGCTTGTGGGGGAACTTGACACTACAGAGGCTGGCTGTAGAGACTGTAACATAATGGCTCTTCTCACTATTTTTTTTCATTCACCATGGCTATTTTTCCCTTTATAAAAGAGCTGGTAGAATATTTTTCTTGTAACTTGCCATGTGCCACAGGTATCAGTGAAGAACATAGAGCAGGATTCAAGAACAGGATCTTTGGCAGTACTGTGGAGCAGGCTGAAAACACTACTTTGCAAAATCTATCACAACAGTGCCACCTTCTGGTGTTTTATTCAAGCTACAGGATTTAGCGTTGCAACCTCCGCATAAGTGAATATAAAGTGGCATTTGTTAAGAATTACTGCTCAGATACTCCCATCGTGATTGTGTAACAGTTTTACCTTCAATATTTTGTATATGTTGAAATTGTTTTAATGCCAACATTTTTAAAAGAGTGCCTAGCATTTTTAACCTCTTGTAAATAAGGCATCTCAGTCTTAGGTACCTATCTCAATTGCTTTAGAAAACATGGTTATTGAATTTTTAAGCATTCCTTCTTCACTAATAGCAGAAATAATGACAGAATATATGCACATTTGCTTTCTATGTGTCAGCTGGTGCTTGAAGAAACTGTGGTAAATGATCAATGTGATCTGAAAATCCAAAATGGCTCAAAGGAGACCCTAATGTTTTTTAAAAACTTATTTTTCTAATCAACCTGCTCAGATATTATTATACACCTCTGGAGCAAGTGGGATTTGATCCCGGGTCTTCTGGTTCAAGGGCAGGGATACTATCACTGCATCACAAGAAGACCCTAAACTGCAGGCATGTCATCAGGACTTGTTTAGGATTTGAACGCAGGACCTCTCCCACATCAGCAATGTACAATTCCCAAATACAGAATCATACCCCTAGACTGACTAGCCATTGCCGCAAGAGGACCTTATCTGTCCGCAATAAATGCAGACCTTCTGTCCTCACCTATTTTTGATCTGTCAACAGCCCTTCACACCGATGGCCATACCATGTCCTCCTCTAATACCTTTCCACAATCACTTCTAGATATTTAGTGTTCAGATTATACTTATCTGGCACAAGTGAGAATTGAACCTATGCCTCCTGGCTCAGAGGTAAGGACACTGCCACTGCACCACAAGAGCTCTGACCATTCTTTAATCATTCAGCTGGCTGGGACTGTTTTCACCTCATTTCATGTGTAGCCAGAATATCACTTTTTCCTGTTCACCAATGGGCGGGCCCAGCATTTCTTACCATTCCCAGCCGCCTTTGAGAAGGTGGTGGTGAGCTGCCTGTTGAACACTGCAATTGCTGTGGTTTGGTACACTCAGTTCCATTAGGAAGGGAGTTCCAGGATTTTAATCCAGCAACAATGAAGGAAGGCAATATATTCCAAGTCAGGATGAAGCATGGCTAGCAGGGGAAACTTGTAAGTGGTGGGGTCTTCATGTATCTTATGCCCCTTCCTTTCTAAGTATTACAGACCATGGGTTTGGAAGGGGCTTTTAATGGAGCTTTGAGGAGTTATGTCAGTACACCTCATACATGGTACACACTGCTGGTAACTGTATGTCAATGGTGAAGGGGAGTGAACATTAAAAAGGGTGGATAGCTAGCAGGCTTTTTTGTGAATGATATTTAGTATTGTTGGAGCAAAGTGGAGAATAATTCATCACGTACTTTATGACAGTGGATAGACTTTGGGGAGGTAGGAGGTAAAGATGTAAGGAGGACTCCCCACAGATGAGATTCCAGAACATGTTAAGATTAATAAGCAGAAGGTATTAGATGTTTTAACAGGCATAAAGCTATATAGATCCCGATGAGATGTACCCAGACTGCTAGAGGAGACATGGAGGGGTGGAGATTATTGGGGCCCTGGTGGAGATATTTAATACTTCACTGGCCACAAGTGAAGTGCTAGACGACTGAAGGATAGTTAATGTTGCTCCCTTGTTCAAGGCAGGCAGCTGGGAAAGACCAGGTAATTACAGACCAGTTAGTTAGTCTTTCAGTGGTAGGGAAATGATTGGAAACAAAATCTGAGGGACAGGGTTAATCAATATTTTGAAAGGCAAGGATTATCAGCACAGATTTGGTAGAATGAGATCTGACAGATTAATTTAACTGCAAAGGTTAAATTAATCTGTCAGATCTCATTCTACCAAATCTGTGCTGATAATCCTTGCCTTTCAAAATATTGATTAACCCTGTCCCTCAGATTTTGTTTCCAAAGGTTACTGAATATATTGATGAGGGTAGTGCAGTTGATGCAGTTTACATGATCTTCAGACAAGTTTTTGCCAAAGGCCCACATGGAAGGCTAGCCCAAAAGACAACTATCCATGGGATCTAAAGCAATTTGGCAAACCAGATCCAAGCTAGTGTGTAATTAGGAGGCAAAGGGTGATGGAAGGGGCTTGTTTTTGTAATTAGAAGCCTGTGACCAGTGAAATACCACAGAGATAGGGCAGGGACCCTTTTGGTATGTTATTTACATTAATGACTTGGATGTGAACATAGAAGGCATGTTTATTAAATTTGCAAATGATGGGAGAATTGGTGGCGTTATTGATAGTTAGGAGGATGGTCTCAGTCTATAATCTGATAGTGATAAACTAGTAAATTGGGCTGAGCAATAGCACATGGAATTTAACCCTGATAAGTGGTAGGTCCTCAGAGAGTGCTGAGGAACAAAGGAACCTTACTGTACAAGTCCATAGATCCCTTAATGTGTCAGCACAGGTAGACAGAGTGGTGAAGGAGGTATACAGGTTGCTTACCTTCATTAGCCAGAATGTAGAATAAATAAGGGAGCCTTGTTATAACCTTATAAAAGATTGGTTAAGCCACAGATGGAATACTGTTTGCAGTTCTGTTCACCACACTATTAGAAGGATGGACAAGGTGCAGAGGAGATTCACCAGGATGCTGCCTGTGATGAAAATGCTCCGTTATGAAAGAGAGTTTTGAGAGGGGCTGGGTTTGTTTTCCTTGGAGTTTAGATTAGAGTGTTGCTGGAAAAGCACAGCAGGTCAGGCAGCATCCAAGGAACAGGAAAATCAACGTTTTGGGCAAAAGCCCTTCATCAGGAATGAAGGCAGGGAGCCTCCAGGATGGAGAGATAAATGGGAGGAGGGTGGGGCTGGGGAGAAGGTAGCAAAGAGTACAGTAGGTGAATGGGGGTGGGCATGAAGGTGATAAGTCAGAGAGGAGGGTGGAGCGGATAGGTGGAAAGGGAGATTGGTAGGTAGGACAGGTCATGGGGAGAGTGCTGAGCTGGAAGGTTGGAAATGGGGTAAGGTGGAGGAAGGGGAAATGAGGAAATTGGTGAAGATCACATTGATGCCTTGGGGTTGAAGTGTTCCGAGGCAGAAGATGAGGCGTTCGGGCAGAGGAGGCTGCAGTGGGTGGGGGATCTGACTGAGGTCTGCAAAATCGCAAAGAGAACCTCTTCCGTGACAGATATGTCTCAGACCAGAGAGCATAAGATTAAGGTGAGGAGTAAGTCATTTAGAGATTGGGTGAAAAACATTTTCCTCCAGACGGTGAGAGGGGTGGCAGGAGCAGATACTCTCATAACATTTAAGTATTGGGATGAGTACTTAAAGTGCTGGGACTACAGACCAAGTGCAGGTTAAGTGCAATGAGAGTATTTTGCTGCTTATTGGTCAGCATAGACACAGTGGGCTGAAGGGCCTGTTTCTGTGCTGCATGATCCTACGACTTGAAGACTCTACTCATTTCCAGCTTTTGACCTGTTCTGATTGCCACAGATTTAACATGGTTGGTCCAATTCAGTTTCTGGTCAATGGTAACTTCCAGGATATTGATAGTGGGGGAAATCAGTGGTGGTCATGTCAGTGTTAATTGCTTCTCTTCCTACTCCTGCACCATTACCCCTAAGAATCTACCCTTTGTCCCTCCTTTCATTTACATGCTATCATTCAATGATATTACATGCTAGTACAATGTTAGTTTTCACATGTACACTGACAACATTGAATTTCTCCCGCACCTCTCCCAAATGCTTCATTATTGCTAAATTATCAGACTGTCTCTCCAACATTGCACAGGATGTGCAGAAAATTCCTCCAATTATAGAGCATGCAAGCTGTTAAAAAATGGGAGTGATGGTGATAGAAAGTGCTGTCCTTGACCTGCTCCAGTTCAGTGACCAGCCCCTTGGTGAACCCTAGTCACCTTCAACACTGCAACCAATCAAACTGGAAGGAGGAGAGCTGCTCGTAGAATGTCCTACTGTATACAGCCTTCCAGAGAGAGCAATCCTCATGTCCATCCACACGTAGCTTTGCTTCTTTCTTGTCTGTTCTCCATGTCCCTATTGACCTGCAGCCCAAAGGGGACAGCAACCGTAGCCCAAATCAATTATTAATCAGACAGAATCCATTTGGTAGGATTGAAGCTCGGCATTTATTTTCAAACTTTAATCGGCTAATGGAAACCCCCAGTCTTCCAAACTCCATTAAACTTATTTGTTTTAGCAGCACACAGCAATTGCCAGGAGTGCACATTTATGACAATAAACAAGAAAAATTGATTTAATATCTCATTTCGGTTATTGGTTCTGTGGAAATCTACATGCTGGGAACTGCAGTGTGATAATATGTGATTACAATTTTCAATGTTTGAATAGCGGAGTTTCCACAGAGAGCCCAGAGGAACTCGATGTAATAACCCTCTTCAAACAGCAACTAGGTTTACAATAAATCACTGTCATATCATATTTAACCAATGGTTCCAAAAGATCAGCATTTTTGTGCGCACTCATCTAACTCACAGCCTCTCAAACCTGCACATAAGCACACAGACTCACACTTGTAGACTTGTATACACACACACACACACACACACACAAAGATGTTCACACCATTGTGCATTCACAGAGATTTGTGATCACAAGCAGTCTCTCTCTCACACACACACAACTTGCACTCTCTCGTACTTGAATGCAGATTCTTAAATGCGCACACATGCACAAAAACATCTCCCCGCATACACTTACTTGCAGACACACACACACATTTTTATCACATGCTCCTGTTCACACTCACTTGCTAGGGTAACTGGATGCCATATGTTTGAAGAGCCAGCCCTGCACATATGCCCCATTGCAAATTCATTTTTTTCCTTAAAGTAGAGCATCATCTTCACTCCAGAACACAAGATTCTGAGAGAGTTCCAGCAGATTGGAAAACTGCCAAAGGGAGGAAGACTGAATGTGGGAAGCTATATTGGGGCTCCATTTTGAATAGAGCAGCGAGGAGGGAGGGCGGAGAGAAATGTGGGCTGCCTGGTATGTCAGTTTTTCCCACTTAAAAAAAGACTTACCTTGAGAGTCGGGCCTCCATTTTGAACAGAGTAGTGAGGAGAGAGGGCGGAGAGAAGCAAGGGCTGCTGGGAAGTTTTTAAAGTGGGTGAGATCTAAACCCGAGACCCTACACAGTAAGGCAACCTTCCCACCCACCTCCTCTAACCATACTAAGAGTCTGTATACTCGGAAAGCTTTCGGGTTTCCTCATTTTTTCTTTCTTTTCTTCCCTTCCTTGTTTAGTCCTGTGGGGGCAGGTGAGGGACACGACTGCAGGAAGTACACCCAACTCCCACTCCTCGAAAACCGAGTTAGGGAACTAGAGCTGGATGAACTGCGGCCCATCCAGGAGACTGAGGGAGAAATTGCGAGGATGCACAGGGAGGTGGTCACTCCCGCAGACACAGGATAAGGACAGTTGGGTTACAGTCAGTGGGAGAAAAGGGAACCAACAGATAGAGCAGGGATGCCCTGTGGCCATTCCCCTCAGTAATAAGTATACAGTTTTGGATACTGCTGGTGGGGATGGCCTACCCAGGGGAAAGCCTTAGTTGTCAGGTCTCTGGCACTGAGGCTCACAAGGGAAGTGGGGAGAATAGAAAAGCGCTAGTGGTAGGGGACTCAATAGTTGGACGGATTGTCAGGACACTTTGTGGTCAGAAACGGGACTCCCAGGAGGTATGTTGCCTCCCCGGTGCCAGGGTCTGGGATGTTGCCGATCGGATTTATGGGATTTTGAAGGGGGAGGGGGAGCAGCCAGAAATCACGGTACATTGGTACCAATGATATAGCCAGGAAAGAGATTGAGGATCTGAAAAGTGACTACAGAGCGCTAGGTTGGAAGCTGAAGAGCAGGACGAGTAATGATCTCAGGTTTGCTCCTGATGCCATGAGATAATGAGGTGAGGAACAGTCAGCGAGTCCAGCTTAACACGTGGCTGTGAGGCTGGTGCAGGAGGGAGGCCTTCAGATACTTCGACCATTGGGATGCCTTCTGGGGAAGGTGGGACCTGTCCTGGAGGGGCACAAGTGTTCTGGGTGGGAGATTTGTTCATGTGGTTCAGGAGGGTTTAAACTAGTTTGGCAAGGGGGTGGGAATCAGAGCTACATATCAGAGGGGGATAATTGTAGATGGGGCAGTGGCAGGATGTAGTGAATCTATCAGGGAGGTTTCGGTCGAAATGAGATAGGTCGAAAAATGTGTCTACTTTAACACAAGGAGTGTCATAGATAAGAGTGATGACCTTAGTCCCAAGTACTGATCCATGCTCTATGATGTTGTGGCCATAATAGAGACATGAGTTTTACAGGGGCAGGAATGGTTGCTAGATGTTCCAGGGTTTAGAACGTTTAAAAAGAAGAGGGAGAGTGGAAAAAGAGGAGGGGGTGTAACATTGCCAATCAGAGAGCGCATCACAGCTACAGAAACAAAGGTTGTTGAGGAAAGTTTGTCTACTGAGTCAGTATGGGTGGAAGTTAGGAACAGCAAGGGAACAGCCACCCCATTGGGGTTTTTTTTAAATACAGACCCCTAGTAGCAGTAGAGAGATTGAAGAACTCATAGGCTGGCAGATGTAGCAGGGTTGTTGTTATGGGTGACTTCAACTTTCCCAATATTTACTGGAACCTCCTTAGTGCAGATGGTTCGGATGGAGCCGTTTTTGTCAGGTGTGTTCAGGACGGTATCCTTACTCTGTACGTAGACAGGTCGATTTTGGATTTGATGCTCCGCAATGAGCCAGGACAGGTATCAGATCTTGCGGCGGGGGATCACTTTGGTGACAGTGACCACAAGTGTCTCACATTTACCATAGCCTTGGAGAGGGGAAGGAGCAGTTACCGATGGAAGATATTTAATTGCGGAAAAGGAAATTATAACGCAATCAGACTGGTGTTGGGAAGTACAGACTGGGAGCAATTGTTCCACAGAAAGGGAACAACAGACGTGGAGACTGTTTAAGGAGCAGTTGTTGCGAGTGATGCACAAATTTATTCCTCTGAGACAGGTAATAAGGGGTAAGATTAAGGAGCCTTGGATGACGAGAACAGAGGAGCTTCTCATCAAAAGGAAGAAGGCAGCGTACGTAAGGTGGAGGAAGCAAGGAACTAGCACAGCTTTGAGGGATTACAGGCTTACTCGAAAGGAGCTCAAAAATGGCCTGAGGAGAGCCAGGAGGGGGCATGAAAAAGGCTTGGCAGGACGGATTAGGGAGAACCCAAAAGGCATTTTACCATACATAAGGAATAAGAGAATTATCAGGGAGAAGATAGGACCAGTCAGGGATAGCGGAGGGAATTTGTGCGTGGTGTCCGAGCAGATAGGGGAAGCCCTAAATGAGTTTTTTGCTCCCATTTTGGGGCCGAAAAGGGAAGGCAGATGAACTCAGGGCATGGTTAGGAACATGGGACTGGGATATCATAGCAATTAAGGAAACATGGCTCAGGGATGGGCAGGACTGGCAGCTTAATGTCCCAGGATACAGATGCTACAGGAAGGATAGAAAGGGAGGCTAGAGAGGAGGGGGAGTGGCATTTTTGATAAGGGATAGCATTACAGCTGTGCTGAGGGAGGATATTCCCGGAAATACATCCAGGGAAGTTATTTGGGTGGAACTGAGAAATAAGAACGGGATGATCACCTTATTGGGATTATATTATAGACCTCCTAATAGTCAGAGCGAAATTGAGAAACAAACTTGTAAGGTGATCTCAGCTATCTGTAAGAATAATAGGGTAGTTATGGTAGGGGATTTTAACTTTCCAAACATCAACTG
>NC_057728.1:27032938-27042877 GCF_004010195.1 Chiloscyllium plagiosum | reverse complement strand
GGCTGGAAAATGGGAAGCCTTCAGAAATGAGATAACGAGAATCCAGAGAAAGTATATTCCTGTCAGGGTGAAAGGAAAGGCTGGTAGGTATAGGGAATGCTGGATGACTAAAGAAATTGAGGGTTTGGTTAAGAAAAAGAAGGAAGCATATGTCAGGTACAAACAGGATAGATCGAGTGAATCCTTGGAAGAGTATAAAGGAAGTAGGAGTATACTTCAGAGGGAAATCAGGAGGGCAAAATGGGGACATGGGATAGCTTTGGCAAGTAGAATTAAGGAGAATCCAAAGGGTTTTTTATAAATATATTAAGGACAAAAGGGTAACTAGGTAGAGAATAGGGCCCCTCAAAGATCAGCAAGGCGGCCTTTGTGTGGAGCCACAGAAAATGGGGGAAGAGACTAAATGAATATTTTGCATCAGTATTTACTGTGGAAAAGGATATGGAAGATATAGACTGTGTGTTGGTTGTAATGCAATTACATGACCGACACTTAAATGCTGTTTCTAAAGCACCGTTTTTCTGTAACATGGAGTTGCACAAGAATGATAACCATCATTTTATAGAAAAACTGACTGTGTAGCAGAGTGACCTGTATCTACTATGGATACCTTTTCAAATCTTGTGATAGCACCCCTCAATTGATTAAAAAACGTCATCAACACATGTATCCATCTGCACATACAAAACCTGAGACAATAATTTGCAACATTTTAACTCCATCCAGTGTGATTTGGTGAAATATTTGTTTACCATGCTTAGATTTAAACAAAAAGCTTTGACTGTATCAGCTATTCCCTTCCATGTTGGAGGGAAGCAGATATATTATTGAGTTTTCATCTGTACCAGGGAAATATTTTGGATGTGCAGCATGAATTTCTCTATCAATTGATAGAGAAACACTCTCCTGGTGAACAGCTTGTTGGGCTTCACACAATCGGCAGTACAAACTTTGGTGGTGCTAAATACTTTGGAAAAAACAACACATGGCAGCAATCATGAGTCAATCCAAGGAAAGAGAGCTTTGGTTTTGTTACCATTACTCACATCACTTGTCATTCTCTGCAGCCAGCAGCTGACTGTCTTCCAATTGACCTGGAGACTTCTGCCATGAAAATTTTAAAATAACTTCACATTTCCACTTTCATGTTGAAAAGCTACAAAATTTCTGCTGATATACTGACCTCAACTAACATATTTCAAATTGCTGGAAGTAACCTTGAAGACTGAAATTTGGTTGATTTTTAATGGGTTCAAGGTTTATTTTCCAACACTGGAGATGTCTTTAATGAGCCCTGTATAAATCTATACCTATCTTTTGCTATTTAGCAAAAGCAACATTTCAGAAGATGATAGATACAACTGAGAAGTATGACTCAAATGACAAAAGCCAAATTGCATATTCATTCCCTCCAAGGCAATTTAGCAAAGATGCAGACACAGAGACCCTACCACAGTCTTTGGTTGAGAGTAGAAAAATTAAGAAAATCAATCTTTACAATGCAACTACAATGTTTTTCTCAACATTTCAAAATTACTCAGAGCATTGGAACTTTCCTTTAAGAGCATTGAATTGCTTAAGTGAGCCCTATTGAGAAATATGTCAGTGTGGGATAATATACAAAGCAACTGTGGACGAATCACACATGGATTCCCAGCCTAAGTTAGAGTTGATCAATGGGTCAAATGTAAAACCAAAGACCTCCCTACACATAAGGGGGACACTAAAAGCACATGTTTGAAAGCTGCAGAACTTTTTTAATGAGATGGGCAGTAAGTTAGCAGAACACTCAGTTCTGACAAAAACAACTTAAGCTTGTTTAGTCTTTGTCAGGTACCCAGTTTATTACAGTTTTCAGTAATAAACACTGGATGGTCTAATCTGTGTCAGTCTGTCTACCATGAAAGTTACTTTGTGCAGATGTATTTTACGAATGAATGGACTCTCAAGCTGTTGAAAACGATGGACCCTTCAAGCATTTGTCAGGGGTAAATGTAGAGTAATAGGGTAGGGGAATGCATTGGGGTGGGTTACTCTTCAGTGGGTCAGTGTAGAGTTGTTGGGCCAAATGGCCTGTTTCCACACTGTAGGGATTCTATGAAAAAAGATTAACTCAAGTAAGAAATGCAGGCCATGAGAAACCTTGCACTGTGGAGGACAGCAAGATGAAGACAAGGCAGGCAACTGTAAGGAGTGGTAGCCACTTCACTGTAAGTAAACACTTATAGATTTTTCCTTATAGTCAATATTATAATGTCACTACTTGTTTTAAAAAACAGGGGCTGAGTGAACTTCCAACTCACATTGAATATTTGTACAATATTGTACGAATATAGTTAAGGGATTGCCATTCAACTTGCTTGACTATGAATAAGTTTACTAGGTGACCCCTATTCAGTATGATTAAGGAGCTATAGGTAACATGAGGGTACAAGGTTCACATGGGATGGGGGCAGGCTGAGAGATGAGGGTGAGGGTAGGAGAGTTTGATCAGATGTATTAACAGGACTGCTGTGACTAATACTGGTGCAGGGAACGCCATGTGTTCGAAGTTCTACGAACTTCCACATTTGCAACATGTAATACTGGCAAACATGTTACCTCACTATGACCCAAGCTCCACCCTACCCCAAAAAAAAAACAGCCTCCAGCACCTTGAAGAGAACGTCGGTATTTGTTGTAGAGAAACCACACAAGTGTGCCTCCCTGGAGGATAAATGGTATCTTGGCACACACAAAATCCATGTGTAAAAGTCATTTCGGATGGACAGGTCACTCAAGGCTGAAGTGTGCCTCAAAAATTGGATTGGAGACTGAACCTGAACATTGATCCTCCCTTCAAGATCATTATTGATGGATAGGAATTGCTGCAAGCAGCACGTCAACCTACAACTCTTGGTGTACAATAACATTCCCTGAAGGTCTGGAGAAGGAAACAGCTTTTCTCAGCTGGTCGTGCACGGACACAGCCTTGTTCCTGATGGTGCCAGTGAGAGTTTGGCTTCAAAAAGCGATCATCAGCATCAATGTTCAGAACCTCCACGCTCTAACCATTCCCATTGATGGTACTTGTGCACAAAAACAGATCACAATGCTTTTGGCAACAGTGACATGCATTTAGGATGAGTTTAATTGTGTTATACATGAAGTAATATGCAATGGAAAGAAGTGAGCCCATCAGTGATCAAGGTGAAGGCCTCTCATGCTTTGGAACATTTAGTTATATGGCAGCTCGCCCAGTTGTGCAAAAACACACCAGAGACTGAAGGTAGCTCCCTCTGCAACTCTGAGGAACTGCAATGTCACTGGAACAAGTACAGCACATGCGGGTTCTGGCAGAAGGGCTGGAAAGTTGGAAGATGACAGTACTAAGATGTTCTCAGAACCTTCACCCTCCTCTCTGATCTCCACAGCCTTCAAGTGGATACCTGGGACTTTCCGTTGGGATGCAGCATCATTGAATCTAGTAACCGTTGTTCCAACAGTGGGGATGTTAAGGAAACATAGATTCTCCTGTATTCCAGGTCAGCGGCCATACTGTGAGTGAGCTTCACCAGACTACGGAATGAGCCTGGTAGTCTGTTCATGGAGCTACATTGCTCTTGCATCCACTCAGTGATACCAAATATGTCTCTCCATGTAAGAGGTCACTAATAGGCTGCCATTCCATGGCTGGAGCTCATACATGAGACAAGGTGGAATTCATCACTGCCTATCACAATGATTGCCTCCTCAAATCACCAGTAGGTTTTGCAGACTCACCCTTAGTGCAACCTATTTCCCAGGTGTGTAAATAAAAGTGACGTTAAGCTCAATATGACAGGGACAAATCTGAACTTGGAAGTGCATCAGAATGGAATACCGCATCACTACCCACCACTGTGTGCATTCCCCGCCTCTACAGTATGGCAGAGCAATGTGTCATGCCTGCAGCATTCTGATTTGAACCATCACTTGGGCCTCTGTGTACTTCTGATAAATATTCATCTTGGCAGAGTACAATGGCTTGTGGAACCTCTTCCTACATTGAATCCACAACTTTAGACTGTTTCCTGCCGCCCTCATAGCAGACGCTATCTCCTTGCATGCCCTCAAGGTTGCTGTGCATGGATTCCACTCGCTATTGGATCTAATTTGTTATGACATCTCTGGACCTACTCCATCAGGATCAGAGGTGCTGATCACACACTGCTTGCAGCCAGTCCACACATTCCCCATTTGACCTGCCCTATGACATTCGAACAAATTGTAAATGAAAGGCACTAAGAGCTTCCAGTTTTGATTGGAGTCACTGCTTATGTACATGGTCCACATTCTCCAACTTATAAATCCCTAACCTTGGGGTGGGTGAAGAAAATGGGGGTGGACAACTGTCAAATGGCCTAATATTTGGCAACATGGTGGCTGAGTGGTTAGCACTGCTGCCTCACAGTGTCAGGGGCCTAGATTCATTTCCACCTCGGGCGACTGTGTGGAGTTTGCACATTCTCCTGTGTCTGCTTGGGTTCCTCCTGTTGCTCCGGTTTCCTCCCACAGTCCAAAGATGTGATTAGGTGGATTGACCATGCTAAATTACCCCGTAGTGTCCAGTGGCATGCAGGCTAGGGAAATGTAGAGTTACAGAGATAGGTTAGGGATGGTAAACTGCTTGGAGGGCCGGTGTGGATCTAATGAATTGTATGGTCTGCTTCTGTACGAAAGGAAACCTATTATTTGCTCCTCTTACTCTAGAGGTCACATGATATTCCTGAACACAAAGCATTTTCCCACCCTGCTACCTTTTTGTCACACTGTTCTGTCAGTCAGTGATAGTGTACAGCTATCAGCGTCCTGAGCACAGCTCAATTTCATGGCCGCAGTCTGGGAAACAGGTGGAAAGAGTGTAGGTGAAAGTTGCAAAAGGTCAGTATGTGCAATCTCTCCAACTTCCCAAGGTTCTGTAGTGATCTGAGCTAACACTGCCAAGGTGCTGCCTCTCCATTGCTGTGCCTTGTGAAGTCACAGTGTAGAGATTGGATTTAATGAATACATAGAAAAATCTCTGAGATGAGACTTCAGTAGCCATGTAACAAGGCTTTCCTCAATGGTTGGAATTAGTGCAAGTCAGAGCATGTTTGCTCTGCTGCCTTATCATCATGTACAACTTACTAAAACACATTACTCAAACATTGCTTAAAACTCAGCTGGAAGTCTGACCTGAGCTTATGTTAAGAAATGAAGACCCCATGCTAAATTATTGACTTTCTTGCTTGCACACATCCATTCCCTATTGCACTCACCTGCCCTCTCTCATGAATATCTGCTTCCTTTTGCGCACGTGTGAATCCCCACACCGTCTCTCACACAGAAGCTTACCTTCCCTCCTGTTCTGATCAGTCTCCAGGCAATGGACTCTAATTCATTCGGATGTCAGGTGGACAGTGAGGAGCTGGATCTCCTTCCCTATTCAGTCCCACTACTGTGCAGCTCACAACAAGATTCACTTCAGATACAGGGTTTGCCTTCCTTGTACACACACACACATTCTCCATTTCTTATGCATTTATGTTTTAAAAGGAATCAATTTATCCAGTTTCTTTAGTTAAAAAATGTAATTTTATTAGTTACTAAAACGTGAAAAAAAAGAACATACACACAGATTTTAAAAAACGGAGTAAAAAGACAACAGTTAGAAGATGAATCAGTGTTTCGTTTGTGTGTGTGGAGTAGATGGTGCAATGTTGAGTCGAATGGTTCTGGTAGTGTATGGTAGATCAGCAGTATTTTTTAAACTTCATTCCTGTGGGGAGGGTGTCACTGGCTATGGCATATTTATTGCTCATGTCTGGTTGTCCAGATGGTAATTACAAGTTAATCACATTGCTGTGGGTCTGGAGTTACATGTAGGCCAGACCAGATAAGAATAGCAGTTTCCTTCCTTAGCAGGCATTAGTGAACCAGATGGGTTTTGCCAACCATCGACAATGGGTTCATGGTCATCATTAGACTCATAATTCCAGGATTTTATTCTATTCAAATTCCACCATCTGTTATGGCAGGATTCAAACCCAGGCCTCCAGAATATTAACTGGGTCATTGGATTAACAGCCCAGTGATAATACCACGAGGCCATCACCTCACCAATAAGATTTTGGATTCTGCAGATGTACAGAGGAGTAGCCCAGTTTTGTAATCAGACAGACAGAGTGTGACACAGACACACACAGACAGCATGAGAACTCCAGGCTATCTCACACACACACTCACAACTGTAGATCAGTTCTAAAACCTTCTTGCTTTTTATTCTTGGCAGGGGAATCACAGACACATCCTTTCCCCAGACAGGTTTATTTTACTTCATATTATGTTTAAAGACTGAGGATGTGACTCACAGGAGATGGTTCAGGATTTTATATCATATTTCTTCCTTTCAAGCATATCTTTGAAACTCCATGATACCCTTCCAAGCGCAACATTCCGTGCTCTCTCTCAAAATAAATTATAATCCCTGCAGGAATTTTCCAGATATTGAAATATAAGACAGTGCTGGCTGAGAATGTATGTTCCTTTTTCAAAAAAAGCAAATCAATCCATTTTACTTAAAAGGTTCAGTGTGGCTGTAAGTAATCTGGGCTATATTCATTGCCATAAGTCTCCCTCCCCTTCTCTCATTGACATGCCCTTTGTTTGCCCCCTGCCCCAAACATGCACATACTTTCTCTCCAGCACCCACACAGCCCTCTTGTAATGCCATTCAGAAGCATAGTATCCAGAGGGAACTATGACTGTTGAGGAGGTTGTCATGAATGGACTAATTTGGGATGATCATTTGGGAGATTGAGGTTCTCGTTTCAAGGGACACAAGTACTTTCTTTCTTTCTGATAGAGTTACCTTTCTTCATGTGGCCATTCCAAGGTGAACATTAATCCGGCTGAGGAAACAAAAAAGTGTTATCATGCATCCTGCGCCAAACCATAGCGCTCAGAGCCTCGTTCCCGAGCTACGGCTCTCCCATGCTCACTCACCCACTGTATAGAACCAATTAACACCATAATAAAATCAGATGTTACAAAAAACACCTTTTAAGGAGTCATTCATTAATTTCCACCTTTTAAAAAAAAAGTCTTTCTCTACAGCCCAGCAGAAAAAAAATAACTATCACCTAGACCCTTCAAGTACCAACTACAGAAATGCAAAGCACTTAAAAACTATTTTGTGCAAATCTACATTTTACTGAAGGAATCAGTGAGTCAGAGCTCTCAGCAATGAATGTATAGTGAGGCAAGGCTGGGAATCCATTAAAATGTTGAAACAGCTGAGCGCCAGAACAATACTGCTTAAGTGCCAGTTGTGGTTCTTTGATCTCCATTCCAGCCAATCTGTTCTCTCATTAACTAATCTAGCCCACAAAACACCTACCAGTCTGTGTGCGGGTCATCAATAACCAATAGGATCTTTGGTTTCCGTACGATGGGAGCTGTGGGTCCAGGTGTGGGTGCAGCTCCTGTTTGTTCCACCAATCCTGCAGCCGTTGCTGTTGTCTGTTTCACAGCATTGGAGATGGAACTGAGGATGGTGGAGCCTGTTGAGGGAGCAGGTGGCGGACGGCGCTCAGTGGCTGGGGACACTGGTGAGCTGGTCGAACTATCGGGACGCTGCAGGTCCATCATATAACCATTCGGCAAGTTTGCGACAAAACTGCTGTCAGAGAGGCGTCTTCGTAGGTAATTCATCCTTCTGAGAAGTCAAAGAGTTTTCTGAGAATCTGGGTTAGAGGTCAAACGTGCAATTAATTTCTGGTGAAAAGGCAGCAGTTTTCAAATTCAGAAATATCTAGATAGCAGATCTTGATTTCTTGTTGGGGGAAAGAGAGAGAGAGACAGAGAGAGAGGTTGTAACCAGCAGGTAGCTGTAGGACGTGAAGGTTCCTGGAGACAAACGATCAGTGGAGTCGTTGGAATCTTCTCTGTGACACATCCAAGTATCTTTCCTGTAGAGAATAACACATTTCACATCAATCAGGGAGACAAGGTTGGCTTACACTGAGCACTAACCCAACAATGCCAAAGTGTTCATCAATAATGTTAGCTCCAGCTCCAGATCCAATGACAGTTCAAACTAGATATCAAGGGGAAATGTGTCCAAATTGCAGTTTTGCCAAACTCAACTGTTAGTATAAAAATGGCCAATGTTTAATTAAATAAAGGTTCACAACTGGGACTGCCAACATGGTAAATTGATGCTGTTTAATATCCAATCATGAGGATGTAATGTTCAAGGACAAAAGAAATCTCTCCCCATCCCAGTTGCTCCACTGCTTCAATTCTCGAATAGGTTTCTACTGTCTGCCCACAGGTCCAGGAAATGTAGAAATTCAAGGCTTAAATAAGGAGGAAAATAAATAAATGCACATAGTAAATCATTCTGTTAGCAGAGAACTAACTTTCCAATACTTATTCTGATCCCACACAGTCAATGTCAACCGAACAGTGCAGAGTGCCCACTGATTGAACCCAGTGCCTCTGTGAATGCATACCCCATGGAGGTGGGAAAAGCAGAGGCCAGCTGTTGCAGTATATTCTGCCAACCCCACTGGCCACCCCTTTAAAGCTGCATCCACATGAAAAGTGGACACGGTTCATCACTGTTATATGATTGATTTCAGCAATAGCAACAACAACCACCTCTATGTGGACCTCACTTCCACTGGTCAGTAGACCACAGTACAACTTCTTCCAGGCTGCAAGGGATTCAAAAGGCAATCCTGACTTTTGAGGATCTCTATCCTTGGTATTGCCTCACTTGACGTCTGAAAAATCCATCATTTGTATCCAGGTTTCAACATATTTTGTGAGTCCTCAGTGCACTGCGAGCCAACTAACAGCATTAATGTGTCAGAAAGCTTTAGGATGTCCAAGGAAGGTGTGGCTTAGCCTGTGCAGGGATCTATCTGTTTCATATTTTTGATCTGACAATTTTCATGCTCAAACATCTGCTCTGTCGAGGCTTGGCTACTGGCAGAGCTTTACAATAGGGCAGCCTGGCACAAGCCAGGGAATAGTTGCAGGTTTGTCAGGGGCCACTAACCATCTGAGAACTGGAGCAACAAAGCGGAAAATCTAACTTTAAACTATCTCATTACACCAGCCTGTAACACGGAGTCATTTCCTTCATGACAAATCTGTTTTATCAATAGAGTATAAACATACATCAAAGTCCATCACTGTAATCTATTAATTGTGATTCTTAACTACCCTCTTCAATGTTTTGCCAGTTTTGCTATCTGGGATTCATCCACAAAAATAAGATCAGGTATAAAGATAGCCACAAAACTGTAAAAACTCCAGCAGAAAATGAGGTTATTCATCCCATTAAGCCTGTGATGATGCTATCCCTTCAACAGAAACCACTTTCACTCAGTAGCTTTCCGCCAACAATAAGAACTGCACTTAACATTTCAATTGTGATCAAAATGTTTTGTAACATCTCCTTGTTATCATATTCAATGCTCTATCATATAACATCCAAACTTATATTTGTCTTTTTATCTTATACTTTCACCTTTAAAAGATGGCAAATAGAATTAAGGAGAATCCAAAGGGTTTTTACAAATACATTAAGGACAAAAGGGTAACTAGGGAGAGAATAGGGCCCCTCAAAGATCAGCAAGGTGGCCTTTGTGTGGCGCTGCAGAAAATGGGGGAGATACAAAATGGGTATTTGGCATCAGTATTTACTGTGGAAAAGGATATGGAAGATATAGACTGTAGGGAAATAGATGGTGACATCTTGCAAAATGTCCAGATTACAGAGGAGGAAGTGCTGGATGTCTTGAAACGGGTAAAGGTGGATACATCCCCAGGACCTGATCAGGTGTACCCAAGAACTCTGTGGGAAGCGAGAGAAGTGATTGCTGGGCCTCTTGCTGAGATACTTGTATCATCGATAGTCACAGATGA
>NC_057728.1:26936698-27032058 GCF_004010195.1 Chiloscyllium plagiosum | reverse complement strand
CAGAGGGTGGTACGTGTATGGAATGAGTTGCCAGAGGATGTGATGGAGGCTGGTACAATTGCAACATTTAAGAGGCATTTGGATGGGTATATGAATAGGAAGGGTTTGGAGGGATATGGGCCGGGTGCTGGCAGGTGGGACTAGATTGGGTTGGGATATCTGGTCGGCATGGATGGGTTGGACTGAAGGGTCTGTTTCCATGCTGTACATCTCTATGACTCTATATTGCGATCTGAAATCTAAAATCTCTGTGTTTTTGGACTTTTAAAATATATTGTCTTTTACAGTTTGTAACAATGTACCATATCACACTGTTCTGCATTGAACTACATTTGGCACCTATCTAACCATTCCAGTAACCTGTCTGTGTCCTTCTGTAATCTTGCTCATATTTTACCACAGAAGAGGCAAATCACAAAAGCACTGTTAAAAACAAAAAATGCTCTTTCTTTACATGTTAAAAATTATTTTATGAGAAGACAGGAGAAAGCAAGCCATGGGGGAAAATAGGAGTCTCAGTGGAGGAGCACATTTTCCAAGTCAGACTATTGAAACATAGCGCAGGTTGAGACACAATTAATTCTATTCACTGATTGGCTCAATCTAGAGTAATGAATGTTATGGAAAATTAAAACATCCATTGAAACAATCAAGGATATTCCTCAGAGATTGTAAGTAAGTCAATGCAGATTGATCCAAAATGGATAACTGTGTTCCTTGGATGGAACCTGCTCAGCAAAATGGTGAAATTAAGTTCAGTCAGTATCATTAATATCTCTTGCTGTTTTAGTTCCCAATAAGCTTTGAGTCAATAAAGAAGATGGGAGATTAGCAACCTTGTGTAGCTTTAAACATCATCAGTCATTACTAGTAGTTATGCCACTAAGATAGAGAACTCTGTACAAAAACCCTGGCATGATACATAAATCTAGCTCTGATACCTTGGTTCAATGTGAATCAAGTGGACAACTGTGGGCAATACTGCCTCTTGTACAAGTCTTTAAATCACGGTCCTGTTTTGTTGATTTTAGCGACTTAGAAACAGATTAGCAATTCATCCTTTTGAGGGAACCAATTATTCTGAAATTTATTACCGCAATTGCTTTCAGAACAACTGGAATTTAAAAATAATACCTCAATATGCAAGAAATGCTTTCGGTAGTCTCAAGTGTGTGAAATGCACTATATAAATGGAAGTCCTTAGTTTCATGAGTCTGATGCTGCTGTAACTGTAGTGTTGAAATGCCGTTACTCAATTTTCAATTATATGACTCAATGATTGTATAGTCAATAGAATTTATATTAATCAAAAAGCCCCAATGAGTCCACTAAATACTACCAGATTGTGCTATAAGTTTACCAACTGATTTTCTTAAAATCTATTATAAAAAATTAAGGCAATTAAGGCAATCTTCAGTGTTAAGGAGTCTGGTGATGAACTTGTCATACATTTTGATTCAATGTGTGCAGCCAGTTGAGTGTAATTAAGAAACAAATTGCACAACAGGCAGGCTCAATTTAAAGGTCCTTTTATATTAACCTTTTTTGCATGGAGTGGAGAGATGAGAGACTGAAGTATTTAGAACTGGAGCTTTATTTTTATTTCTCAGTTTAAAGTAAGGAGGGTGTCTTAATCAGTTTCCAGTGACCTTGTTCAAAAAAAATTAACACAAAAATAATCGCTTTGAGTGAAAATTTTCACAGCAGAAAGTGATATGCATCATGTGGAAAGAAATTAGCAGATAAAAGATCTCTACATTATCACAGAGATTCCACACTATTGCTGCCCTGCCAGCACTGCTGACTGGTGAGATCACAGCCAGTACCTTCTTGTCACATGATAACAAAGTTGGAATGTTTTGATTGTACAGTTAATACCCTTTTTACTACCTCTTAGATCTCTACCTCAAGCTTATGTTTAATAATTTAATGATGCCTTATTCAATGCAATAATATCCAGTAAACCATTTTTTTCCCCTTCACAAAACATCTGCTCTGTGCTTCCACACTTATTGACAAGAAATTCATTAACTCACTCTGATGAAAAGTCACTGGACTGGAACCATTAACTCTGTTTCTCTCTACAGATGCTGCCATACCAGCTGAGTTTCTCCAGCACTTTGTTTTTGTGTATTATCTAGCTTTGCTAGATTGTATTGCAATAAAGACTGGTAAGTGATACTTCTAGAGTTTTCTTTCTTCATTAAAATTAAGAAAGAAGTTTTGTTTTATACACAGCATTATGGTGATTCTTACAGTTGGAACTCACTATCTTCAAGGTCCTGGGTTGTGACCCTGATTTTCGGAATACAATAAAGCTGGTGCTGAGGCTAAATGCAGATAGATAAGGCACAAAGCTTGAGGCTAAACTTGCTAAGACTTTGCTTGGATAGATTTTCTGACCGTTATGGGTTTTGGGGTGGGGGAAGAAGAGTAAATGATCCCTCTAAACTTACTGTATGCAGCCTAATGTGTGGTACCCTTAAATATGGTTATGTCAATCTTAGACCCAGGAGGTAGTGGGGCAGACTCCCTACCTCCTTCCTTACCCCAACTAAAGAGTCGGTTGGAAACTGACTGACAAAAGCCACATGCACACTGCAGTGATATTAAACAGCAGCTCATGACACTTCTGCCACTCTATGGGGAGGAAGCCCTGGCCTACAGAGCTGCCAGACAATGTGATTTGCCAGCAACACCTACTGAGCCAGGAGTCAAAAATTAAACGCTGAAGGGACTAGGCTGGTTCTTTAGCAAAGTGGACCCAGGAGGAATCAGATACCATAGGGAACAGCACTGCAGGATAAATAGAGGTTTTCAGAAACAGTCGGGGTGTAAGAAAGGGGGACATAAAAATGTTTCTTAGGTGGTGGGATGGGGGGGTGCCACAGATGCACAAAGAGCAGTCCTCAAAAACGTAGTACCCAGGGTTCCAAAAATATCCTTTTTAAAAATATGCTGTCCACTTCTACTTGCCAACCATATTGTGGCATGGCCAGTGATACTGTAGGATCATTCAAGATACTGTATTAAAAAAGTTCAATTGAAACTTGATTATTAATTTGCATGTAGCACATAGACTACAGATGTTGACGCCTTTGTCCCTGTCTGTATTATTGCAGTGATTTCAGGAGTGGATTGGAAGATGCTGAGTTAGCCAACTGATCTACTAGACTAACCCTACCCACCAAACTCACAGCCAGCAGGGGCATATAACATTCAGCTCACAGGATCTTAGGAAGGAACTCCATATGTGCAGCACCCTCCTGGTATCTATTTGGCTACAAGTGTACAATTTAGCAGGAACATCAGTTGGAGTCATTCTCCAAGAAGAAAGTTCAAGTTGGACATGAGACAGGTGTACAGGTGGAGGATTGTAAGTGGATATGAGGGATGAGCCATGCCTTCTACCAATGCAGAAATGTAATTCTCAATTGTTCTTTGTAAACTACAGTTTACATACCATTTTGTATTAATTTTCACATTGAAATATCATTACTGTTACTAAAATACAGTTAGTCTAAAACTATTGGGCAGATGGTCTAAAGGGATGTAAAGGCAATAGCACAGTATGCACAGTAATGTTATCACATTAACATACAGACAGTCCACTGGTTGAGTTCTGAAGTTGATTTGTACACAAATCTGAAAACAATGCAGGATAATGCAAAGCAGACATTTCTAAGCACAGGAAAATATTCATATGTCAGGTTTTTAAAATTACACCACTGAATGGAATCACGCTTGTAAGTACCGTACAGGCATTCGTAAGTTGGACATTCATGAATGGGGGGACCTCCTGTATAAACAACATTCCCACCAAACTGCACAAGTGCACGGCCACACAGCGGCCTGAAAGGTACCAGCTGGGCCAAACACTTTCACAAATAACCTATATTTACAGCGATGCAAAATACCTCGAAGAGGCCCACACAGCAATTAAATTCCTACAGGAACACTACAAAAACTGTTTAAATATCATGGCTGGGTTTTTGGATTCTGGGTTCTTTTGATAGAAGAGAACCAGTGCAAATTAATTATCATTCATTAACTATTTACAATCTTTACAGAGAGACATGGTTCAACAGGACTCCATTAAACCTTCCTGTCTCAGGTCTGAGTTCTTTGAGATCTGCTCAATGACAATGCAGTCCATTAGCAAAACTGCTCTTAACCACTTTTGCTACCTCTTTGTTATAACATTAAAACAGGAGAAACACAAAATGAAGAACTCCAACAGTTAATTTTTAGGATGATTCTTTCCTGCCCTTTTTGTTTTATTTTTCCAGTTGGGTTGCTTGATGCAACAGCATCTTCATTCGATTATTAACTGAAGAGAAATGGTGGCTGGGCAGACTGTAATTGTGCCTGCATTTGAGTGAGATTGAAATCTTCTTTGCCTGTTGGCTAGAAAGGCTACACATGAAATGAAATTTAAATTGAAAGTTTCAATCTTGTCATCTCTAGCAGCAAATCCACAATATGTTGCAACATGATAAGAACCCAGGAATTCAAGAGAATTCCACAGGACACTGATGCAACCATTCCAGGAGAAAAGTCAAAGGGGCAATCAAATCAGTGGGCCTAATTTTCTGGGGAGTGAATTTCAGACACATTGATATTCTGGCCCTTCGTTTTAATAAAAGGACGGAGTTCCATGTTTTTAAGGAGGCTACCTCACATGTACTTCCACCCCAACGGTTTTTTGTAGCGTAAAACTGACAAAGGCAAACCACACCCACTTTTCACAACACTCAGCTGCCATATTCTGACATTTAAAGATCCTGACAGCCACTTTGATAGCTGGTGTCAGAGTGAGTATAGAAGGTAAGCATGATATTAGGGTGCTGGCAGGGTAGGCTGTCAAATAGCACAGCGAAATTACAGTTGTCATTAGATTACCTTACAGTGTGGAAACAGGCCCTCCAGCCCAACAAGTCCACGCTGACCCACCGAAGTGTGACCCACCCAGACCCATTTCCTTACATTTACCACTTCACCTAACACTACGGGCAAATTAGCATGGCCAATTCATCTGACCTGCACATTTTTGGACTGTGAGAGGAAACCGGAGCACCCGGAGGAAACCCACGTAGACATGGGGAGAATGTGCAAACTCCACACAGTCAGTCAGTCGCCTGAGGCGGGAACTGAATCCAGGTCTCTGGCGCTGTGAGGCAGCAGTGCTAACCACTGTGGCACCATGCCGCCCGTAGGGTGCCAGGTTGGGTGGGATGCAAACTGGGGAGAAGGAAAGGTGTCGGGGTAGGGTACCATTTAGGTAAGGTGCCAGGTAAGTAGAGTGCCAGCTGAGGAGAGGGGTAGGTTACCAGGTAAGCAAGGGGTGGGACAGAGATACAGCAAATAGGGGACTCAAGTTGGATCCAATCCTGCGGGGTGAGTGGGTGGTGGGCTGAATCTAGCAACAGGAGTTCAGGTCAGGTCAGACCATATCTAGTGAGCAGTGTGGGGACATTAGCTCCAGTTCAGCACTGGTAATGGAGGGGACAGCTGTCAAGTCCCAGAGATGGATTGGGTTAGGACCTGGGGCTGTAAGCATTTGGGGTTGTGAGAGGTAAGTACGGGATGTGTTGAATAGTTACTGTATATTTCCAACATTACTACTGCATATTTAATGATCCTAATTTCATCAATCCTTCCGAACTCCGATTTGAATGGGGACTTTTGGAGAGTTCCTGGTATAGAGGCATCACTCAGCAAAACCTTCAGTTTCTTGAATAATTCCTACAGACTCTGCAATGATGAGGATTTCACATGTCTCAGTAAGCAAAACCCATCTATGCTGGAATAAGAACTGGGTGACCAGTAGAAAGTCCAAAGCAGTGTTGTTTTTAAAAGAAGTTCTGTGAACTCCTGTTTGTTATATTTTAAAATAATTAACTTGGGAACATCGCTGTTTGATCGAATCATCCATTTGGGTAAGAAAGAGTCTATTGACCTTTTTGTGGTTGTTGAGGAGGGATATATCAGGTGACCAATGTCAGATGACCACTGATGAAAACATGAGGGTGGGGCAATGATACCTCCAGGAATTGCTCTAAACAGAACAGCCACATCTTAGATACCTTGTCAATTTATCTGGGTATAGTTTGAACTGACAGCCACCAGGGATGCAGTTTATAAATATTTCATGACTTTTGATTGAGTGAATCACAGAAAAACTATACCATTTTCCTAAGGGACACATGAATTTGTTTTCAATCGAGTTTAATTGCCAAGTTTTTCAGGTAACGCTGAGCACAATGACATTCACCATGATGGTGGTGCTGGGAATCAGCAATGTTTATACTTCATCCATAGTTCAAGCATCATTCACTGCATTCTCTGAATAATCACCTTGCTATCCTGCACATTTTAATAATACAGTCTAGCAGAAAGAGTGATGGCAGATATTTTACAGTCTCTGCAATGAGCAATAATTAATCAACAAGGAAAAAAACAAAGATGTCAGTCATGGTTAATAGAAGCTTGTTTTCCTGTCCATCCTTTTGACAGCCACAAGTACACATTGAGATAGTGCTCAGTCTAGAATTCCCTAGCTAATTGATCACAACTTTTCAAAACTGCCTTGCCATCACTGGATTTACAAATGCTAGATCCTCCCCACCAGCAGTTTACCCAGTCACAGCAAGTACTGAATCTTAACTGCAGCATGAGAAGCGATCCTGCACTTTGTAATTATAGAGACAGCATCCGGATAAGCAGAGCTGGGAGGTTTGACAGGATCTACCCAGAACGCAAAATTACTTGTGAATTATCCGGTAGATGTGACTGCAGGGTGGTGTAAGCCAAGATTCAGTGTGGACAGTGAGAGCAAGGGAGACTTTGTTAGAGCCGTACAGAATAAATTATAGGGAAACCTAAAGGTTGATAAAGCCGATTCCAGGCTGTCAATGACCTCTTTTGTACTAATAGGGAGCAGCATTCATGGGGCAATGAATGCCTACAAACATTACACCTTATAGCTATGTAATGTATTAAACAAATTACAGAAATTCATCAACTGCTGACCAGTTATTTCCCAAGGTGCATGCCTCATGTTGGCATTTCCTGCTGGAAGCCATCAGATCAAGGAAATCAATTGTGAATTGTTAGACCCGTATGAGTGATGTGTAAGTCTGAATTTCCCATTTGGGTTATAAATTAGTATTGGCAGCAATAACCTGCTGCTGGCCAGAGGACTGGCTGACCAACCAGTGCAGGGCAACGAGGAGGTCTGGGATAGGGGACCCTACTGACTGAGCTGAGAGCTACTGATACAGAAGGGGAAGATAAGGAGGGAGGGGGAAGAGAGAGAGAGAGAGAGAGAGAGAGAGAGAGACAGGCACAGACAGACTGACAGTCACAGAGAGAGAGAGAGAGGCTGAGAGGCAGAAAATATTGCTTCTGTCTTGCCCTGACATTTAATGGACACAAAGCCAGGAAGCCTGGGTGGTTCAACAGATCTCATTAAATCAAGGGAGCAATTACTCCTCAGGAGTTCCCAGCACAGTAAGCCACTCTGGCCAATCAGAGCCAGGATCCTCTGCACATAAAGGGGCAAGGAATCAAATGGTGGGCAGCCATCATGGTCCTTGCCACCCAAGAGAGGGCTGCTTTCTCCCTGGCACAAGAGAGGCTGCTATTACAGTAGACGGAAGTGGGTGGTACAACTATTATCTTGGTGGGAGGTGCCCTGAGCCAGTGAGTAGACAGCACTGCAGGCAGGTAGTTTTAATGGTAGTAGCAGTTGGAGTGGCTTACAGCAAGTGGGGAAGATATCATAAGCAATAGGGAGAGTGGTAGAGCGTGAGCTTTGGTGGGAGGTGGATACAAAAGCAGAGAGTGACTGAGTGTGAGGTATCAGAGAGAAGTTGGTGGCATTTACACAACTGGAGTGGAGGATGACATTGGTGTCCAGCGGAAGGTCAAAGCGGGAGGACAAGTAGTTGACAAGGTGTGTTTAGTAAGATATTACAAAAAACCTTGCTGGCCCTGGGGACCCTGGAGACCACCTTCCTTAACTTGCTGTGTTTCTGTGAAAATTCCAGGCAGAATAAGATGAGGGCTTCAATTAGCCCCAGAGCTCCTGCAAATTGCTCACAGCCACTTTCAGCCTCACCATGGGCCTCTGAAAATCTTGTCTCCCCCCCCCCCCCGTATTCAAAGGATGTTCCATTGCAAAGCAAGAAATATCCGTGAAAGTACATTAATCTAAAATAATCACTAAAAAAAGGTCAAGGAGAGCGGTTAAGAGAAATGTGCTTTTGCAGAGATTCGTTGGAATATGGAATGCTTTGCCACAGAGAAAGGTTGATGGAGAGACCAGATAATTGTTTACGAAATTTGGATAAGGTTTGAAGTAGAAAAAACTTAAGGTAGAGCAGGTTACCTTTAATTCACTCATTTGTTAGAAAGTTGCAATTATCTTAAAAACACAAGTAACAAGTTGATTTAATAAATGCGTACTGTACTTGAGGCAAGGAGGAGGTTTACATTAAATATTTATAGGATTAGATAATCAAATCAAAAATCCTCTAACTTAAATAAACAACCATTAGATAATTAAAATGTCAGACACTGGCAATCCTAGCTTCTTTGATTTAACAGGGCAACTGTAAGGTTGCACAGCAGAACTCTTACCCAAACTGAATTGCTGAAAATTATACGTACATTTTTAAAAAAAAATATACCAACAGCGCTGCACAGCAAAACAGGACTGAGACTACAGGTTTTCAGGATCCGTAGCTCATAACAATGATCCTATGCTCCAAATTAAGGGCAACATATTTGCATTAAATCAGAGTGTTCCTGTCACATAACATTGTGGGATGGGTTCAATGATGCTAGCAAAGGGCCATCTGTCCCCATAACCCTAACCTGCTCCTGTAGAGGGCAGAAAATGTTGCATCGAGTGCTCAGAACATGAAAACTTAATGAGGTGAGTTTGGAGGCTCTCTAGGAGAAAGGTGAACCTTTATAGAGCGGAGGACCATCCTTCAATGAAGAAGCAATCCAGAGGAGCCTGGATGGAGATGGCTAAAAGAATAGATGCTGTTTTACCAGTTCACTGGGCCTGAGAGTAAATTAAAAATAACTTTCTTAATGTCAGGCAAGGGGAGCACAGCTCATTAGTATCTTAATTGTATACTGTTAATCTGAAAATATCTTGGCCATGTTTGGGAGGAAGCAAAAATGGAGAAGTAACAGCATCCTGAAAAGTACATGGAGAATTGCCAAATTCACAAACAAGTCTATCTTTTAGCAAGCATTAGGATTGGCTGTCATGGCAATGCATTTTGCCTTTGGCTTACTAAATCTGGTAATAAACAACAAGAATGCTATAGTAAAAGGATATGCATACTGTCTGTTCACAGCCTCACACCAAGAGAACTATCAGCCTAGGCATCCGGCTGACATTCAGCTTCTCTCAGATTTCTCTCTCCTCTGTTTGTGGGAAAAAACAACACAAACCAGGCGTTGCACATGCAGATTGGCGTGAATCATTACACTCAACTTCGAAGGGGTGCACTACAAAATCACCAAATTTCCACTTTGGCTAGATACTCGAAGCCCGGCTGAGCAGATTTGAGTGATGAATGAAGACTGGCTGTAAAACAACCTGATGAAGGGCTTATGCCTGAAACGTTGACTCTCCTGCTCCTCAGATGCTGCCTGACCTGCTGTGCTTTTCCAGACCAAACTCTCAACTCTAATCTCCAGCATCTGCAGTCCTCACTTTCTCCTGTAATACAACCTGTCACTGTTTGCAACATGGAGGAGAAAGTGAGGTCTGCAGATGCTGGAGATCAGAGATGGAAATGTGTTGCTGGAAAATGACTTACATGTAGATACTGATCACTCTGACATACCAACAGCTGCTGTAAAACAGTAAAATCAGCAACAAATAACACCATCAAGGAGGAGGAAAGGAAAAGATTAGGGTAAAAGCAGGAAGAAAAAGGATGACCATCCTTTCCCTTTCTAACCCCAAACACAGCTACTGTTACAATATTTGAAAAATAGTTATTAATCTCATTGCATCAATACTCTCCCAGCTCAATATCTCAAAAATGACAGGCGAGTTCAGTCTTATGCCTTCAGGAAAAATCCATCAGAAAATCAAAGGATACACCACCTACAGGGACCATGTGGAAAGACGACAACGAAAGGATGGTTTAACAAAATGAAACTCCACTGCCAGCTCCAGGCTGAGATTTTCCCTTTCTCAGACAAAGTGGCAGTGGGTAGCCTCACCATCACGAAAGCTCACCACAGCAGGTACTCATCAGCTGGAGAACGGTTTGGTGAGCCTTTCAGCCTATCATAGGCCTTGACAAGGGTGCCCTGGCTTGCCAGAGGCTGGCAGCTTCTGGGTCCTAAAGGCTATTTGTCAAGGCCTACTCTTCAGGAGATACAATGCTGAGAAGGTAGGCCGCCATCTTTTGCTTACTGCAAGATGGGGGTGGAGTCACAGGGAAGTGGCGTAGATGGAGTTGCTGACAGAAGCCACTGCCTTGGTCCTCTATCAATGTCTCCAACTGCAAATAAAGGCTCCCTTGTCCCAGTCCAGCAGGCTGGTAACTTTGTTTCATGTCTAGGTAACCAGTCACTTTTCTGCTTGTTAAAACAAACCATTACTCAGGTCAGAAAGCTTCTGGTCTGGCACTGTAACAAAAACAAATCAAACCATCTACAGAAATGGACAGAACTAGAACAGAAACATATCCAACTCAAAGTATCATTATCGGAGGGAATGATGCACCCCAGCCCCTGCAGTACTAGTCTCTAAAAGCATCTCCTGTGCTAGTGGACACCAAATGTTCCCTCTCAATGGACTTTCAAGCACGGCAATAACTGCAGCAGAAGGACAGATGGTCTGTTATTATTATGCCCTCCGTGTCCCACTGACTGCACCTATTGTTGGAGCCCTTGGTAAGATCCAGAAGCAGAATCATGAGAAAGACTTCTGCTCTGCCCACCCCCACCAACCCTCCACACAGTGTGCCAACAGATTAGGTATATATGGGGCTGAAGTGTCACAAGAAATTTAAAAGTAGCCCTTTTAACAAGCTAGAGGAGAAAGTGAGGACTGCAGATGCTGGAGATCAGAGCTGAAAATGTTAAGCCCTGAAGAAGGGCTTATGCCCGAAACATCGATTCTCCTGTTCCCTGGATGCTGCTTGACCTGCTGCGCTTTTCCAGCAACACATTTTCAGCTTTTAACAAGCTAAACAGGGGGTGAAAATTAAAGTATTCAACAGAAAGGTAGAACACGGTTTCCTCCAGGCCACAAAAACTACCTGGCACATGGTGAACCCACGTAGCCTTCTACTGGATGATACTGCCAAGTGTCACAAGAAATTTAAAAGTAGCCCTTTTAACAAGCTAAACAGGGGGTGCAAATTAAAGTATTCAACAGAAAGGTAGAACACTGTTTCCTCCAGGCCACAAAAACTACCTGGCACATGGTGAACCCACGTAGCCTTCTACTGGATGATACTGCCATGTGCAACACCCTCCACCCCAGATCCCCAATGAAAAGAGGAATGACCCTCTTCTTATAGAGAGTTCTCCACTGGGCATGTCTGCTGTGGATGATAGAATGTTATGTCAAGGCATAATGTTATAAAGCGGAGGCTAACCCCCACCTCTGATAACTAAAACCAAAACACCTAGAGAGGAGCACTTTGCCTTCCAATCAGTTAAAAAGGAGTGAGAAGGGGTGTAATCCATTTTTTTCAGCAACTTCTAGTGGTTAAGTAAAATAAATGCCTGACACTCACTTTACAGGCTACAAGTAACAATTTATTTACCCAACTCTAACAGTGAGCAAATTAACTAACCTATTAACAATCCAAATACAACTCTTTTAACTATTAACTATACCTGAAATAAAACAAGATTCTAATGGTACACTGTTCCAATAAGTACAATTCCCAGTCATATACAAAAAAAATACTAGCGAGTCTCTTGAAATTTCTACCAGATTACGTCTTCCGGAGTATTCTTGACCTCCTCCATCATTTTCCTCTGTTCAAAATGCCTTCTGTGATGTTGGTACTGATGTGACATAGATTATGTTTTCTCTAATATGTAGACGAATATGAGAGCCAATTTCTCTCTGTAGAGCTCAGAGTTGTTGTCTTTGGCAGACTGGCAGTTAGCTTTCCACGATATTCCAAATGCCCCCATCTTTTATACCCTTGATGACCTATTAATATTTTTACTATCAGATTGGTCCTAGGTTGTCAAAACCATCAGATTTAAATTTAATAGGTTTTTGGTAGCTAAGGACCAGATTTAAATTTAGCCAATCAATTTCAAAAGACTGTTGTTTTGATAAAAATGCTGTTTTGCCTGCTAACAGTACAGCTTTTTGATACAAATGTTTCAATTCAGGTTCTCGGTGCACATGCAAACCCACAGACAACCTTTTTGAATCTCTAAGCACAAAAAAAAACACCATCTTTTAAAAGGGGCCATGCAGTGCTATCCCCACTTTACACTCTAACTTCGCAACAACAGCCAAGTTGAGGACAAAGGGGAGAAAGTGGACAGTATGCAGCAACAACCCATTCAGGAACTACCTTATGATATTTCAAAAGGCCTGGAGGGACTAGCCACTTTTCTTACCAGCCAGAAAGATAGATAATCTGGAAGGTGATGAGTCGAGGCCATTAACTGGTTGTTAACTGATCACTTATGTACCCTAATTGCTGGTGAGTCAAGTCGGTGGAGCTTCTCATCCAGCACTTAAATGGTAAAGTGGCAAGAACAGGGCATGTATCTCTTTGCCAACTCATCCATTATTTCACTCTCTCATCACTTCCCTCACTAAATTTCAGCGAACAGAAAATTGTGCCCTTAAATCTCAAATAATCAAGTGAAAATTAAGCAGTTTACATGTCTTCTCCATCTCCACAAGTGAAAGAATATTTGCAAATCTAAATGTGCTTTTGTAATTTCAATCTATCAAACAAGGCATTATTTTCATTATGCCCCTCGTAAGCTTATCTTTTGACACGACATTGACTAAACATTTCAACACATCACTGTCCTTCAGGGTGAATCTTTGGGTGATGTTATTATTTATTCAATGCTGAGATGAATGGATTGCTTCCTAACAACCTTGCATTCTCAAATCACATTTTTAACTTTAACTCTATAAGTCATCGGATAATTTATCCCTAAATGACTCATTGCAGCTTTGACAGCATGTTTAAAATAATGAGTGAATAAAGTATTGATGCCTTCAGCTACGTACTGTTATTGTAATAAAACAACTGGTGCACATTAAACCATTGTCATAATTCACCAGGGAATATAATCCACAATCTTCTTAACTCTATTAGTAATTATACACTAAATGACAAAAAAGATACATCGGCACCACAACATTTGTGGCTCTCTCAGTTAAGTTGTTTCTTCAGGTCCATAGCTGTTTGGTGAATGTGTAATTATATATTTGGAATGAGTGAGGTCATTTACTAGGTTAGTTCCAGGTGAGAACATATTCACTAAACCCCTTCCCTCCCCACAATTTGGCAAATACTATTGTAAAGAAAATCATTGGAAGTAGAATGAAAAATATTGTAAAATATGTATAACTTTGTTCCTTTCCTGCACACAATTTATAATTTATCTTTCACAAAGAACAAAACTCCCAAGGCATTTCAGAGTTATTGAAACATGAGAAAGTGACAACAAGTTGATGGAAGAGATGGGTTTTCAATGAATACAAGTAATTAGAGAGGTTTAAGGTAAACAATAGTCCTTTCCAGATCAAGACATCTCTGAACAAAATAAATAATCCTCTCATCATAAAATATAAATACTTTGTCAATAAAGATAATAAGTTATGAAATTCTAGACTCTCCGATTAAGGAGAGAAGATGAAAATCTTTTTAGGCATGACCTTGCCATAACTTTGAGAAATTGCTGAGTCACATAGTAGGCCATGACCTGCTAGGACCAGACACCCACTGACAGAGCTAGCTGCATCTGGAGTGCTCATTCAATGGGAATGACACAACCTTAAATCCAAACTTTCCCCATATGACTTGTTTGTCACTTCAGTTTGCCATGAGATGAAACAAAGAATGACTCATCCTAAAATAACACATGAGCTCAGTCGGATTGGGTTAGTTGCACTGAACTGCATTATAATCACACACCCACATGCTGCCAATGCACTGCGAGCCTCATAGTATTATTTTTCTGATTTGCTTTTCTACAGGACAAGCCATCCATTACCTGATTTGTTCCAAGTTCTTGGGCACGGTCATGAACCCCGCTACATAATCTGTCCTTCACCGTCCCAAATTTTAGTTTGAAGGTTTTTTTTGACCCACAGTACCATGCCCTCCACCAAGGGTAGGAAGGGAAGGCTGGTCTCAAATCTACCACAGCCAGATAGGGATCAAACTCCATGCTGTTGACACCAATCAAGTCCAGCTGTCCAGCAAACTGGGCCATTCAGCCCCTTCCCCAGGAGGTACTGTGGCAAGATACACTTGACATGCATGATGTAGTGTGTAGAGATAATGAATAGTGATGGTAGAGACTCACTGAGGGCTGACCAGGAATTTCTGTCACTGCTACTTCCTGTCAACAAAATCAGAATTTTGACCATAATTTATTATTTTGACAGCTAAAATAAACATGAAATAGGTTAGTCACCAACCATATTATTGATCTGTAGATCTTAGTGGTAGACTTTGGTCAAGATTTTCTAACAAAGTAATTTGAATATATCAGGGAATACAATTGTTGTATAGGTGTGGCAATGTCACAGCTATTTCTAGATATAACCTTCAACAGTAGAGATTATGTACAGTGAAATGTGCCTTTCCCAAACAGGATATCCTCTAGTGTTCAATTAATAATATTAGAGTACATGTACACCTCACTGTCCATCCCCTTACCCAGCAACACATCACCTCCACGCTCAGAATTTCAAACTGATGAGAACCAGCTCCAACAACAAGCCTGCTCGACAAACTGAAGTAGGGACAAAATTTAACAAATACAGTAAAATAATTAACAAGTTAAAGCACTTTACAACTAAACACTGGAGTTTAATCAATGTAACAATGATTGTGAAAGTCATAACTACCAACATATCCAAATGTTTTGGAGGTTTCCATTACCTGAGAGTAGGTTTAATAATGAGTAAACAGAGACCAATAACATGAACAATAAAAGACAGCTTCTCAGATTCTGTGTGCTTGTTCCCATCAGGGACCCTCTACCTTTAATTGCCACTTAGGATGACATCATGTGTACTGAAGAAAATAAAGGAAAAGGCTGGGGTAGACGAGCAAGGGGAGCTTGGGATGAAGTGAACAAAAGATATATAGGTGTATAGAATTCAAAAGTAATAAGTTCAGGTGGACTATGTGTAGGGCCCTGGCCAGGCAGTACAGTGACTAGTCTCGAAACAACAAAAAGGACATAGAAATGCTGGAGAAACAATAATAATAAAAACAGATTTACACAGATAACACCTAAACTGAGAAAAAAAAACCTGTCATTAAAGATTGACAAGTTGGTGCCTTATTCTATAGGAAGAAAAGTGACTTGATAGAGATCTTTACAGTAATGAATGGGTTAGGTAGGGTAGATGTGGAGAGAATTTTTCACTTGTGAGAGATTTCAAATCAAGAGTTCATTAGTACAAGATAATTATTAATAAATCCAGTAGGGAAATTGCCCCTAGTTCTTATGCCTAAAGGGATTAAAGGATAGGAGAGAAAGTGGATAGAGGATGCCAAGTTGTACAATCAGCTGTGATCCTATTGAACAGCAGATCAGGCTGGAAAGGCTGAATGGCCTACCTCGGCTTCTATAAAGGAGATTTTTGTTTTTAAAAGCTAGAATGTGTGTAGAAAGATGAATTTGCTAACACCAGAAGTGATTGAGACAAATAGCTTAGATGAATGAAAGGAAACTAGACATGTACGAGAAAAATAAATAAATAGAAAGATGGCCTGAGATGTGGCGAATTGGCTGGAGGATAACTTGTGCAGTATAAACAGACTAGTTTTACCAAGAAGTCTATTTCTAGGATGTAGATTTGGTGTAATTCTATGCAAAAATGGACACCCCCTTTTAAAGTGATGCAAATAATAAATACCCAGTCATAAGAAATAAATGAAACTTTATCAAATTAAATAAGAATACTGTCTTCATTATGGATACTGCAGTCCAGACTCTCTAGTATCCACTAATGATAAAACTCCTCAGGAGTACCAAAGGGCATCATGAACTCCTCCTTCAGGGAGGAGCAGGTATGAATGTAGCCACAGGAGAGGGACAAGCAGCAAGAGAGAATGTCCTACCGATCATATCTAACCTAGACATGTGGGTGACCACTTTGGCCTGGGGAGTGCAGGAGCAAATCAATGAGGTGATAACCTGCCAGCCCCATGCCCTACCTCCCCAGAGGATCAAAGGTCAGGTGTATAGATCAGGGATCTTCTGGAGTATAAATGCATGATATACAATAAGAATGCATGTTAAAGTACAGAAGAAATATGCTTTGCATATCTACCTGTCCAGAATCCCTTTCTCTGGAATCATTTTTAAATGGCTAAAACTGTTGTTGGCAGTGTCTCAGCATTTTTGCTTTAGTTCAAAATTGACTAGTCATTTTAAAACAAAATAGTTTTGAGTATCTGAGCATTACCAATTTCACATTTAGATCATAAGATGTCAAGAAGAGACACCAATTAAATGCAACTCTCCTCAGTGTGATAAAAATTAATTTTAAATGATTATTATGTGCAAACATAACACTCCCTGGAAAATTATTTGGAACACATGGAAGGAATTAATGTCACAGTGATATCCCTCCTTCCCTAATTTCTTTTGGATCAGGGATCGACAATAAAAAGATTCAATACCTGACCAGCAGAGGCAAGGAAAATAATCAACGTGCTGCTTAAACAATAAAAGGACAAAGTACTGCAGATTCTCCTTTCTTTGTACATGCAGTCTGATTAGCTGATTGTTCTATTTTAGACTGTTTTAAAAGAAGAGATGAAGCACTGGTCTCTAAGCAGCAGTAACCTAATAAGCATTAGCTTTTTAATGCAATTTTTTTTCATAAAAGAAGTTTGAAATTGGCAGCTGTTTCCAGGTGGTCATAAACTATGAAAACCAGATGTGTCTGTTCATTCAAGAGGGCAGCTGCAGCAAATGTAGTGACAAACATCTTCAATCTGTGTTACTCAAGGTGGCAGGCTCTTAAAAAGTTGTTCAGCATAAAGTCAGTCAAGCAGCAACAGTCTTCAATAGGAAATCCTGGCTAATGAATACAGTTCTTTGCCTCTAATCCTTCCTCAAAGCAGCAATGGAGCAGAAGCCCCAGCCAAACATGTCCGGGACAAACATCCAGCTCCTGTGTTCTGTGGATTATTATTTTTGCTGCAAAGCGACTTGACGCATCACAATTCTAAGTGAAAGGCTGCGGTAGGCCGCAGGACACCTTCCACAAAACACCAACTGTGTGTGACAGGAGGTCTCACAAGTACAGCTTGGGCAATCATGGTGGCATTTTAAAGTCAGTAGCATCAACAAACTGCAACATAGCTTTCAAAACAAAAAAAACTTGATTTCTCTACATGCAACAAGCTGCCCCAAGACTGCATCTGAGAATGGGGTATGCTGCAGCATTCCACCCATGGACTTTCCAACCTACATGTTCACGTTGTTGTTTGTGGGTACAAGAGAAGAGAATGATATGGAGACAGAAAAAGGGGAAAATCAAAATGGAGGTTGAAGTAGCAGCAAAAGCCCAGGGAGAAGTGAGAAGAAGGTGGGCTTAGAAAGTAAGACAACCTTACAGGACTGTCTACAGGAGTTAAAAATGAATCTCCTGGACGCTGTTGTGAGACGCACCAATGAAAATGATTTACTGTGTATTATGCCTTTAAGAGAGAGTTCACCTTTAAGGGTGCCATGTCTTGTGCGTATGCTCTTGCATGTGAGTCTAATTTGTACTGGAAAGCTGTACACAAACAAAAAATCACATTTGCTCATGTCTGCTTCATGGCTTGCAGTGTGTTTTACAGTTTTAAATAAACACACACATGGAGTTGGTCAATTCCTGTCAAGTATCCATCATTAAATCATAATCATTAACATGACAAAAATCAATTTCATTAAAAATGGTTCTCTGCCTTCTCCTTTATCATCTCCTTTGTCGTTCTTCCCCCTCTCATGTTTCAATAACATGTAACCCATCAAATCTCCATACTTCAATTCTAAAGACAACCCTGTGACAAAAGATATCTGATTAATCCACACATATCATTCTTCGAGTTGGGATTATAAAAATGACTTATAGATGGTAGTTTATACAGTATAGCACTTTAAAAAATAATAGTCAGGCTATCCTTCCAGAGCAGTAGCATAATCCAGTCTGGGTCAAAATGCAAGGACCTCAGCGGTGTTAATGAAAGATTTTTTTTCCAATTGCGGTGGACAATGACAGGTAGGTTAAACATTGAAGGCTGTTAGCTTGTTCTTGGTTCAGAAATTCATCCTTTACTTATGGATTGAGTCAACACAGGAGGTTCTGAATTTTTACGTCCACAAAAAAAGTTATTGGGTTTCAAATCGACCAGGTAAACTAAAAGATATTGAGACACTGGAGCAATTCAGTTCCTGATACCATTTGCCTTCCTAAGGAGTTAATAAAAGGAAAAAGTGTTAACTGCATGTGTGGAGGTTACAAACCAATCCTGTTATACAGAGTTGGATTAAAGAGCAATTTAAATGAATTGAAAAATTGTAGTTGTAGTAGTGAAATAAATCTCCATAGAAGGAATTACATTTCATTTTGGGAAATAACCTTGCTGGTTCAAAACAATTCACCTAACAGAGTGCTATGGGACAGCCAGTGGAGGTAAAAGAAACAGATACCAAATGAGGTATGTCTTGGATTATTTCCTGATAGTGTTCTTACTGGATCTCAGGCCAATAAATTTAGACAGAAATAAGGGGAATTCATGAAAAAGGGAAGTTCATGAAAAAGGGACAGAATATGGAATCAGTTATCAGAAAGATTTTAAATATTTACATAAAATTAATAAATTAAGGTAAGGAGAAAGAGGCTGATATATTTCGCTCAACTTCTTTAATGCAATTACAAACAACAGGTCCCAAATTGGGTGAATCACACCAAACAGCCTACTTTAGCTTAGGAAACCCAGAGGTTGAATTTATTTTAGGGTAGTCTGGAAGTGACTTGACTGGGGACAGAAGCAAATATATAAAATTGCCCCTTTTAAAAAAAAGGCAATTCAGAGAAACTGCACTTATCTCAGTGTAAAAGTTTAGTTTCAGAGACTTCAAAACCAGGAGCATTTAGTTGGAAATTCACAGATTGATGAGAGCTGAAAAGAGTTATGCTCTCAGCTTTACAATATTTATATGAGAAGACTTTACATTACACAAGGAAACAAACTGGGGAGGATCAGTTATGCTGAATGTAAAGTTTTGATAAAGAGGGGATAATGTCTCCATATTGGAATTACTAATGGCGAATGGGTTGAAACTTTGCTTTGTTAGTTGTTTTATGGCTATATTTCCTAATTGCATTCTATATCCAGATTGCTTCTTTTCAAAAAAGTTTTCCTCTGTTCGTCATTAAAGAAACACTGCAGACTCACATGAATGACCACCACATTAACTCTTTTTTTAATTTAAAAAAAAGAGATCTATCAAACCGGGCTTCATTCTGGGATCAGATGTGCCAGTATAGTACCATCAGCTAGGATCATAAGATATATTCCACTCAAAACATTAACTATTTTCTCTGTCCACAGTTGCTGCCAAACTTGTTGAGTGCTTCTAGCACTTTGTTTTTATTTCTAGCATCCACAGTATTTTGCTTTTATTTAAGCTACATTACTTTTATTTAAAAAAAAAACACTTCTATTCAATAGAATATTGAGGCTGGGAAGAAGGCCAATTGCTGGGTGGAATGCTTCAAGTTAGATGGTCATGTACGGAAATCTCCAAGCTAATGTCAACCCGAATTGGCATTCACCACTCCACACAGGTCATTTTCACATCTTTACCTATTGCTTCACTTCTCATCTCAAACACATATGCTTATTTGAGAAGTATATCTATGTTAAATATATATTTAAAGCATGTTTACAGGATTTAGTTAAGCATAAAATTGTTGAAAGTATAAAAATGGAAGAAAGAGAAAGGAGTCCATGTAGTGTTGTAGGGATTGTCTGAGACATTTTGGCTTGATGTTTTCCAGCCTGTGCCTATCAGAACATAAAGATTATTGGACATCTGTCTTCTGTTTAATGTGTCGCTTTTGATCACACAATGCACAGGATTTTCGCTGTATGTAGTGATTTTCAATGAGGACAGAGAGGCTTCCTGTTCTGCTTTGCATTTTGTTCACTTGAAGATTGGGAATGTTTATTACATAAAATAGTGTGGCAGGCAACAAGGTTTCAGAACTAGAAGAGTTACAGTTGGCATAATCTGGTTAGCCTGACAGCTGTAAGAAAAATGCAGTGAAAAAAGATGATATCCCATATCTAGCTTTCACCAATTTCACCAGACAGTGGACCAGGTGGGAAAAGTTTGGCAGCCTGCTGAAGTTGTTCAATGTGATCTCCTCTTTCCCTTACAACATGATCAGCAAGATTAACAATGATGGATCAGCATTGGAATCCTTTGAGACTTGGAGTGGCATCAAGCAAATTTGTGATCGAGCACCAATACGTTTTGGCAGATTCTTCACTTTCCTGTCATTACCTTGGGTCATCTGCAGAGGATATCTACTGACACACTAGATGCGAGAGAAAACTGTTCAGCCTTGCTCACCTGAGATCCAAGACCAAGGTGCAACAAGGTCTGTTTTGAGAGTTCACAGGGATGATGCTGTACTAATATTTTATGAACCATTCAGAGATACATGGGCAGAATTACAACTATCAATAGTTTGACCATCAGCAGCAGGCAGACAGATGTCATGGTCCAGCTTGTAATATTACCAATCATCAGTATTGGCAATATCCTGCCTGGTCCATTGTCTGTCACTTGATGCTGAAACTGCCACATGAAGAAGCTTTTATATCCAAGCTTAATAAGAATGTGGAGCAACAGCAAATGGAGAGTCCTCCAAGTATGTGACCTCAGCGCATTCCTTTGTAGTAATGAGACTGAGACAAGATATGCAAGGGAGGAGAAAGGACTGAGCAGTTTTCCATCTTCGCTGTCTCAGATGTATCCATGCTGTCACTTGGCAGGACAAGGCCACTAGTCGAGTGTGTGCTGCTGAAAAAGTACAGCCGGTCAGGCAGCATCTGAGGAGCAGGAGAATTGATGTTTCAGGTCGGAGCCCTTCATCAGTGATGAGGCTGATGAAGGGCTTATGCTCGAAACATCGATTCTCCGGTCCTCGGATGCCGCCTAACCAGCTGTGCTTTTCGAGCACCACACTTGACTCTGATCTCCAGCATCTGCAGTCCTCACTTTCTCCTAGGACAATGACACTAATCCTGGAGTCTGCTAACTATCAATGTGCATTCATGATAAAGTCAATGACATCTGTGCTAGCTCGATCATGTTTATTATAGGATGACTCCCCATCCAAAAGATTTTCAATACTGTTTACTGACCTCTGTTGTGACATCCTGGGTACCCTTGTTTCCACTTGAGACACCTTCAAATCAATATATGAAGGTGATGGCACTGACAACTGGGAGACTGTTAGCGGTGGCTGTGACCACTGGAAGCTGACTGCTTGTAGTGATGTTGAAAGAGTTGGGCAAATGTTACAGCACCAGACAACTGTCTTCTCACCTGCTTATGTACCTGACCTTTCACAATCCTTCGGTAATCACGATACAGAGGTGCCGACGTTAGCCTGGGGTGGACAAAGTTTAAAAATCACACAACACCAGGTTATAGTCCAACAGGTTTATTTGGAAGTACTAGCTTTCAGGAAGCTGCTCCTTTATCAAGTAACTAGTGGGACCCAAGATCATAAGACACATTTTTTTTTTCTCCCTCCTCACAGTACACTGGCTGTGGCTAATCTCCTCGTTTTATTTTTTCTCTCAAAAAACCCCCACACTACTGCAATAGTGCTTATTTTTCCCAAGCACCCATGTTGTGTGTGTGCAGGTGTGAGACACAGTGAAAGACAAGTCACAGAACTTATAGCAAAAGGACACAGTGTCATGTAATTAAAATGATATATTGAACAAACCTAGATTGCTGTTAAGCCTTTCATCTTTTCGAATGGGTTGCAGGTTTTGATTCATTAATATGTAAATCCCAGAACTTCTTTACAGTCACATTCTCAAGATAACTTAAGGCTTTATATATTTTAAAAATGATATTTCAGCTCAAACAATGCAATAAAGGTGTGAGATTAGAGTCTGTCTGTATCTCAATCTTGAGTCAGATTGGCTCTATTTCCAAAGTAGGAATTTATAAAATGTTAGATGGACTGTTTTATGCCACGTTCTTCGCAGCCTGCAACACATTAATCAATGAGGACAAGCATCTTGCTTACGCCTCCACCTCTCGCCTTTAAATAAACGCTAAACCTTAAACAGACCACTGTTCACAAACTGTCCAGCCTTCAGGACAACATTGACCACAACATCGTACAACCCTGTCATGGCAACCACTACAAGATGTCAGAGTTTAGACATGGATACTATCATTACACATGGGGACACCACCCACCACGTGCACGGCAGGTACTCATGTGACTCGGCCAATGTGGTCTATCTCATACATTGTAGGCAAGGATGCCCCGAAGCATGGTACATTCGCAAGACCAAGCAGACACTATGACAACGGATGAACGGACACCATGCAACAATCACCAGACAGGGATGTTCCCTCCCAGTCAGGGAACACTTCAGTGATGAGGGACATTCGGCCTCGGATCTTCAGGTGACTATACATTGGGGATATGCAACAACGCAGAGTGGCCAAGCAGAGGCTGATAGCCAGGTTTGGTACCCATGAGGATGGCCTCAACCGACACCTTGGGTTCATGTCACACTACAGGTGATTCCATTATACCATATACACTCACGCACATCCTTACATACACACACAGTCACGCTGACCTTCTCTCATACTCACGCTCTCTGTCACTCACACACACACCCTCTCTCAGGCTTATACTCTGTCATACATACACACATGCAAACACACACTCCCTCATACACACTCACTCTCTCCCCCTGTGCACACACACACCCACACGTCTATGGGGTGAATTTGCATTTGCAGATATATTCCATTTTGCTCAAAAAGTGCACAATCTGCAGGCAGTCAATCCATGTAATACTTTATAAATTCCTACTTTGGAAATAAAACCAGTCTGACTCAAGATTGGGTAACACACCTTTAATGCATCATCTGAGCATTGTATGAAACATTGTTATCTCAAGAATGTGACTTAAAAGTACTTCTGGGATTTACATATTAATGAACCAAAATCTGCAACCCATTCAAAAAGATGAAAGACTTCACAGCAATCTAGGTTGTTCCATATATCGTTTTAATTACATGACACTGATCTATTCCTATAAATTAAGTGTCTTATGATCCTGCCTCACTAGTTACCTGATGAAGGAGCATGCTCTGAAAGCTGGAACTTCCAAATAAACCTATTGGGCTGTAACCCAGTGTTGTGTGATTTTTAAATTTGTCCTTGGGTAATGACATTCCAAAGCGTTGGTCACTTGGTTTAGCAAGTGAATCATTTTTACACACTCTCCACTGGCAGTGTGTTCTACCACCCTCCATTCCAAAATGCACACTTTTACCACTATTCTCAGTCTTCTATGACCAAGTCAGTTTTGTATCCATCTAGCCAGCTCAATCAGATCCCATGAGACTCTATCTTCTGTACCAGCCTGCCATGAGGTACCTTATCAAATGCCTGACTAAAGTCAATGCACACCATGTCCACTGCCCTTCCCTCAATCATTTTGATCACGTCCTCAAAAAAACTCAATAAAGTTGGTGAGACTTGACCTTTGCCTGCACAAATCCATGTTGCGTATCACTAACAGGTCCATTTGTTTCCAAACGTGAACAAATTCTGTCTCTCAGTATATTCTCTAACAGCTTTCCCACTACTGACATCAGGCTCACCAGCCTGTAGTTACATAGATTCTCTGTTTCCTTTCTTAAAAGGAATGAAAAACATTAGTCATTTTCCAGTCCTCTGGTACCTCATCTGAGGCCAAAGTGGATACAAAGATATCATGGCCCCAGCTATTTCCTCCTTTGCCTCCCACAGTATCCTGGGACAGATCCCATGTGGCACTGGGAACTGGTCAACTTTAAATGTATTTCAAGACACCCAACACATTCTCGTTCATTATGTTGACCTGCCCGAGAGTATTCACATACCTTTCCCTAACCTCAAAATCCTTCACATCCCTCTCTTTGGTGAATACTAATGTAATCAGTAAGAATCTCACCCATTTCTTCTGGCTCAACACATAAACCCCCTCCTTTATCCTTTATTGGGTCTACGCTTACCCTAGCTACCTTCTTGCTCCTAATGCATGTATCAAAATGCATTGGAACTCAGCTTAACCCTACTGGCCAAGAACATTTCATAGTCCCTTATAGCTCTTCTATCTCCCCGTTTGAGCTCCTTCCTACTTTCCATATATTCTTCAAGGACTTCATCTGTTTTTAGTTGCCTAGACTTTAGGTATGCTTCTTATTTTTGTTTAAGCTGATAATTTCCCATCATCCAAGAATTCTGCCATTCCTGTTCTTTATTTTCACAGAACATGCCTATCCTGCCCTCTAATCAATTTGTCGTTAAAAGACTTCCACAATTAGCACAGGCACCCTTACACGTAGCTTTTGATCTTGCTACAAGATTCGCAGATATTGGGGTGTCATAGTGAATGAACTGGAGAAGATGCTGGGAATTGAAGTTAAGGCGGGCCAAGTATCCCTTCTTTTATAACTGCCAAATCTGCCCTCTCTGGGTGAACTCAGGAAGAGGTTATTTAACATTCTTACACACTGCGCTAGGAAGAACATATTAATGAACTGGATATCAGAAAAAACCCCAGATCTTTTGGGGTGGCACAGACTCCTAATGGAGCACATCCCCCAAGACTATCTTACAAGTATGGTGCCACCACAGAACAAAGCAATTTAAGATATGCCTGCCCTTTTTAATTTATACAGACACGGACCTATCAGCATTACTGATTAGGCCTTTATATAACTGTGAGGTTCCTGGTGGTGGAAATTGAATAAAGATTCGTGCACTTTGTGTCTTTCACTGTGTCTCCCACCTGCACACACACACACCATGGGTGCTGGGGAAAAAATAAGCACTACCGCACTTAGGTGGTAGTGTGGGGGTTAATAAGAAAAAAGAAAAAAAAAGAAAAAATATATAGCTGTGAGGATCAGATTTGGTGGTCTGGGGACATCGGGGGGAGGGGAGGAGGCTTAGTAAATATGGATACAATAACTGTTGCTACCGTGCATGGGAGCTTTGGTGGAGGTGTGGTGGTGAATGGAGTAATGTAATGTAATTTCATTTCATTTCATTTAAATTAAAATAAAATCAAACTAAATGAAGTATGAGATGACTGTAACCTAGAGCAGTAGGTAGATAATCGTTAACATTATTGTAATATCACAATATTGTATTATCTCTATTCTTCTGTATTTTTGTTTTTAACCAAAAAATTTATAAAATACAAAGTAAAAATCATGTCTGATGTGGATTTGCTGACTAACAGTCACTTCCATCCACATTCTCCAATTCTTGCCTAGTTTGATTATAGTTGGCCCTCCTCCAATTTAATACCTTCATCCGAGGTCCACTCTTGTTCTCATCCATTGGTGTCCATACATATATGTAATATGTTTTATAGGGCAGCTTTTATGTATTTTTTATTACTGGTGAATAGATTGCCAAGTTTGTGAGCAGCCTCATGAGTTCCAAAACTGGGCATCAACCATGGCTCAGTGTCTAGTACTGCTGCCTCAGTGCCAGGGACCCAGGTTCTATTCCAGCCTTGGGCGACTGGCTGTGTGGAGTTTGCATACTTTCCCTATGTCTCCTCAAGGTGCTCCGGTTTTCTCCCACAGTCCAAAAATGTGCAGGTTAGGTGGATTGGCCGGTGGTGAATTGCTGATAGTGTCCGGGGATGTGCAGGCTTGGTGGATTAGCCATGGGAAATATGGAGATAGGAGCTGGGCCTGGAAGAGATGCTCTTGTGAGGGACACTCTTCTGAGGGATTGTGTGGACTCAATGGACCGAATGGCCTTCTTCCATACTGTAGGAATTCTATCTCCTCATTGGGTCACTGATGTTGGCTTTAGTCCATGATAATATCCATGTTACAGTTCACAAGGAGACACTATTCCATTAACAATATAAGTATGCTGCACAATTTCTCTGAAATTTTGACATTTCACCTGATACTCAGCTGCCCAAGATTGCTGCTTTGCATAAAGGACATGGTCACCTAGGTCTTCCATTTCACTATTCACTTTTGTTGTGCACTGATGATATTACATCGTGCAAATTACTTCAGTCACATGTTTGCATTGGAGAAATGAAGGTCGTTCACATTAGGGGAAGGATGTTTGAGAGAAGTAGTGGTGAAACAGTAGTGGTGAAAATCATGATGAGCCTGGACAAAGGTAATAAAGGAGACAATTTTCCCATTGGATGAAGGAGTGGGCACCAACTTAATGTGATTGGCAAATAAAGCACCAGTAACATGAAGGAAAAAACCCAATGGTTGGTAGGATCTGGAATACACTGCCTGAGGTGTGCGATGGAAGCAGATTCAGTTAGGGGTTTCAAAGGAGAACGGAATAATTAACTGAAAAGAAAATATTTCCAGGATGACAGGAAAAAGGAATGGGAGCAGGACTCCGGAGTTTAGATTACAAAAAGCTAGCACGGACCTATCAGGACAAATGACTTCTGGTCTTTCATTACATTGTTGCTTGATGAACAGAAAATTTAAACTTAATCAAAACAGACTATATTTAATTGTTGATTGTTGAACGAGAGTTTTTTTTCTGGCATTACCTTTTCATCCCTTGATCATTTCCACTGAATGGTCAGTGAAATGATAGATGTTATAACTGACTGCTTCTCCAATGTTCAGAATCTACTGGCTGAATCCTTCACCTGACATCATTAGCAAATGGAGCCTCTTTCCATTGAGGATTATGATAGAGTCCGCCGGTGATGTATTTAAATGTTAGGTGAACCCCTGGAAAAAAACCAAAGGTGTGGAAGTTGACGATTCAGCTCTGCAAGCATCTGGATGTATTTTTTCGACTGACATCCTCGAAAATGGTGTCTATCAGGTACAGAATGCAAGCACTCACAGCTACCTGGTTCATGTTGTAGACAGCTTCAGTGGATGACTTGGTACAGCCATAACTACAGTCGCTGAATGTTGTAGATGTTTGGAAAAGTTGCATTTGTACGATGTACATTTATAGCTTATCTTAAGAATGTGACCCCTGCTGTAACTTGTTTTCAATTTAGAAGTAGTAGCCATTAAACATATTACATGGATCAACAGTCACCTTTATTCCTACTGGTAAGACCTTGCTGGAGGCAAATCACAGCTGCAGCATTTTATACAGGCTACTAAAGCCTTTCTAGTAAGGCGCAGTCTACTCCCATAACTTCTCAAATAGCTCTGGACAGAAATATTTCCAACTTTAGTAATGGATGGTCAAAGAAAATGAAGAAATCAATTCAAACTGTGGAAGTGAAGATGCAAAGCTTGAACAGATGTCCCAGGGCAAGGATTAGTCAAGCCCTGTACATTGGATTCCAGCCAGGTAGCAAAGCTTCACTTCACTTTGTCTTGTCAATCAGAAAAGGACACATTTATGCCTAGAATTATGACCTCAGACAAGGCCTCCAATATTATGTAATAATCCAGAACGAGAGCACCAAATTATATTACAATCTGGTTAGGGACTGGCAGTATTTATTCTTAAAAGTAGACAAAAGGAGAGGTCGTGGGGACCTTCAAAAGACAAGAATTTCACAAGATTCCACAGTTTTAAACAACAATATTTTCCTATTTAAGTTAGGTCAATAATACAATTTACATGTACAAATTATTTCTATGTCCATAGCTAATATCATAAATGTCACAATATACCATGATCAAGTACCCCACAGTGAGTATTAATTACAAAATGTGATCAAAACAGATCCCACAGATCTCTCGGCAACTCCCCCGAGATGTTAAAGACACAGTAGGTCATCAAATCTCATTCAAGTTCCCAAGGAATTGCAATCTTCACTTTTGTTGATCTGCCATTTAAGCTCCATTTCAAGAGTCATTTCTTCCTGCCTCATTGATTGCTTCTTTTCAGGTCATTCGCCATCCTTTTCTCTGTCTTCGCTCCCCTGGATTCAAACTGCAACCCAGTACTCATCCTCAAGCACAACTCCAGCTCTTCACTAACAGCCAGCATCAAAGAGCCAGACCTAACCCTACATCCTCAAGTCCCAACCTCCCCCTCTTGGAGTTGCACTAAAGTAATCATGCTCATAAGTTTCTTTACAGCCCCTTACGCATTGCCACAAACACACAGCCACTGACCTTCCCACTTAATCTGCTCTCCACACCTCCGAATCCTGACTCCAACTCTTAACTGTCTAAAGCCTAAAACTTTTTCCTGTTCTTCACTCCTTACTGCATCCCACTGCCCAGAATCAGTGTAGTTGATGTCTTCCCAGCATGCCAGCTAACTGCCACTTTTGTAAAAGAGAGTCTGGATTTCTCTCCTCCTACAATAAAACAAACCGTGTCCTTGAAATTTTTTTCAGTGACTACCGAACTGTGTCAGGGACCTGTACTAAATACCCATTTTTGTACTAAGCCACTCCCCAATTGCTGGGCAGAATTAAATGTCACCATGTCATAATTCTAGGAATTGAGTGTAGTCTGAATATTACTTTTCACACATAATGTTGGTTTCCCTGGTACAATTTTATACATTGCAATTGGATTTCATGACACTAACCAGACCTTAGACTGAAATCCATCTGAACCCAACGGCTTAACGGTCTGCAGCTTCAAACATTTGTTAATTTCCACTTCCCTGGTGATTGTAAATTTTATAGAGTTCCTCTTTACCTTCCAATATCTGAAGCAGCTTTTTCTGGTATTCCATATATTCTCTACAGCAAAGACCAATGCAAAATACCCATTCAGTTCAACTGCCACCTCCTTATTTTCCATTGATCATTCTCCAGATTCACTTTCCATAGCATCAACTCTTAATTAAATAAATAAGAATTACAAAGTATCAAAAGTTACACTTAAATTGGTCTTTATATCTAGCCAGCTTTCTCTTGCACTCAATTGTTTCCTTCCATTATCATTAAAGCTTTAGTCATTCTTTGCTTTCTTTTACATTCTGTCCAATCTTCTGACCTGCTACCCATCCTCGTACAATTATATGCTTTCCTTTAAATCTGATACTACCTTTAACTTTTTAAGTTAACCACAGACGACAGGTCCTTCCCATAGAATTTTGTTCTTGTTAGAAAGAATCTATTCAGTGCATTCCAAAATAGTCCCTTTAAAGAAAATGTCATCTGCTGCATCTCTATATCCCTCAACCTAATTTGCCAGTTGACTTAGCAAGGTTCACTTCCATGGCCTCAAATATAGTTAATTAAAAATTTAAAATACTAATCTTGGATCTACTCTTCTCTCCCTGAACAGAAGTTAAAAATTTGCTGGTGTGATGATAGCTGCTTCCAAAAGGTGAGTTCACGGAGATAATGAATTAATCCAATCTCATTGCCCACGACCAGGTCCACTGTTATGCATCTTTGTATAACTTCCAAACTCTTATTATCAAATCTAATTTCATCACAGTAGCTATTGGGAAAATAAATTGAATAACTAAAATATTTCTTTGTGACTGCAGTGGCAGCTGTATTTATTTTGCAGCAGGTACAAAGCTGGCTGTTATTTTCATATACCACATCTGGGCCTCCTGTGTGAGCCCTTTTAAATGCTGATTGCAACCTTTCCAAAGATTAAAGATTAACTGCACTTCCTGTAAATCTTTATTTCTCTTTACTTTTAGAAAATGATTTTGGGTATTATTATTTTGTCAACATCTCTGCTTATATCAAGTTTGTAACATGCCACTGTTACTGCGCTAGAATATTTACAATTGTATCAGAAAAGATGGTGTAAATTCCTGAAGACATTTTCCCGGCTGGTAACCAGCTCAGAGGTTTCCCAGTCACAGTGCATCAGAATTTCTCTACACTCCATACATTGAATGTCACGGGACCTACAAGTCTGATGACCTGCTTTATTGGTGACACAATCTAGCCTTGGGCCTTTCCACAAGTTCATGATACTTACAAGATGAGGTAGGCCACTCAGACCAGCTTTATTCAACCATTCTAGTTTCATTTTAAAAAATTAAAACAAATTGTTTACTTATGCAATTAATGACTCACTTTAAAGAGATCGAGGATACTTTTATAAGGCAGGAGTGAAGCATCTTAAGTAAAATGGCTACAAACTCTTGGACTATACAATATGCTTAGCAGCCTAACAGTTTCTCAATTATTACTTAATTCTAATCAAATAGATTCTCACTTTCATCCCTCAAATACAGCACTTTCCTCCAGTACTACTGCAGTTTGTTTGTTCAATATTACCATTTCATCCCTTTTTTCCTCTTTATTATCTTTCCTGTATACTTGTAATGAAGGTCTTCAAGTTCCCGATCCTATTCTTCTTTAAGGCAGGTCTTTTTTTGTTAATAATCTGTTTTTCTAATCAAGCTGTTCTGGAGCAGGTGGAACTTGAATCCGGGCATGTCCAGGCGTAGGGACACTACCACTGTGCCACAAGAGAGCCCTAAGTCAAAACATCCAAGATGGAACATGAACTCTCAATCACTGGCTTAGGAAGCCAGTGTCTTATGATAGTGAGAGCTGCAGGTTCAATGACCTGTCATTTACCAGACGATATACACTTATGCATGCTTCCGATCTGATTCCTACAATTCCCAATCTATTCTATACTCCAGTGCTATTTGAGCAAGCTAATATTTCAAGTCTAGATGATTCTTCATCAGACCTCTGAAGGGTCATCTAGACTCTAAATATTAGCTTGCTCTCTCGCAATGGATGCCTGACCTGCTATGATTTCCAGCATTTTTTGTTCACAACACAGATTCCAGCATCTGCAATAATTTACTCCTCCAGCACTATTGTTTTTCACCTTGTTTCTTCTCTCAAAATGTGGTGCCCACCCCCTCAAAATAGTTTAAACTCTCCACACAGCACAAGTTAACCTTCCCATAAAGGATACGAATATCATCTCAGTTACAGTGCAAACCATCCAAAACCTGCCAAAGAATTGGCAGCAATGTATAAAACTGTCAGGAAATTTCTACCCAATGTCTAAAATTCAGGAATGAAGAACATAATTTCCCTTCCTCAGTTTTTTTGTATTAACAAAATAGTCTGAAAGAGATTACAACTTTTAAGAAAATTCTGTGTTGTACCTGCTCATCACCTCACAACCTTATTTACACAAAAGAAAATAAGTCGTATTCATGGTGTCTACACATAAATGAAAACGGGTCCTGCTTCATCCTTATAGCCCTGCTCTGTATTAGTTTCAACACACAGTATCGGGTATTTCGAAAATAAAACTTGACAAAATTTTCCAAAATGAACTATGTACATTAGTCTGTTTTGACATAGTCGGGTAACTTATTGATTAAGCTTCACTGGATTAGATGCAGTTTTTCACCCTGTTTATTGAGGACAATGTCAAACTGAATCCATCCTTAAAATGAAGCAAGTTTTTATTATTTGTATTTAAAACCTGTATCACCCAGATATCATAAACCTGAGTTTTAAAAAGCCATTCAGACCAGGAGATGCTTTCAGTTGTTCAGGGTGTAAGTTTACACTCCATCCACTGCCATCTGTTTGTTCCCCGTTTATCTGACTCTACAGTAATCAGTGGAAAGGTCAAGCTCACAGTGCCTCAAACTGTGACAATGCACAGCGGGGTATCAAACAAACAGCTCTCACGGCACTCTTGTTGAATAGCTGAAAAATGCTGAAAAAAATATAATCTTTTAATTTGTTATTCATAAATGACATTCTGGATAATATTTGCTGTGATGCTGTGCAGTTGAGTCCTGCACAATTTTTTAATAGACCATATAGGAAAGAAAATAAATTGCTAATGCAGGTTTCATTTTCACATGAAAATAATGAAAACATATTTTAAATCCCTCCAGGATCTGAAATCCAGATAAAAACAAAAATTGCTGGACCATCATTCACCTCACATCTATAATGAGAACATGCAGATTATGACAATTATCTCTTTTCTAAAATGTGCTGATGAATCTTCTGCATTTTTGTTGTTTACTTTCCCCTTTGTATTTCAGGTCTATAATATTTGCGGTTCTGTCTCTTTGTTAATTTCTGGCAACTGGTCAGCTCACTTCAACCTCTCCATTTATCATTTAGGCTTCTTCCATAAGATTGCTGCCTGGTCTTTAACAGATTGGCTGATGTCCATATACCATTAGAATTGGGCACAACATTTAAATAAATACACTTACCTTTATAAAGCACTCTTAAAGAACAGAAATGCATGACATTCAACATAGATTTTCTGAAATGCGGTTCTGATTGCAATGTAGCAAATTATTCACAGCAAGATCCCAGAGGCCACTAAGTAAGCATGCTTTCTGAGCAGCATTAATTGAGGGGGAACTACTCGTTCTCCCCGTGTCTGCGTGGGTTTCCTCCGGGTGCTCCGGTTTCCTCCCACTGTCCAAAGATGTGCAGGTCAGGTGAATTGGCCATGCTAAATTGCCCATAGTGTTAGGTAAGGGGCAAATGTAGGGGTATGGGTGGGTTGCGCTTCGGCAGGTCGGTGTGGACTTGTTGGGCTGAAGGGCCTGTTTCCACACTGTAATGTAATCTAAAAAAAAAAAATCTACTCTTCAAATGGTACAATGGGATCATATGCACCAGGCTTGTCCAACCACCAGCCTGCAGGGACCTATGTGATCAAAAAGCTATTGTACAAAATATAAGCATGTGCAACTGTGGAATCTTCCATGAAGCTGCTCCTCCAATCAGAGGTCACTTCTCTCCCACATTTACTGCTTTTTAGTTCACTATCTGAATCACCTTTGATTAGGGGATCAGGGTACTGTAATTGGTTTAAGGCTGTGGGTAGGGTAGGAGTCTGCAGGAAGGGCACTGGGAGGTTTTCAGTGAAACTCTGTCTTGAGAATGAGGGAACTGGAATGAAAAACATAATTTCCCTTTCTCTGTTCTTTGTATGAACAAAACAGTATGAAAGAATTTTCTTAAAAGATTTAATCTCTATGTGTTGTACCTGCTCAGGTTGGGAAGGGAAAGACAGTGACAGTTGGGGCCATCAGGAGGGGAAGCAGAGTATGAGTAGGCCATTAGGGTGGTGATGGTGCCAGACATAGAGTCTGAGAGATGTACAGCATGGAACTCATCCGTGCCGATCAAATATCCAAAAGTAATCTAGTCAGATGTTGGGTTGGGGAGTGTGTGTGTGTGTGTGGGGGGGGAGGGAGACTGGAACCATCAGAAAACTTTTCTCTTCCAGAAATCTTTGTCGTTCTCAAGCACTGTTAATAATGAAGAGCTTTTTGTTAGGTTGGTTAATCTTGCATCAGCTATTCAATCACAATGCTCCAGCCGACTAAATCAGGGGATTGCTTGGATAAGGTCCCTTTCCAACCACAGGTACTGCTCATCAGCAATATTTACCGCAGACCTCTCAAGTCAGGGGTTATAACTTGCACATATGCATGCATATGGGGATAAGACAATGTGGGACAAGGTTGGCGAGTAGAGGGGTGAATGAGTGAGTGATTAACAGAAGCTTGAGTGAGTGAGCGACTGAAGGAGGGGTAGTTTTGAGAATCAGTGGTCAGAGAGGTTGTTGGGCTGGTGGGTGATTTGGAATGGGGGTGGGGGTGGGGGAGAGCAGTTGGGTGAGTAAATGACTGGGGAGAGGGAGTGCCGAGAAGGGACGGGTGAAGAGGTGGGTTGGATTGGACTGGACTGGACATACCAACTCACTCTTCCTCCACACCCCACTCACATGCTAATCAGATCAAAGAATGCCTGTTCAAAGATTAATCAAAATCAGTGTTAATCCTGAGCTCAACGCTGGTCTCCACCTGTTTTTGCTGGTGATCAGGACCTGGAGTCTCATCATTTATTTTCTCTCCAACTCTGCCCTCTTAACCAAAAAAAGGGAAATAAAAGGGCTTCATTAGGTAACTCTGTTGCTTGGTAGTTTTAAGTGGTCATGTACAGTCAGACTCCTATTTCTTGTCATGAAAGCAACGTACAGCAGATGCTGGGAATCTGAAATTAAAATGGAAAATGCTGGACAGATTCAGCAAGTCTGGCATGATCATTAACTCTGTTTCTCTCTCCACAGAAGTGTCAGACCTACTGAGTTTCTCCAGCAATTTCTGCCCCTATTTTTTTCTATCCTAACCCAACATCAAGACCTGGAATTGCTATCTTCATAGACGGTTGACAGAAATCTACCCATGACTCATGGAGTATTCATTCTGGTCAGAAGCATTAAGTCAGGCGTCTTTGTATACATCTGCCACCAGATGTGATACTGTTGGAACTGACCAAACTCTCAACACACTGACCATCAATTTCAAGCACCAATGGCTGGCATGTACGTAAACTTGACTAAAAACAGCCATTCCCTGTGTTTTTTTGTTGAGGAAAAAATATAGCCCTCAAGCGTTTTTATATCCATTTCATAAGGGAAAATTCTTCTCTGTACATTTATTACCTCAGCATCACTTTTGCTCCCCAGAGTTTTTCTGCCTCATTTAACAACTCCAGCTCAGGCAGATTTAAGCATTCTAAATGAACAGTTCCCTATTCAGAATGATGGCTGGAACTCCCCTCCCACCTCAGCAGTACTGTGAAATCTAGAATTCTTTTCACTAGCTCCCCAGAGGAGAACCAATAGGGTCAGCTGAAGCAGAGTGTGTAATCTTTTATCTACATTAATAGCGCTAATGACATGTTCGTCCATCAAACACAACCCGGAAGAAACTGCAACCTCAAAACACAAGGAATATCGATTCAGAATTCGCTGACTTAGTTCATTTGCTCAAACACACTGATCATTTATTTGGAATTATTTTAAAAAGGCAGTGTTGCTATGGCAACCTGCCTTGCAAGATACACCATCACTGAAATAAGGCTGAGGAGGGGCAGAAGGTGTTGCAAAGCCGTCATCTGATATTAAATGTTGTTCACACACCCCCCTCCTCCACCATTTTTTCCTTCCCCCTTAAAGGGCAGTGGTATTGTTAGGACAGTGTTCTACTAGCTCAATCCTTTGCAAACTACTGAGTGTTGAGACATTTCAGCAATGGAAGGAAGAAAGCTGCCTGATCCCACACAAAGTGTAGTTACCATTGAGACTCACTGGATAGTGGCCAAGAGTAGGATTGTCCTTCTCTCTAGTTCTGGGCTGACAAAAAACAAAATGCTCCATTGGAAATTAACCAAACAAGCAAAGTGTTCAGATTACGTTGATAACTGTGTACAGGTCACCCTCTTTGCCAAATGTTTAGAGGAAAGGCTACAATAAGAGCCAGACACTACCCTGTCAGAGAGTAAAACAAAGAATTCCTGATGCTTGAAATCTGAAACAAAAACTGAAATTGCTGGAGAAACTCAGCAGGTATGGCAGCTTCTACGTTCAGAAAACAAAGTTAAAATTTTGTATCCAGTGACCCTTTCAGTAGTTTTGAATAATACTAATAATAGCCTACCCAGAAAGACCATGAGTCTGCCATGTGATACAGGTACCAGTCTGTTCCTTATTAGAGCAGTGAAACCAAAAACAGGTTGTGCCCGACTGCTTGCAGCACCAGCTGTTTTACTGTGAAACCTCACTCCAGGCATTCAAGCACAAATTATATTCACGTATCACAAAATATGTGGGAATGCTTCCATTTTTAACTCAAGAATACTCCACAATGTGTTCTAAGTGCTTCCTGGCAGTGTGTCTATTTATATCAAGAATGGGGAAAATTGTGGGAGTGCTTCATGCTGAAAATTGTTCCCAATTTGCATTGAAACCATGCATGAGAATTAGAAATGTACCATATGCATTATACTGGAATCTGTCTAAACCACCATTTTCTAATGAGATTTGTATTGTGTTCAGAAATTGATTTACACCAATGGTCTGTCACTACACTTCATCTCAACAGTACTGCGAGGGGATCATGGATGCTTTATGTGGCATTTCCCAAGGAAAGGTGTTAATCTGAAAGCATGGATTATCATCAAAACTTTCTCATGTCCTCTTGTTAGTCAAAGGAGGGTACCATTTCTAATGAATTAGAAACCGGCTTCCCCCAGATCTCTGTCTATCAGTTAGTTATCAGACATCCAAGGAAGATTTTAGTGAGATTAGAGAAAACCCGTGCTGAATAAAATGCAGTGTGTCTCCTGAATACAAAAAGGATCAATTGGAAGCTAAATATTTTGTGTTGGCTCCTTTGCATTGAACTAGCAATGAGAAGTCAAATTAAAGAGTCTCATTCTTAAAAAAATTGTTTCACCAGAATTTAAAGTCCCCTGGAGTTTCTCTGATACTAACAACTTCTGGCAGCTGTGGCTCCTCAGCCAAGTGTTCCCCTCATGTGTGAGTCCAGCTGCTATTCAGTGTTGGAGCCAAATCCAGATCTATCTCAAAGGTACCCACACTTGTTCACCAACAACCATTGGTCAACAACCAGGTGCAGGGACGCCGAGAGAATTCTTTAACCTAAAAGCAAAATACTGCTGAATACTGGAAATCTGAAACTAACATGGAGAAACTCAGCAGCTCTGAGCAGCACCTGTGACTTTTCAGAAGAAGTCATACCTCTCTCTGCACAGATGCTGCTAGGCATGCTGAATTTCTCCAGCACTCCAGACTCCTTCACCCTTTGGCATGGTTGATCACAATATATTATTAACTAAAACCATTGATCGAGGTCCTCCAAGTCTCATTCATTCCCACAGAACATGGGGGATATTCACAAATCCAGGCAATTGCTGAACGTGGACGCAGCACTGTATCAATGGGTAAGATTTCCAATAGTCGTGCCCTCACTGGAACAACACTATCACTATCACTGGCTGTTTCTCAACTGGAGGAACTCAAACAGGTTGTAAATTCATAGGGAAAGTCAGCTGAACAACGATAATCTTCCAATTAGAAAATAAAAGGGGTTCCTTCAAATCATTAACTTTAGTTCTTGAGCAGTGCCCTTCAAAAAAGTAGAATATTCTTAAAATACATTTTGTGTGTGTGGGGGGGGGATTGAGGAGTGCTGCTGTCTTCGTTCTGCAGGGCAATGTTGCCGCATCTCATTAATCCCCAGCAAGCTGTCATGTTCAGTCCTATACTGATTACAATGCTTGACAATGATCAGCAGGGCAGACACACTACAAACCCTCCACACACACCTACACAAAATAAAACACACCGCTCACTCTTCTCAAAGTACTGCCTCTGACATTGTATGTTCAACAGCAATAAGCACGATAGTGGAACCACCGCTAGTAAAACAATCACAGCTTGTTTCCAACCTCCACCACCAAATCGTTTCAGAAACTAGACAGCTTCCTGCCCATATTCCTAATTGCAAGAAGTGTTAGTCTTTCCTTCAACCAGTTCCCGGCCATTCGCTTATAAATTGTTATTTTTAAAATCAAAATTAATGTATCCATAGCAAAGAGATACCTCATTAAAATCGAAATCGCGGTGAAAAAATTGCATTCTGTGCAGTGCACAAGGTTTAGATTGCATGATACAACATACTTCATGTCATTTCTTAACATGTACAGTAAGGTTTTAGAAACTCTGAAAGCACATAAATATGTTTCATTTACAGCAGCACACCCAATAACTTCGATATCAAAGAAAATCTCCAGCCATGCCCTATGATGCTGAAAGACTGTCTCACATATTTCTACATTGTCTTCACATCTCACCTCTTCTGCACTATCGTCCCTGTGCCGATCTGTGCACTGTAACAGGACTCTGCGGGAGACCCTCCCACAGTGCAGCTCTCTCCGAGCTCTTACACACTCTCTGTCAGTACTACACCCCCACCCCACAAAACCCCAGTGCAAACTGGGAGTCTGCAGTGACTTCATTTCTTTCCCTCCCTTTCAGCCTATCAGCCAATTGCAACATGTACCGAATTAAATTATGTTTCCCTCCCCATAGTCGTATTAGATACTAGACAGTTATTTATTATGCAGGAAGATAACCTGGGCCATTTGCTTGGGTCTCACCAGCAATTATTTAACTGCTGAAAGCAAAACATCTTCTCCCTTGCTGTCCGGTAATATGACCTGACACCTGCAGCTAGGCTATGGGAAAAACAGGTTTACTATCATTCTCTTGTGCAGTATTAATCGTTTAGAAACACAGATTTATTATAGATTTCATTTTAAATGTTCCTGTCCTCTTGTTTTCCCAGGTGACTCATTCTTTTCCAGTTGCTACCTCATTTCACCCACATTCTTCTGTTTGGAAATTACAACCTGCTGCACAATACAGACAGGCTGTGTTTTTTCTAATTCTTCAGTAATGTTAGTCTCAGTCATTTTATAACCGTTTAATAAATGCCCCCTTTGTATTATACCACAACATCACATTTGATACCTTAAAATTCATTTCTATTTCAACTTTTCCAATGTTTATTGTATATCTTTCTATTATAACTAAGATCTTTAGGCCCATTTACTGTAATATTTATGAGTCAATCATGAGAGTGTGTAAGAGCTCGGAGAGAGCTGCACTGTGGGAGGGTCTCCCGCACAGATCGGCACAGGGACGATAGTGCAGAAGAGGTGAGATATGAAGACAATGTAGAAATATGTGAGACAGTCTTTCAGCATCATAGGGCATGGCTGGAGATTTTCTTTGATATCGAAGTTATTGGGTGTGCTGCTGTAAAAACATTGACTTCATTTTAAAACAATTCATCGAATCCGAAACACTTTCTGATGTAAGAGTATGTTATGCAAATAACAATTATTTCTTTACTGTCACAGTTCATGTAGTCCAAATTCAAATGTTTCCTCTCTCCCAATGATAATACTAATATTCACAACTTTTGTCATCATATTACGTATTTTAACAGTGCCAATTAATATCACCCATTACTCAGAATGATTATTGTCATAAGTTCACATTGTCATGACTCACTGGTTAGCACATTGGAATTCCAGTCTCAGATTAAATGAAAGCATAGTTAGGCTTCTGCATTTAATAAAAATTGTGAGGGTATTTATCACAAGTAATTAGACTATATTAACAGGTAAACAATTACAAACAATTGGTATATAACTCTAACTATAACTGTACAGGTGAACATGAAAGATTCAATGGCACTTTGAGAAGACAAGAAGACATCAACTCCTGATGTTCTGCCCATCACCACTAAAACAGTTTTTTGACATTATTTTCATTAATGATTGTGTAGCATTTTATATGTACAATGTGAGCACAGAGCTGGGTGTACCTTGTTACAGAAATTTGGCAAGAATGGGAACTTTATTTAGAATAAGTCAAATGACCATACAAAACCTAAATAATTAGAGTAAAAGATCTCTTGAGCAACTGACAGGATAATGAGACATGTTGCCTCCAATTTCTGTGCTATTTGAGAAATCCAGAATGCCTCTCATTTCCTACGTTGTAAGCTGAGCATGAAATCTTGTGGTTACTTAAACACAAGCTCAGAGGGTGTAGGTTTGCTCGCTGAGCTGTAGGTTTGATATCCAGATGTTTCATTACCTGGCTAGATAACATCATCAGTGGCGACCTCCAAGTGAAGCGAAGCTGTTGTCTCCTGCTTTCTATTTATATATATTTATATTTAGTGGGCGGCACGGTGGCACAGTGGTTAGCACTGCTGCCTCACAGCACCAGAGACCTGGGTTCAATTCCCGCCTCAGGCAACTGACTGTGTGGAGTTTGCACGTTCTCCCCGTGTCTGCGTGGGTTTCCTCCGGGTGCCTCCCACAGTCCAAAGATGTGCAGGTTAGGTGAACTGGCCATGCTAAATTGCCCATAGTGTTAGGTAAGGGGTAAAGGTAGGGGTATGGGTGGGTTGCGCTTCGCCGGGGCGGTGTGGACTTGTTGGGCTGAAGGACCTGTTTCCACACTGTAAGTAATCTAATCTAATATCTTTCCCCTGGATGGGGTTCCTGGGGTTTGTGGTGATGTCATTTCCTGTTTATTTTCTGAGGGGTTGATAGATGGCATCTAGACCTATGTGTTTGTTTATGGCGTTGTGGTTGGAATGCCAGGCCTCTAGGAATTCTCTAGCATGTCTTTGCTTAGCCTGTCCCAGGATAGATGTGTTGTCCCAGTTGAAATGGTGTTTTTTTTCATGCGTGTGTAGGGCTACGAGGAAGAGAGGGTCGTGTCTTTTTGTGGCTAGCTGGTGTTCGTGTATCCTGGTGGCTAACTTTCTTCCTGTTTGACCTAAGTAGTGTTTGTGGCAGTCCTTGCATGGAATTTTGTAGATGATGTTGGTTTTGTCCATGGGTTGTACTGGGTCTTTTAAGTTTGTTAGTTTTTGTTTGAGAGTGTTGGTAGGTTTGTGTGCTACTAGGATTCTGAGGGGTCGTAGTAGTCTGGCTGAACGTCTGGATATCAAACCTACAGCTCAGCGAGCAAACCTACACCATAAACCTCAACTGAGCTACAAACCTTCACAAACCTTGCACAAGCTCAGAGGTTGAGTGACTGGTGTGTTTGAGGCAGAGACATTCATCACATTTAAGAAAAGTGTTGGATATGCACTTGAAATGCCATAATTTATAATGTGAAAGAACAAGGAAGGGGAAGTGTGATTAGACTGGGTAATTATTGTTGGCTGGCAGACAGGATGGTTCAAGTGATATACTTCTGTGTTGTAAATTTTCTCTGTTTCCATGTATACAAACTATCTCCTCTTTGAAGGCCTCCCATTGTTCATTTATTGGATTAGTTGGGAATCTTTAATTCTAATCCTCCTATTTTAGATCCTTTTAACTCAAATTAGTATCTTCTAGTTGAATGTTCACCCATATTATTATCAGATTGTGGCATGTAGACAAGGAAGAGGAGGGGAATCAAGGTAGATCTCTGGAAGGGTGCAGTGCAGTTTCCAGAGATGGCAATGCACGAGATGGAAGCAAAGCATAGAAGTGCACGTATGCACTTAAACAGGTAGGAATAGAATCATGCAAGCCCAGTACACAGTACAGTTGCACAATGGAGGAGAAGCATTAGCGGTGAATGGCATAGTCAGCCATACTGAGCATTGCAAAAGGATGGATAATGTTCAAAGGTCACCATTAAAGAGAAAGTCATTCCTCATATTGGCCAAGGCAGTTCATTATTGTGAGAAAACAAAAACTGGATTGAAGCTTACCAACATTATCAATTCACGTTTTCTACATTCACACCTGCTAGTTTTCTCACATTCATGGCCCTTAATTTGACTAAGTCACACTACCTTCTGGTAAATTCTACCTTCACAAATTCACACTACCCACCTTCGGATTTCTGAAGCAGTTGCTCTGAAAGCCCACTTTAATGTACCTACTTTCTGAATTGTTTAATAAACTTTCAACACAACAGTCACATCAATGAAATTGATTATAATCAAATTCTTGAACTTGGCAAATTTATATTCACGTGATCAATCCTGTCAGTGCATTACCAAACGGCATCAATATACCTATTCCAGTTTCCAAACATGGTAACATAGCTTGCTAGATGTGTTACCATGACAACACCACACCTCTCAGAATCCTTATATGACGGATTTGTAAAGTCAACAATTTTAACACTAAATTATTCAAAGCCATATCACCTCAACAATATGGAGCGTGACTGACTCATGTTTAAAGGCAAGATTCACTATGTTATTATCAAACAGCTCAAGACTCATAAAGGGCAATGGTTAGAATACATCTGCCACTTTTGTTTCTGTCATGGCCGCTTTCAATCACAGATATATGAGCAATATTTTTATTTTATACTAAAAACTAATAGAGTCTCACTCACTCTAGCAGATCAATACCTTTTAATATTATACTCTTTTAAGTCAATTTGGAACTTCTCTCTCATTTCACGGCACAATGAATCCACAGACTTTTCGTGGCTGAACTTCATGGTCACTTTTGGTGATATCAGTATCTTCACTAACTTCTAATTAAAATAGTTTACTCAAAACAATCCTTCAATTAGTTCTGATTATAATATAACACTTATTATGTTTATGTCAACAAAGTACATTTGTGATTTTTTTTTCAAATGTTCCAGCTAGGACATATTTCTTCAATAAAACTATTTAGTCCTTTAACCTTCCTCATCTTTTGTTCTCAATTCCTATCAATTCCAGCTGAAAATAATGCACCCGATGTGGTCTCCTCTTCATTGGGGAGACAGGCCGCCTACTTGAGGAACGTTTCAGGGAATACCTCTGGGACACCCGCACCAACCAACCCAACCGCCCTGCGGCTGAACACTTTAACTCCCCCTCCCACTCCACCAAGGACATGCAAGTCCTTGGCCTCCTCCATCGCCAGACCCTGGCCATACGACGCCTGGAGAAAGAGCGCCTCATCTTCCGCATAGGAACCCTCCAACCACACAGGATGAATGTAGATTTCTCCAGCTTCCTCATTTCCCCTCCCCCCAGATTCTCCTGCTCCTCGGATGCTGCCTGTCCTGCTGTGTTTTTCCAGCACCACATTTTTCAACAGCTGAAAATAATCCCAATTCTTGTTCTTATTTCAAGTAGACAGCTTAAGTATTTTGTCTGAGCAGTGCTGTTCAAGTTCCAATTGTCCCTAAAATAATGGGTAATTGATAAGTTCCAGTTGTCTATCCATAGTGTTCTGGTGACCAAAAATATTGAAATTAATTTTCTTCCTCATCCATTTGTTACATTTAAGTAACACTCAATGTCAAAATATGTTATTCTGAATTCACACCCTTTAGGTTCAGAAGACTCAAATCAAACTTATTTATACCTTCTTTCATTCAATCTTTGGGTGTGGCCACCTTGGCTGCACTAACATTTATTGTCTATGTCTAATTGCCTTAGATCAAAGTGATTTGCTGGGGGCACATTAGCTTTTAATTCCAGATTTTTTAATGAATTCAAATGTTATCATCTGCCATGCTGAGGTTCCAACCCATGTGCCCAGAGCATGAGGCTGGGGTTCTAGTTTACTAGCCCAGACATTGCACGACACCATCTACAGTACCAATGCTAAAGAGAAAAAATATAAGTGGCAGACAGAATGCAGAGTGCCCCATCCACTCACCAGTGAGCTATCCAAGCTGCAATGAGGTATAATCTAATTTACATGCCTTTAATCTGCTGGCATGTGGGTCCCTCAGTTTGTCAGTTGAGGCAGTAGAAGGCTTACTGCTTACAGGCTGTGACAACTGGCAGGCAGAGACTGTGTATGATGTGATCCTGGGGAATGCCTCCCAGAAACAGTCCAGAGCTTTGTTGCATCCCCACATGCTGTAAGCCCCCAATGTTTCTGTTGTGGATTCTGGGTTAGCCACTGATATAGAGATCTAATACCCAGTCACTGTGTCTCTGAGCACAGCTCACCCACAGTTTAGATGTAGGTTCACTGCCTCTGGAGTTGCTTCAATCTGCAAATCTGGCTGGAATCAAAACTAAAAAGATCACTAAAATGAAAATGATTCTGGGCAGATTTATTGCACTGCAGATTGACGTGACCTTAGCATTGTTCTTGAATATTCTACTCATCTGGAGTTAGATGAGTAACAGTAACTTTGTAATGTTTTCATTAACATAAAATTTTCACAGACATCCTGCTGCAGATTATCTCTGATCATCTTATCTCTGCCGGAGATTACATGATATTGGCCTCTCTTGACCTGCCCACAGTATATAAATTGACAGACTGCATCTACCATCCAATACTAAAATGTCAGAAATGTGCTCCACTTGGACATTGGGAAGATCAATGCCTTTGTCTTCAATTCCACTAACAAACTCTATTCCCTAGCAATTGACTCTGTCATTCTACTGTTTGAAGCTGAACTAAACTGTTCACAATCTTAGTGTCATTTTTGACTCTGAAATGAACTTCCAAACACTTAATCAGCATGTCATTAAGATCTTTACTCAGTGAGTCGTGAGTTCATGGAATGCCCTGCCAGTAGCAGTGGTGGACTCTCCCTCATTATGGGCATTTAAGCGGGCATTGGATAGGCATATGGAGGATAGTGGGCTAGTGTAGGTTAGGTGGGCTTGGATCGGCGCAACATCGAGGGCCGAAGGGCCTGTACTGCGCTGTATTCTTCTATGTTCTATGTTCTATACCCATTTGCATTTCTAGTACATTGCCTGATCCTATTACTGCCTCTGCTCTCCTGCTGCTGAAATCCTCCTCAAAACTTTTATTCACTCCAGAAATGACTATTCATAAATGTGAGGTTATCCAAAAGTCTGTTGCCCACTTCATATCAACCCAGTTCACATTTGTGGTCCTGCAGTGGTTCCTAATTAAACAACTCCTTCGTTTTAAGATAAAACAAAGAACTGCGGATGCTGGAGATCTGAAATAAAGACAGAAATTGCTGGCAAAAATCAGTAGGTTGGGTAGCATCTCTGGAGAGAAAACACAGTTGACATTGAGTCAGGTGACTTCTCTGCAGATCATGAAGAGTCACCAGACTTGCAACATTAACTCTCCTTTTTTCCTGACAGATGCTGTCAGACCTGATGCTTTTGCCAGCAATTTCTGTTTTATTATCTTAATTTTAAAATCCAGTTACTTGTTTTCATGAACTTACCTATTCCTCCCTATCTGTGCAACGTCCTCCAATCCCACAACTTTTTGAGAAAATGTGTACACTCTATTCCTTCAGCTGTCTACACTTAAGCATTGAAATTCCCTCCCAAAACCTACCTACAGTTTTTAATTTCTTTAAGGTGCTATTAAAATATACATCTTCGGTCAAATCTTTGGATATCAGAGCTATATCACTACATATGGTTTGGTAGCAAAATGTTGTTTGACATCATTCTTGTGAAATGCTTTAGGGTAATTCCATATGTTAAAAGTATAATATAACTACAAATTATTACCATTGTTGTCAAATCATGAAAATGACTGTTCAGGCAAGGCTTTCAGCAACCTACACGAACCCCTCCAAGTCTACCCTACTCATCCCTGTCTACGATGAAACTTTTCCCTCAAAGTTTCCCGTTAAGATTTTTAGTAATTATATTTGCTTGTTCATTGTTTACAATGTATAGGAGCAAAGTGTTCCAAGACTGAATCAATGAACTGCTTCTGAAACAGTCCTGACTGACAATGAGATGCAGTGTACTACTCTGCCAAGACTGATGTACTTTATGAAGTCATAAGTGTCAATCTACAATTAAAATAAAAATTGGCAAATTGCCGAGGCTGGTTATCTCTCACACAGGGTTGTTTTGCTTTGCTGATTTTAAACCAAGACAAAGACAGGTCTGGGGTGACTGTTGGACAATATTTTAGTCTGACAGTACTTCAGTGGTGATGGATAAGATTTGAAAACCCAGGTCAAAAAGTGTGGTGTTAGAAAAGCACAGGTGGTCAGCCAGTATTCGAGGAGCAGAAAGTCCATGTTTCAAGCATAAGCTCTTCATCAGGAAGACCAGCTGCCTGCCCGGCTGTGCTTTTCCAGCGTCACACTTTTTGACTGTGATCTTCAGCATCTGTAGTCCTCACTTTCTCCTAGAAGATTTGAAAACCCTAATTAAGGACAATTTCCATTTAAATCGTGGACGCAAATAGGGTGCAGAATGGGGATTACCAAATTTCAATTTCAAAAACAAGAATGAGGCTCAGGACAACAGGTTTGTACTTTATAATTTCCAGTTGTCAGGAGTAACCCCATCACCACAGTATATCGCTTAGATCAAGGTTGTTCTGCTTCACACATTCTGTAATTTCACAATCTTAAAATTACACACTCAGTGCAATCACACAGGATGTCTTCCAGAGGCTCCTGTTAATGGGATGCTACTTTTAACCTATATATGGATTATTCCAGCACTGAAGAGCATGATAAGCTGGTACTCTCTATCTCTGTCTCAACTTTAGTCTGTTTCTGATTCTCTCCAATTGTGGTAGACCAACATTTTATATTGATCCGAGACTTGGAGTGCCCACTGACAAATATCCTTTGTATGGATGAGATTCTGTAATTGAGCTTGTAATATTAGATCCAGTAATAGATAGAAATTTAATTTTGGTCCCTGTAACACTTGGAAGTATAATATGGTTTGTGCATTACATAGAGTTAATATCCTTCCCAGGAATACTCAAAGTGATCATGTCTATTTCAGTCATCTATTTCTGCAAGATTCAGGAATAAGGACTACTCTAACCAGCTGAAGAAAATTCGCCTGCTTTGCTGTTTACATCCAACAAAAGGGTGCTCAATGTGCCAATGTTGATTGAACTTAATTGATGTTGATATTTGAATGGTGTATTTAATATTAGCACAGATCTTCAGATAGGAAGGCAGTCATTCCGGAAATGTAGACTGGAATTATACATTGGGACCATGTGGAAATCCCATAGCAGCTAACTCCATGGCAGTTGCCTGGGAAGTTCAAACTTCTATTGGTTCCAACTTCAGGAACTGTCCTAAAAATGTCCCAACTCTGAAGAGTTGGGAGACTTCAGATGGTTCTGACTTATTTACAGTTAGCTAGGAAATGTTGGAAAGATTAAAACCCTATGTGTCCCACCTCTACAATTCCACCAGACACCCCCATTCCCAACTCTGTCCTCACCGGATGCCCAAAGACCTATCAATCCCATTCCCCCCCAAACCTTATTGAAACAACACCCCACAAATGTCTCCTTGGTCCCAATGTCCCCCCCAAACCCCCCCCACTACTGTCCTAACTTGACCCAACTCCCTACCTCCCAATCCCACAACCTACTTTACACTGGAACCCTAACCTAACCTAAGCTTTCAACCATCTACCTTCCCCTTTTGCCAACCAGTAACCCTGTCCCCATCCACCTAGCATCCTACTGCATCATTCACCGACCCCTCACCTCTTACCCACCTGGCATCCTAACAATACCACCCACTTGTCCCTTCCACGCTTGACATCCTAACATCCACCGATTGGCCCTCTTCTCCCTTTACCCACTTATGTTAATTCTGCATTCTCTCCACAAATGCTATCAGACCTGCTGAGTATGTCCAGCAATTTCTATTTTATTTCAGGTCTGAATATTCATGCTGATTTGGGGTGAATGGTCAGATAAACAGTTGGAGTGGGAATGATGATTGTGGAGTTATCTACTAAACCAGGTGTTAAACCTTCTTAAATTTCCTGGTAGATATTCGGGAAAGTCATGTGTATACAGCCCAAGTCTCTGCCCCCATGTTCAAGGCCACAAGCATTTGCAGAGACGCAGCTGGGAAACAGCCCTACAGAACTGTAAACTTCCCACACAATTCCCATTTAGTCTGTGTGTCAGGAGGTCCATCAGGTCCTGGCATAAATCATCCATCATGTGTCTGGTGTCTGTTAATCCAGAGACTGTAATATTTGAACCATTATCAATGAGACACGAAAATGCAATAAAGAACTATGGTGCTGGAGATCTGAAACAAAAACAGAAATTGCTGGTGAAACTCATCAGATCAGGCAGCATCTGTGGGAAGAAAGCAGGTCTGGTGAAGGATCATCTTTTGATATACATTTTCCAGTCTGCTGCCGGAGGTTTAAAATGTGAAAGGTACACAGTCCATAATCATTTCCATCTTCCATGAGTTTATGTCTCCTCCTTTTACTGAATGATGGTTGAAAGATGTTTCCCTCAGTTTCTTCAGAAGTTCCAAACCACCTAGTTGCTGTCAGACCTGCTCCTTGGGCTTCCTTTCTCCCTGGCAAGTGAAGGACAAATCACCCAGCATCTTTAGATTGTCACAGAATATATCTCTTCAACCAGAGATTGTGTTCCCTTCAAAGGTACACCTCACAGGTATGCTGCAATGTAGCTGTGATCTCATTAGTCATGTGAGACAATCTCTGATAGAAGGGTGAATTAGAGGGGCTTAGGGCAAAAGATTGCTTACTGCAAGATCCAACTATATTTGATGTAAACAAATACTCTTTGGAGGGACACCTTGAGATCTGATTTTAATTTATCCAGATGGGCAAATCCAGGTTGAAACATTGCTTTCTACATTCTGACTGGCTGTACAGAGAAGCACAGTACACTCCCCTTGCTGCAGCATGTTTTTCTCTTTGAGAGAAACCCCACCACCACCGTTTCTCTCTCTCGCTCCATCTCATTAACAAAATAATTCTGAGACAGGATGTCTGTCTACAGTTACCATAGCTACTCTTGCCTTTGTTTCAGAAATGAACATTTTGCACCTTGCACTTGGAAAGTCTCACCTTGGCCCCCTCTGTTCCCATGGTAACCATGCCATCCAAGCATGTTTTAAGATGAACTTAAAACTAAGCTTTCAACCATCTACCTTCCCCTAGTGTTTGACTTGGGTCAAACACTATTGCCTGCATGATATGGTCTGAGTGCTTTCCTACGTTATCATCTCTGCTATTATCAGACTTATGAACAGACCTCTCATTTATTACAGTTGACCTTTCTCTGCACTTTCTGCATTCTGTTCCATTACCCTAATGTACTGCATAAGATATGATTTGTCTAGTTAGCACACTAAATAATACTTTTCACTGTATCTTGGTACATGTGACAATAGTAAATAAATCAAATCAAATGTGCCAGATCTGGGTTTGAATTATAGCGAGAGGTTGAATAGGCTGGGGCTTTTCTCCCTGGAACCTCAGAGACTGTGGGTAACCTTACAGAGGTTTATAAAATCTTGTAGGGCATGGATAAGGTATTTTTTCCCAGTGCAAGGGAGTCCAAAACTTGAGGGCATAGATTTAAGGTGAGAGGGGAAGATTTAACAAGGACCTAAGGGATAACATTTTCTGCACAGAGGATGGTGTGTGCATGGAATGAGCTGTCATATGAAGTGGTGGGTGCAATTACAACATTTAAAAGGCATCTGGATGGGTACATGAATTAGAAAGGTTTAGAGGAATTTTAGAGGGGTATTCAAATGCTGGCAAATGGGACTAGGTCAGATTGAGATGTCTGGTTAGTGTGGATGAGTTAACCAAAGGATCTATTTCCATGCGATATGACTCAATGACTTGCTATAGCATTTACCCCAAATCCCTTCTCACCCTAAAATTAGGTCCTCTAGTTTTGAATTGCCCTAAGCTAATAAAATGACCTTTGCTATTCACTTTATCCATGCCCCTCATTATTTTATAAACCTCTGTAAGGTCACCCCTCAACCTCATATGCTCCAGGTAAAAAAAATCCAGCCTGTGCAGCCTCTCCTTATAACTTAAAGCCTCCAGACCTGGTAACATCCTGGTAAATCTTTTCTGCACCCTTTAAAAAACAAAATTACTTGATCCATATCATTGTTCATGAGTCACTGAAAATAACTTGCAGGTAGAGCAAACAATTAGGAAATAAAATGATATGTTGGCCTTTATTAAAGAGAATTTGAGTATAGGAGTAAAGGTGTCTTATTGCAATTATATAGAGCCTTGCTGAGACAACACCTGGAGTATTCTGTATAGCCTAGATCGCTTTACCCATGGAAAGGTGTACTTACTATACAGGATATGCAACAAAGGTTCATCCATCTAATTCCTGGGATGTAGGGATTGTCCAATGAGTAAAGATCTCTGGAGTTTAAAAGAATGAAAAGTGAGCTCACTCATACATATACAATTCTTACAGGGATTGACAAGGTACATGCAGGAAGATGTGTTCTCTGGTTGGGAGAGGTGGTGGTCTAGAGCTAGGGAACACAGTCTTAGAAAGAGGAAGACCATTAGAGATGAGGTGGAATTCCTTCACTTAGAGGATGGTGAATCTTTGGAATTCTCTACTCCAGAGGGCTATGGAGATTCAGTCGTTGAGTATGTTAATGACTGGGATTGGCATTGACATACTAAAAAAAAAATTAATGGATTTGAGATAGTAGAGGAAAATGGTGTTGAAGCAAAAGATCATATTGTGGGTAGTTGGACAGTCGAATCGTCAGATGGTAGATGCTGATTCGGGGGAGATGGGGGGGGTTTGAGTCAGAAGTAATCGCTTGGTCAAGGTAACAGTCAGTGAGTAGGAGTCAGTTGAGTAGTTAGTCAGATATTAAATTAGGTTTGTCTGTCTAATAAGATTGAGTTTCTACCTGGGTAAGTACTACAGAACTATCTGAAATCTGTCTCTAACTCAAGAGTTGGAGACACCCATGGGCACTGGTGTGTGTGTGTGTAGTAAGTAGGGGAATTGCCCACCAGAAATTGAAATTTCCAGGAACATTTCTAAAAGATCAGCATGAGCAAAAATCCAAAGAGCCCCAATCCATAGCTTCAGTCCTGCATCATTGTTCCAACAATATGGAAACCATAAGATTTCAGAAACTTTTTCGTATCCCGTGACTTTTCTCCAGGACTGTTTGCATCGTCACCAGGAGATGAATCTTTAATTCCTGGAGACTTCAAGACAATCCTGGAATGTTGCCAAGTCTAATTTGCCCATTACATCTGTATCAGTGCTGGCTCCAGTCTAATCTGATTTCTCTGCTCTTTCCCCATATCCTTTAGATGTTATTTAATTTTCACTTAAATGTTCCAATAATCTGAACTTTCAAAAGCCACTTGTGGTAATGTATTTTATAGTCTAATTAGTACTTACATGAAAATCTTCTCCAATTCCACAATTCCATTCCCCTCCTACTTCTAATACTAATTCTAAATTCAGATGTAATTCCTAATGGTTTACTGCCCAGTGGAAATAATTTTGTGCTGTAAACCTTCACAAACCTTTTCAAAGCATTGGACACTTCTACAGATCCCCTGTTAATATTCTGCTCTAATGAATACCATTTCATAGCTTACTCTTTTCTTTTTCTCGGATCATCTTGGTGAATCTGTCTTGCAATTTTTTTAATGTAATAGGATTCTGAAACCTCACTATTGGAAGGATATGTTTGCACTGGGAATGGTGCAGAGAAGATACACCAGGATGTTGCCTGGGATGGAAAGTTTCAGTTATGAGGAGAGACGGGATAAGCTGTGTTTGTTTTCTTCTGGAGCAGAAGAGGCTGAAGGGGGATCTGATTGAGGTATACAAAATTATGAGAGACACAGCCCAAGTAGATTGTGAGAATCTCTTCCCCATTACAGACATATCTAAGACTGGAGGGTGTAAGTTAAGGTGAAGAGTAAGTGGTTTAGAGGAGATCTGAGGAAAATATTTTTCACTCAGAGGGTGGTAGAAATATGGAACTCGCTACCTGAGAGGGTGGTGAGGCAGATACTCTCACAACATTTAAGAAGCATTGGGATGAGTACTTAAAATACCAGGGTATAGTAGCCTATGGACCAAATGTGGGTAAATGGGATTAGAGTAGTTTGGTGCTTGTTGGTTAGCATAGACATGGTGGGCCAAAGGGCCAGTTTCCTTGCTGTATGACTCTATGACCTTGTTTTCATACAACTCGTTCAATAGTTTCAATGCTGGTTTGTTATCGGAGTCAGAATCTTGGGGAGAATGCCAGAAGTTGAAATCCATATCACAGCTTAGCTCTATCAATGAGGGTCAGTATGTAAAGTTACGGGACTGCAGCTTACAATGCTGTGCACGCTGTGGCAAATTGGTGGGCTGTCATCCTAAATTATGACTGTGAATTGAATTGGTCAGTATAATATATTGTGGAATTACTTCTTTGTTGTCCACTCTGTTTCTATGTTAGAGATGTAAATACCGTGGCTGAATCTCTCAATATGAACACCTAGAGGATCATAAATCTACAAATCAACCATCAGCCCACCACACCCAACTGCCCACCTCTCTACCTACCCACTCACCCATTCACTGCTCTCAATCATTCATTAAAGACTCAGGGTTTTAAAACCATCACTGGGTACAGCTGCAATGATAAGAGGACTAGTCCTCTCCTTCCTCCCTTTCTACTCCACTAATTGACATTAGAGAGAATGTGCTACATAGTCCACTTCTCTGTCAGCAGGCATTGGAAGATCCTTGAAGAATTGGATAGTAGTGTCAAGTCAGTAATTCAAAACCGTTGCTTTTAGTTTTATTTTGTTACAATAAAAGTCTTAAAACTTGAAATCCTGTTGTGAAATTCACTGAATAGGTCCCTGGAAATTCAAATAGCTTTTTAAAAGTTATTGATCTCTGCAGGGATTGTATTACGGTATTGTTTAAAGGTTGAGTATAACTTGCTTGCTTTTGTACTCTCTGTATCTACCAATAAAAACAAAAATTCAATCTGCCTTTAGCAGGTTTCTTAACTTACCTTTACATATTCAAAGATTTGTATTCATACACTCTCAGTTCTTTGCATTCCTGCATTCTCTTAAAAATTGCATTGTATAGTGTATCATGACTCTCCACACTCTTCTAACAAATGTATCACTTTATAGTTCTCCACATTAAATTTCATGTGTTGCAATTGGGATTTCTCAAATCTCATTCCAGAATTTGCTTCAACACACTAAAAGAATACAAAGGACTCACTCCTATGTCAATTAAGCTTCCTAATATTTTTTTAGTTTGTACATAGGACATCACAAGAAGTAATTCAAAAGTTGCCCCTTCTAGAAGTCTTGATTTCCTTAACTAACATCAGTTCTGAGGAAGAGTCACCAGACCTGAAACATTCACTTTGATTTCTCTTCACAGATGCTGCAAGACCTGCTGAACTTTTCCAGCAACTTCTGTTTTTATTTCTGATTTTTAGCATCCGCAGTTCTTTCAGTTTTTATTTAGTCTTGATTTTCAACTTGGTGTATACTATTCGCTCGTCCACTGTAAGTCATGGGCCCCGCAACCTTTCATGTTAGTCTGTTTGCTCTTGGAGCTACAACATTGGTTAGGACCATAATCTGGTCACTTGGTAAAACAGAACTTTAGCATTGCTCAAAAAATACACATTTTATGAAGTTTGTTTTAGTATTGCACTCATCCAGACAATTTACCAGAATAGAAATTCAAGGAAAAAAATCAACATTTATATTGCTTGAGAGTATAGTACTGATTGATTAGCAAATGGACTCTAATTTATACAGGCATTGCCTTGAAGAATGCATCGATTATTGATGAAGTCACGGGAGCTTTGTTTAAATACTCAAACAGTCAGGTTGGCTCTGTTTAAATACTCAAACAGTCAGGTTGGCTCTGTTTAGTCAGGGCATTGCCTTGAGCAATATTTGACACCTATTGTTGCATGAAACAGGCACAGTGTGTGTACATGTTCTGTCTATAGCAAAGAACAGGGCCCAGTGGATTAATTTATGAAGCACTACACTATCAGCCCAGCTGACAATCCTAAATTAATTGTCAGCATTATTATTTGAAGACTCGGGAATATCCAAAAAATGTTGTCCAATTTCAGAATTGCTACAATTGACTGTTCGGTGAGCTTTAAATTGTTCTGTGTGACCAATTGAAAACTTCGCAATAGGCCGCACCATAGTTCCTCACAGTATCTTTCAAACTGCCTGTTTGAAATGTTACGATATTCACATATTGCAGGCTTGCACAGTACAAAATGGATTTTATCATATGGTCAGTTACAAAAACAGAGGGGTTCCTTGCATTGGTGAGATCTGGTCTCTGCGCCATAAGATTGTCAGCCACTGCTTTAATTCTACTATTCTCGCACTGTCTGCCACTATCTCTTGGATTAGAGCAATCTAGAGTTGCTTTTTGTACATTATATGTGGGGGACACTGGCCAGATCAGCACTTATTGCCCATTCCTAACTGCCCTTGAGAAGGTAGTGGTGAGCCTCCTTCTTGAATCACTGCACTTTTTGTGTACAGAGAAGTCTACAATGCTGTCAAGAAGGAAGTTCCAGGATTTTGATGAATCAACAGCGTGGAAACAGTGATCTGCTTTCAAGTCAGGATGGTGTGTGACATGGAAGGAAACTTGCAGAAGGTGATATTCTCATGTATTTGATATCATTGCCCTTCAGATGGTAGAGGGTTTGGAAGGTGTTGTCAAAAGAGTTTTGGTGAGCTATTGCTGTGCATCTAATAGATGGTGCATGCTGCTGTCACTTTGCATTGGACACAAAGGGAATGAATATTGAAATTGGTGGATGGGGTGCCAATCAAGCAGACTGCTTTGTTCCTGATGCTGACGAGCTTCTTGAGTGTGGAGAATGGTGCTAAATATTGTGCAATCATCAGTGAACATGCATCACTTCTGACCTTATGATGGAGGAATGGGTACTGATGAAGCAGCTGAAGATGGTTGGTCCAAGGACATTACTCTGAGGAACTCCTGCAGAGATAGCCCAGGACTGATACAATTGGTCTTCAAATATCACAATCATTTTCCTCTTTGTCAGGTATGACTCCAACCAATGGAGACTTTGCTCCCCTGATTCCCATTGACTCCAGTTTTGCTAGGCCTCCTTGATGTTACACTTAGTCAAATGTACCCTTGACGTCAAGGACAGTCACTCTCACCTCACCTCTGAAATTCAGCTTTTTGTTCATGGTTGAGCCAATGCTATAATGAGGTCAGGAGCTGAGTGGCCCTGGCAGAACCCAAACTGGGTGTCACTGAGCAGGTTAATTCTGAGCAGATGCTGCTTGGTAGCACTGTTGATGACATCTCCCCTTAGTTTACTGATGATCGAGCGTAGACTGATGGGGCAGTAACTGGCCAAGTTGGATTTGCGCTGCTTTTTGCAAAAAGGGCATATATGAACAATTTTCCACATTGTCAGGAAGATACCTGTGCTGTAGCTGTCCTGGAACAGCTTTGCTAGGGGCACATCTAGTTCTGGAGCACATTTTCATTACTATTGATGGAATGTTGTCAGGGCCCATAGCCTTTGCAATATCTATCATCTTTGGCTATCACTTAATATCATATCGAGCGTAACAAATTGGCTGAAGACTGGTAGCGGTAATGCTGGAGATCTTTGGAGGATCAAGATGGATCATCTACTTCGTACTTCAGGCTTGAAGATTCCTGCAAATACTTCAGTCTTAACTTTTGCAGTGATGGGCTGGGCTCCAGCACACTGATGATAGGGAATCTCCTCCTCTAGTGAATTGTTGAATTGTCCATGACCATTCATGATTGGATGTGACAGGATTGCAGAGCCTTGATCTGTGGAATTCCTTTGGTTGTGGAATCCCTTAGCTCTATCTATGGCATGCTGCTACTTCTGTATTCATGTTTTGCAGCTTCACTAGGTTGACACCTTACTTTTAGGTATGACTGGTGTTACCCCGAGCATAGCTTCCTGAACACTTCATTAAACCATCTCTTGGCTTGATGGTGACAATGGACAGGGGGATAGACTGCACAATGAAGTTGCAGGTTGTGGCTAAATACAATTCTGTAGCTGACATGGGCCCACAGTACCTCGTAGATGCCCAGTTTTGGGTTGTCTGATCTATTTGAAATTTGTCCCATTTCACAAAGTGATAATGCCACACATCATAATGGAGGGTATCATCAGCAAGAACACAGCACTCCAGATCCACAATGATTGTGTAGTCATCACTCCTACCGTACTGACATGATCAGATGCTTTGGTGACAGGTAGTTTGGTGAAAGCAAGGTCAAATAAGTTTTTGCCTTTTGTTCATTCTCATCGAGAATGCCTACACAGACCAGCTTTTAATTCCAGATTTTATTGAATGTGAATTTCCCCATCTGCTCGGCCATCATGGGATTTGACCAGGGCTTTGGATTTCTAGTCCAATGTCACCGTGCAACTGTGTACTGACTGAGCAATCCAGAAACTGCTCTGATGTTACAGAGTGTATTTAACAGCTATCCAAGAAAATCAACAAAGAAACTAGAATTGACAATGCATCTATCACAACCACTGAACATTGCAAGTTGCTTTACTGCAAGTGAAGTGCTCTTGAAGTGTAGGCATTAATGCAGTCAATGAGCAAACCATTTGATACATTGCAAACTCTCGCAAATGGCAATGATCAAATAATTCTCCTGCTCCTCTTCAAAATAATGCCATGAGATCTTTCATATCCTCCTTGAGAGGGCAAAAAGATCCTTAGTTAAATGTCTTATTCAATTGCCAGTACTTCTGATGGCACAACATTGAACTGAAATACCAACCTTAATCTTTGTGCTCCTGTCCATGAGGTGCTGTGGGCTAGCAGCAGCAGAATCCTGAACATTCTAATACAGGGACAAGTGTGCTACCAACTCAGCCACAGCTAACACAGTGAACTTCTATTACATAAATTCATTTTTGTAACAAACTTCTAAAAAAGTTCAAATGCACTGCTGCGGTGACTCCAAATCAAACTTATTTGTAAAGCCATTTGTAAGAAATATCTCTGTTAATGCGCATGCTCCTGGTGTCAGCAAGCACAGCTTTTAAAAATTTATAGCTTTCAGCACCAAACGCAAACGTTGTTTTAAGGCAAAATTAACTGTCCAACTGCACTTGAAAGCTCATTGGTAGTTGAGATTAAACTCCAAACTCCTTCACACTCTGAGATTCAGCTACTGCTTTTCATGAATTCGGTCTGTGTCAATGTATACAATGGCCCAATGACACCAGGATAATTGTCAAGCAGACAATTGAACCTCATTGTACCAATTTAATTACCTATTACAAAAACAAATCAGCTCACATTTAAGACAGCAAATAGACATCAATAAACAGCCCCTTGTACTTTATAAAAAACTTACCCCATATCAGTCAAATAATTATTTATCAAAAACAATTAACACACAAGAGGAATGGTTAGTAAGTTTGCAGATGAACCAGAATCTATGGTGTAGTAGACATTGAAGAAGTTTATCTCAAAGTACAACAGGACCTTGATCAGATGGGCCGAGGAGTAGCAGATGTAGTTTAATTTAGACAAGTGTGAGGTGTTGCATTTTGGTAAGGCAAATCAGGGCAGGACTAATGCTCTTAATGGTAAGGTCCTGGGAGTGTTGCTGAACAGAGACCTTGGGGGTGCAGGTTCATAATTCCTTGAAGATAGAATCACATGTAGTTAGGATAATGAAGAAGGCATTTGGCACAATTGTCTTTAATGGTCAGTGCATTGAACATAGGAGCTGGGGAGTCATGTTGCACCTATACAGGACATTGGTTAGGCCACTTTTGGGATACTGTGTTCAATTCTGGTCGCCCAGCTATAGGAAAAATGTTGTTAAACTTGAAAGGGTTCAGAAAAGATTTACAAGGATGTTGCTGAGGTTAGAGGGTTTGAGCTATAAGGAGATGCTGAATATGTTGAGGCTATTTTCCTTGAAGCATCAGATGCTAAGGGGTGACCTTATAGAGGTTTATAAAATCATGAAGGGCATGGATAGGATAAATAAACAAGGTCCTTTTCCCAGGTTAGGGAAGTCCAAACTACAGAGCATAGGTTTAAGGTGAGAGAGGAAAGATTTAAAAGGGACCTAAAGAGCAACCTTTTCACACAGAGGGTAGTGTTTGAGGAAGTCGTGGAGGCTGGTACAATTATAACATTTAAAAAGCATTTGCAGTGTATTTGAATAGGAAGGGTTTAGAGGGATACGGCCAAATGCATGCAAACAGGACTAGAATAATTTAGGATATCTGGTCAGCGATGAGCTGAATAGCCTGTTTCCGTGCTGTATGATTCTATGATTGACCACTGGGAGTAGTAGCACTAAATGATTAAAATGAAAGTTAAATTTAAAACATGGTAAGACTTAATTGTGAACACTTCACTAATCCCCTCCCTCTCTCCCTCATCTTTGGCATTATTACATTGCCTGCAAAGGGCTTTGAATATAAATTAATCAATTGGAACATGAGTGATTTAGTGGTGGTAGTTAATATATAAAGAATACCATGATTGATTTGGTGACAGGAAAAAAACTATTTAGTTGTTCATGATATCATCTCTCGATAGAAAAATAAGAAAAAAATTATATCCCAAGAGATCACACTGAGGCCACAATCCTTACTCTTTTCTGGCCTGCCACATTCTTCACTGGCTTCTCAAATCTCGGGACTGCTGTTACCATATACATAACTACAAACTTTTTTAGCAAAGAATCAGCTGACCATTCTCTTAACTCCAACTGGTGTCTTTGACTAGTTTGTTCTTTGTTTTCAAACTGTCTTACCTTCTGAGAACTTATTGAATTCTGCATTGTTGACATAGTGTTGTATGGATAATGGATACGCAAGGATTAATCTATGAGCTGAATTGAGGAGCTGATGAAGGGCTTATGCCTGCAACGTTGATTCTCCTGCTCCTCAGATGCTGCCTGACCTGCTGTGCTTTTCCAACACCATGCTCTCAACTCTGAACTCCAGCATCTGCAGTCCTCACTTTCTCCTGATTTGAGAGCTGCCTATTCTGAAATATAACACAGCCACTGGATGGAGTAACAGGCAGTTGGGGCAGACAGTAGTTGGTCACAGTCTACTAATGGAGATGCAGGAGTCTTTTCCATCTCTCGTTAGTAATAGTTGATATACCTCAGGATTAATATAATCATGTAATCTTGCCTTGTTATAAGAGATAGGTGACTCTTCTGCTGATACTTACATAAAGTCATCCCATTGCTGCCACTATTTTATAATATGATGTGATGATCAGGTATAAACCGCTGGTGGCTTGTGTTCAGTGCAGAGTGCTACCTCCTTCCTAAGCTTTTCTAAGTGGCTGTTTCAGTCAACTATGGTGGTAGACAGATTGAGTCTCTGCAGAAGAGGTGACTATCTTTTGATCAGTACCAGATCAGTATCAGAGCTTTTACATTTCAAAAAGGATATATATTTGTGAAGATCTATCCAAATTGTTATAAGCAAATCCAGGGAAAATCACAGACAAATCCTGAGAGCAGAAAAGCTATGCCTTAGAATACCACACTTGAAACGTTAACTCTATCTCTCTCCACAGGTGCTGTCAAACCTGCTGAGTTTGTACAGTATTCTCTGTGCATATAACAGATTATAAGAGTCAGCATCAAAGTTGTGATATAAGAACACCTTACAAGCAAAAACAATGGCCAGCTATGTTTGAAGAATGTCACTTCTGTAATAAGACTGGCCATTTCCAAAAATATATGTCGACGTCAAAAACTGTTTGTGAACAGTAGCAATATGACTGAACATCACTGGAAGAAATATCCTTGTCTGATGGTAGCTCTCCTTCTGAGAAAGTTCCAGAGGCCTTCATCAGAGAAATTAGTAATTCATCAGAAACGGATAATGACCAAATTTATTTATGTCATGGGCATCTCACTTGAGTTAGGCTTGCCACAGGAGCAAGTATCACTTCCTTAGACAACCAAATATCTTCCTTAAAATGCACAAAATTACTGCTGACCAATCCAGAGATATATGGTGCAGATGGAATGTCAACTAATATTAAGGAAATGTTAGAGGTATCATGACAACATTAAGAATACCAGATGTTCAAGAATATGGATGGCATCTAGAACCAATGAACCTCACTCTTGAGTAAAGAAGCACTCAACATCCTGCAATTTGTGAAAGTTGGACTAAAGCTTAGACTCATTGCGTCATATAGCACAGAAACATCAACTCACCTGCGCCAATCGGACATCCCAATCTCGCCTACTGCTTTTGCTAGCATTTGACTCATATCCCTCTAAACCCTTCCTATTCATTTACCTATCCAGATGTCTTCTAAATGTTGTAATTGTATCAGACTCCGCCACTTCCTCTGGCAGCTAATTTCATACACGTACGACCCTCTGCATGAAAAGGTTCCCATCAGGTCGTTTTTAAATTTTTACCCTCTCACCTTAAACCTATGCCCTCTAGTTTTGGACACTCCAACCTTAGGAAAAAGACCTTGACTCTACACCTTATCCATGCTGCTCTTGATTTTACAAACCTCCATAAAGTCACTCAATACTAGCCACTAACCTCAGCAAACACAACCCAACAAAACAGAAGACTTTATAGACTTCCCAAGATTAATGGCTGAATCTCAGAAGAAGCTTCAACAATTGGAAATATATTTTACTGGAGTTTGAGAACTATTTCACACTATCAGCATGGGAGAAGTTCAGAATTCATGGACTACAGGAAGTTTTTCCATCCCTGTTACTATTAAAATTTTTCAAATGATAACCATCAGCATATATGGGAATAACCAAACAGTGAAACGGAACATACAGTCAACCTGTGATCATTGGTGAAATTTTAATTTATCAATTGTAACAGCACAGTATGTGCAACACACAGGGGTGGCATAACACAATCAATACCTTTGATGGCATGAGTGCAGAAATAATCTAATCCACCAAGCAAGAACACATAGCCTGACAGAAGACATTCAACACAGCCATTGGCTTGAGAAAGTTCAGTCATATGGCCAGTACGTGGTAAAAAAGATGAAACTACTTCTTTCATCAGCTGTCTTCCATGATGGACGTTTGTGGAATCAAAGGTCATCCAGTGAAGGTGATGGACCACCACCAACATCATCAGTAATCAACCAATTACTCCGTGAAAGATATCCATGAGATAAAGGATCCTTCAGAGGAGAAATAATCTAAAGATCAATATCAAGATCAACCACCCTCAAACTAATAGTTTACCAGTGTGGATGCTCCATATCTAATGAATTATATTCTGGAAGAATTGTCCAAACACCAGTTTGTTTAAATTTGTGAATCAAAGAAGTCCTATAGCGCAGACACAGGCCATTCAGCCCCTGAATCCACACCAATCCTCCAACGAGCATCCCACCCAGATCCACACCCCACCCTATCCCCATATTTCCCATGGGTAGCCCACCTGACCTGCAAATCCCTGAACACTATGGGGTAATTGAGCATGGCCAATCCATCCTAACCTGCACATCTTTGGACTGTTGGAGGAAACTCTAGCACTGGCAGAAACCCATGCAGACACGGGGAGAATGTGTAACCTCAACACAGATAGTTGCCCAAGGTCGGAATCGACCCGGGTCCCTGTGTCATCCACGTGAAGTCAGAGAAGAAAAGAAGTCATGATAAATGGAATGTAGTGGCTTATACAATTGTTTCATAAGTTAACTAAGAGAGAAATAGCTTGGAAGGAGATGTTATATAAAGGTAATGGATACAAAAGGATCAACCTATAAGCTATCTTAAAGTCCACCCATTCAAGTATTTAACACACACTGATGGGAATATCTGTCAATTCAGGCAGATAATAGTTGGTCACAGTCTCCTCATGGAGTCACGTGTCTTCTTTACCTTTCACTGATAATAGTCAAATGCCTTAGCGTTAGTGTAGTCTGCATATAGTTACTAGGATATAATATGATGAGGAGGTGCCGGTGTTGGACTGGGGTGGACAAAGTTAAAAATCACACAACACCAGCTTATAGTACAATAGGTTTATTTGGAAGTAACAAGCTTTTGGAGCACTGCTCCTTCGTCAGGTAGTTAATGGAGCAGGATCAAAAGACACAGAATTTATATCACAAGATCATAGTGTCATGCAACTGATACGATTTATTGAACAGAACTAGATTGCTGTTAAATCTTTCATCTTTTAGAATGGATTGCAGATTTCAATTCATTAATATGTAAATCCCAGAACTTCTCTCAAGTCACATTCCTGAGATAACTTGAGGTTTTATTAAAAAAAAGCTACATCTCAGCTCAGACTATGATTTAAAGGTGTGAGGATAGAGTCTATCTGCATTCCAATTTTGAGTCAAACTAGTTCTATTTCCAAAGTAGGAATTTATAAAATGTCATGTGGGCTGACTACCTACAGATTGTGTGCTTTTAAAATAGAATGTATCTGTAAATACAATTCTGCAAAAGCAAATTCACCCCATAGAGTTATATGTGTGTGTGCGTGCACGTGAGGGAAAGAGGGAGAGAGACTGTGTGTGTGAAGGAGAGAGGGCGAGTGTGAGTGTATGTGTACATGTGAGCATGGAAGCCTTGTCTTGTACTGAAAGGTAGGTGATTCTTTTGCTGATACTTACAGTCCATTCTCCACCATAGAGTACTGAACAGCCCAATTGACTCATAAACGAAGATAGATTTGTGCTTGCACTATACAATAAGCTGCCAGTAATTAGTACCCAAGGTTCACATTACATTATGACATGGTGTAAGGTATTTACTACCTTATACTGGGTAGTTTCACAGGGTTTCCTACCTTTCCTGCTCTTTGCTAATCATCTGGTGATATTCCATTGACTCGATTTCCCTCACCACTTAGCATCATATGAAGTGCTGTTCGAGTGTCCTACTTTCCAACTCTAATCCCTAAGGGTTTGCTCCAGGGCTTCAATGCTATCCTGGCCTAACCCAAAACAGACAATGTTTGATCCCTGCACCCTTTTGGTTTTACTTTTATGTTCAATTCTGACAATGGTTTCTCTCACATTTGAATTCACTCAAATGCTCTGTTTTTAATAGATTTCTTAATTAAGATACAGCCCTTTTATGATTTTGTTGTGAGAATCCTCACAGTATGGAAGCATTTGGCCCTTTGAGTCCACACCACCCCTCTGAAAAGCATCCACCCCAGACCCACCTGCCTACCGTATCCCTTTAACCCTGATTTTCCCGTGGCCAATCCACCTAGTCTGCACATCTTTGGACAGTGGGAAGAAACCCAGGCAGACACGGGGAGAATGTGCGAACTCCACATATAGTCACCCAAGAGTGGAATCGAACTCGGGTCCTTGGTACTTTGAGGCAGCAGTACTAATCACTAAGCCACTGTGAGCGGTTTTACGTTGGTGCAGAAATGAACTTTGGAGCACAATGTAAAAAGGTTCCTAATTTTAAATTTTAATACCTGATGTATTTGAACCAAGAGCCTTGGGACACGATGATGTGCAACATTAAAACCCTCCTGTAACTGTCAGCAAGTCTCCTCGTATCAAATTCACTTACAACAGCTGTTAACGTAATCCTATTCAGTCAAACTAGCATTTCAAATGAAATTTTAATGTACTGTCACGGCATATTGATCACACTGGATGGGTCACTAGATTTACTTTCTTCAACAAAACAATAGTTGAATTAGAGAATGTGTCATGCTTCTAATCCAATGCACAAGCTCAGTCATAAGCAAGGTCGACATATTGCTACACTGCATTCATTGGGACCTGCAAACTAACCATTTTACAATCAAATTAAAAAGATCCCACTCAAAACAAATGGTGCAGCCAAAATTACTGTGCAAATATGGGATTTAGGAAATGATACTCATTTCTTAAATATTTCCATCCTCATTCAGTTACTGCATCAATCCCTTAGTGAAATCATAGTTAAGCAGCCCACGCCTCTGTTTTTACCAATATCATTCTTTGTCCCCCAAAATAGGGTTTATATGCATGGCACTCCTCCTGGTAGACAAGACATGAGACTGATTTTTAGGTCATGTGAGGAATGGAGGGAGAAACAGGAGGGCTTTCCTGCGCTAAAAGTTGGAAAATGAACGGTGACTTGAGATAGTATAGGGTGTAAACAGTGCATAATGGTTGAATCTAGAAAGTTACCATTAGATTTCAAGCTTCCTCTCAATATCTTTAAATCATCTTTACAGTAAAATGCAGTTTCTATAAGGAAACCTATGTCTCCCAGAAGCATAAACATACAATTGTTTGACTTGTTTCCCAGGTCAAACATCTATTCGTTTGCCCAGTTTTCAGCAGAGACACGAAGAGTTTTCCACAACATAGTGCCTGCTCCAAAACAGAGAGAACACTTGGCTGCTTGGCCATAGTGTTGAGGCTATGATGTCTACTCCAATTACTCCACATAACAGGAACAAACAAGCAGCAGCCACTTATTTTCCAACAGCTAATACCCAATAAAGTTTATCCAGATGGAAACTTTGCCATCTACATCATCATTTTCTTGACATAATAGCGGATGTCATCAGGATCTTTCAGTCATCTTCCTGCCATCAAATCTGAAGCTGTAAACTGAAGAGTTAACTGATGTCCATTTGGTACAAATGTTCTTCGGAATCTCAGCAACCAAGGTCACAAGTACGGATTTATTAGTTTTTGTTGTTTGTTTTCTGGTTTAATATTCTTACTTTTTCTACTGTTCCTGAGAATAGCAAGTGCTGTAACCTGCAAGGCTATGCACCAGGTGCTGGAAAGCGGGATTAGAATCGATAGTTAGTTTGTTTTTCACCTGACACCAACATGATGGGCTGAGTGGCTTGCTCTGGTCCTAAGGTAATCAATACTTTAAACAGGTGCATTTTAAAGACAATATGCTTTGTATTCATTAGCCCTTTAACAGTGTTTAGTGTGACAGTGAAGAAGGTCATCACTTAATTGCAGTTCATTTGACCTGCTCATGATTACTGTGGTGTAATTAAAACCCACGTTCTATTTTCCCATGAGAATAATGTATCAGAAAATAATTTAGTGTGTAAAGACAATACAGCAAAATGTAAACATGGGTACCAGCTGTTGGGAAAAATAGTCTTGTGTATTACCAGTCCAATGGTTTACAAGACCAAATGCATCTTTTAAAATATTTTCAATTTGCTAGTCTTTTTCCTCTTCTAAAAGGGTACTTTCATGTAAAATAATTCAACATGTTTTGGTAATTTAGTTTCCACATTATGGGGTATTGAAATTCATCTTCAAGTTATTAATATGAATTTTGAAATGAATCTTGTTTCTTTTTTGGCAAACATTTATTTTTATGAAGATGGGGTCCTCCTAGGTCTGCCCCTCCCAGGCCTCCAGCAGAGCTGCTGGATGTTATATGAGAGCAGATCTGCATGGAAAGTATTCTGATTCATCCATAACCCTTGTGTATATCATGCTGCTAAAAGCAGTCATGTTGTATTAGCATCAAGCATTCACAAATCAGATCCTACTTATCAGATGCAGCATAAACAAAGAATGCCCATTCTGTACTCAGAGTGCATGGTAGGAGTATTTCAATGTTGGCTTCGGTCAGTGGTCAATTTGGGTTTTCCACAGATGAGGAGGACCCAATTGATCTGGTGTCTCTGACTGAGAGAATATCCTCAGAGAATTGCACATTGATTGAACTCGGAAGGAAGCTGTTCAGTTCATCATGCTTGGGCCTGACAGACTATAACTGATATTACATTCACTCTGCCAAGTTGGCTTAGTGCCAGTCAGTGCTGAAGTTTGTCTTCATTTAGATGCACCAGTATCTTCCTCCTTGTGCTTCTAGTTAGTGTTGTTTTAACAGTGTGAGTTTGTAAGCATGCACTGTAATAGAAGGAAACACAAAATAAAAGCAACTATTGGTGCCTGCACTTACATATACACTAAATATTTTGCTTATAAAATGAACCTATTAAAAAATACAAGAGGATAGGACCAGAACAGGTTATTCAGTCCATCATTCACAGATTTTTCAGCTTATGGAGCTTCAGGTACAAGTTTCTTTCACACAATTTCAGGGTTTCTGCCTCCACCATCAAAATCAGGCAGTACATTCTCCTCATGTCCCATCCAATCACCTTACATCTGTGCCCCTTGGTAACTGACCTCTCCACTGGAGGAAGCAAGTTTTCCCTGCCCACCCTGACCATGCCCATTTTTATTTTGTACACTCCAACTAAATCAAATCTCAGCCTCCTCTGATCAAGGGAAAACAATCCTTGTCTATGCAATCTGTTCTCATAGCTGTAACTTTCAAGTCCTGGCAACACTGGTGTAAATCTCCTCTGTATTCAAAGCAATTACTTCCTTCCTGTAATGAGTGACAAGACCTGTATACAAAGTTCCAGCTGTGGCCTAACCATCATTTTATGCAGTTCCAGCATCACATCCCCGTTTTGCATTGTATACCTCATCCAAAAAAAGGAAAGTATCCCACACACTTTATTTGCTAGCTTATCTACTTGTGCTGACACCTTCAGGAACCTGTGAGCATGCACTGCAAGGTCTCACACTTCCTTTACCATTCTCAATATCATCCCATTTATTGTACTTTCACCTGCTTTGTTTTGCCCACCAAATTCATTATTAAACACCTCACCTGACTGAATTCAATTTGTCACTTTTCCATTCACTCAACCAAAATGTTAACATAATTCTGGAGTCAACAGATACCTTCTTCACTATCAACAGACCAACTTTTGTATCACCTGTGAAGTTCCCAATCATGCCTCCCACATTTATGACTTTAAAATTAATTTACAACTAATAGCAAACTTTGAGCCCTGGGGAATACTACAGAAAACAGTTTTCCATTACCCTTAATGTTTGTTGCCAACTCACGACATTCTCCTGCCTACCTGGGCATTCATGTTTCTGACCAGTCTGCCATTTAGGGCCTTGTCAAATGACTTATTAAAATCCATGCAGACAACATCCACTGTATCACCCTCAATTGTACCTATTAATTCGTCAAGGAATTCAACTCAGTTAGTAAGACATGACTATCCATTAACAAAACTATGATTAGGCCACAGCTGGAACTTTGTGAACAACTCTTGTCACCGTATACAGGAAGAAAATAATTGCTTTGAATACAAAGGGGATTTACACCAGTGTTGCCAGGACTTGAATATTACAGCCATGAGGACATGCCCACAGGTCCCTGAAGGTATCAGCACTGGTAAATTTATTAATCCATACCATACAAAGTGACAGTTCATCCTTGTCTGTCAGAATCGATCTAATAATTTGCCTACCACTGACGTTAGACTGACTGGTCTGTAATTATTTGGTGCATCCCTCACACCCTTTTTAACGAGGCCTCCAAATCCCTGTACCTGACCTATAACGAGTGGGGATTGAAAAATTATCCTCAGAGCAGACGTAAATTCCTCACAGACGTCTTCAACAGCCTGGGACACAATGCATCCAGCCCTGGTGATTTATCCAACTTCAAAGAAGTCAGTCCCTCTAGTATTTCTTCTTGCATTATGCTTATTGTAGCTTATGCTTCCTTGTCCTCCTCATCCACTGGAATGTTTGTCAATCTTTGTAAAAACAGAGACAAAATACTCATTAAGAGCCCTTTCCACATCTTCTGCACAAGTTATATATTCTGATAAGCAGTACCCTTCCTTATTTATCCTTTTAATACACTGATCTTTGAGTTTTCTTTGATTTTATCTGCCAATATTTAAAATCCTCTCTTTCCCTTTTTATTACGCCTCACTGTGGTGGTACGCTGGAAATTAAGGCCCACTATTCCTGGAATCATTACAAAAATTAAAGATTTTATAAAAGTAGACAGAATTCACCACCTTACCAGTCTTTTACACCCAGGATGACGGCAAGCACAGACTATACTTCTGTACTTTAAAATGAAGTACTGTTTATTACAGGTAAATAGAATCCAGCTTTAAAACCAACAATTATGAACTGTCAGCATTGAATTCTTAATTAAAGCTGTAGTACCCTTTTAAAATTCTCCCTACACAGCAGACAGACAAAAAATGTGTCATGAGCAGAGGGAAAGGCTGGAAAGGTAGTTCAATTATCCTTGTCTACAGGGTTTGCTCAGATAGTCCTTTTGCTTTGTCAGAAGCTGCTGTGCCTCATTAATATTAAATATAATTTGTTTTGACAAGTGGTAGGAATGTTAAACTTACTCCTACAGCAGGTATTCAAGGCAAATAATGTAAAAAATTTTTAAACAAATCTAGATAAGCGCATGGGCAAGAAAGAATAAAGGTTATGCTGCTAGAGTGAAATGTTGTAGGGTAGGAAGATATAACAGCATAGAATAGTAGGGCTTCATGGTCTATTTCTGTTTTAAACTAAACAGTTCTATGTACTGTAATGTAATATGGAGCCTCAATATTTTCTTACTTCAACATATTATTTAATCTATTAATTTTAAGCTGCATACAGTCAGCATGGAGAGGGACATGACTGACATTCCACATGAGATCCAGTGATCAATAATGAAATGAGGGAGTAACTACTACACAATCCCAGATGTACCACTAACAATAGTTCAGGTTTTGGATTACAGGAAATGCATTAGTTTGTTCATAGAAACCACCCATTTGCTATTAGACAGAAATAATGCAAAAAACAAATGTTCAGAAATCAAAGTTAATTCTCTCCAAGTAGCTTTCTCCTCACAGCCCATTTTTAAATGGGATAAATATTAAATATTCCCTCGACATGAAAAAAAACTGGTGTCTAGTTTAAACATAACATGGTGTGCAACACATAGTTAAAGAAATATAAGTGTGTACATTAAAAGCAGTGTTCCTCTGATTAGGTTTTCAGCCAGACATTTTTGTATTTATTTTGTTTTGATCATCTAAGAGATTTTATGTCCTAACATTCCTTCTCCACTTCTGACAGATAATATAACTCCTTGTGGATTCAAATTCTTCACATCACCTTCAGCACAGTTGACAACTCACAGATCACTTTGTGCATTTTTTGTCTCAATAAAGTCATTAAGTCCACGACTTAACTGCAAAAAACAATTTCTACCAGTTCAAATTGTACAAATTGCTTTCAACTTGATGGAACTTTAACATACCAGCCAAAAGTGAAATTAACCGCAAGTAAAATTATTCTTTTACCAGTCTTTCTGCACAGAAGATACTTCATTCTTCCTCAGTCTCATCCTTTAATTTCACATCAACATGTCGGTAGAACCTCCAAGCCTTCAGGTTGCAGTTTTTCAACATGGTCCCAAGCTGGGTCCCTGGGCCAACCTCATATGTATCTGGAAAATCAATCCCTTGTTCTCGTTCATACATAGCATGCATAGTTTGTTCCCATTTTACAGGCATCACCAGCTGTTTCACCAACAGTTGCCGAATGTGTTTACTGTTCACGTATTTTTTGGCATCCACATTGGAATAGATAGATATCAGTGGTTTCTCAATGTTGATTCCCTTCAAGATATCATGGAGTGGCTGAGTTGCTGATGTCATGAGGCGAGTGTGGAAGGCACCGCTGACTGGTAGCAGTTTAGTTCGCAGAAAGTGGAACTTACGGCAATTCTGCTGCAAATATTTAAGAGCCTGTCAAAAGAAAAGTCCTTTTTGAATCTCATCATTGCAGTTACTTCACCCAGAATGTACTTTTTACTGACCATGAAAGTGGTGATGAAGATCAATATCACGGAAAGTTGGTTTGTCATTTGTGAATAAATCCTAGATTGTTAAAAGTAGCAAAGATGAAAATAACAGTAGTAAAAGTCATAATCTTTCAATCCTCTTTGTGAGAAGGTTCAGAGCATGAGGCGGGAAGGATTGTTTTAAATCACTATTAAAGAAAAGGAAGCAGGATTAAACAAGGAGAAAAAGATTGTCTATGGAGGAGGAATGGAAATACAGCTGAGCACTGCCCCCACTCAATCTAATGTTTAGAAATAAACTTTCAATTGGCAGTCACTGGATAGCCAGCAGTCACAAGAACCAAGAGTAGTTTTCCTCTTTCACTCATCATGGTCAAGATAAAATAACTCAACACTGGTTACAGGCTGAATATGGGAGTTTTCAGCTCTCAATGACTTGCCTGTTTGTACTGCTTGAGGTAAACTTTAAAAAAATCACATTAAATATGCAATCAAAACATTGAGTGTTGTGAGTGAGCTGAAATCCTGTAGTACAGATGAAGTGTAATAATATCAGAAAACCAAATACTGATGTTAATTCTGAAGCGATCTAGTCATCCTGGTAAAATGCAGGGTAGATTATTTTACATTTTGAAGCAGAGATCTGAAATACCACAGTTACAGAGATCACTGATAGGCTGGATTTTATGCACCTCTTTGGCTGGGTTTAAAGGTAGAGGGAAAATCCTAAAATTTAGGTCGTGGCCTTGCAGCCACTTTCCTACCCCCCCGGGACTTAAACTTTTAAAGGGCTAAATGGCATCAGCCAGCCAGCCAAAAACCTCCTCCCCAAAAGTCTATCCATAAAGATTGAAAGATGAAGAAAATGAAGACAGAATGGCAACCTGCTTCTGAACTCCACTTTTGTGTAAATTCCCTCAATGCCAGCTCAGAGTGGCCATCACCAAAAGAGAACACGTTGTCAGTGTTGTAAAAACCATCAGCCCCGATACCCTCACTTTCCTGGGAACAGAACCTGGAGCCTCATCTTTATCACGCTGTAACTCTACTGCTCAAATGAGGTTGCAAAGAAAGGTTCTACCAGTTAGCAATTTTTTGGAATATGATGATCATTTTCATTTACTGCACATATATTTAAATGAGCAATTTTTGTAAAACTTGAATTTTTTTATAATCATATTTATTGTTTTCTCAATAGCCTGTAGGAGAGAAAACTGAAATGTGCTCCCCATGCGAGAAGGCTGGACGACACTGTTCTAAACTTTTGAAACACAGTCAAGCATTCATAATAACCACAACTGTGAAAACAGACCGTTCAAAATAAAACAATGCATTCTATTATAACTAGAAAAAGAGATCCCCTTGTTTTTTCCCCTTTACGTTTCACCAGGTGGCCTGTCAAGGACTGCAGCCCAGAAGCAGTGTCTGCTTTTTCTAACGTGAAGTCACAAAATAGTTTTTGTCTTCCAAAATTTAAAGGACTTTTGGATTTTTAAATATTTTCAAATTATGAGATCAGAGTTCCCAAGCAATGTTTCCTTCAATATCAAATGCATTAAAGCACCTACCTCATTTGGAAAATATCCTAACACCTTTCAACATTTACAGAACACTGATCAATGGCAGCTCAGTGGTTAACACTGCTCTCTCGTGGCGGCAGTGTCCCAGGTTCAATTCCACCATTAATTGACTGTCTGTGTGGAGTTGGCACATTCTCCCCATATTTGTATGGGTTTCCTCTGGGTGCTCTAGTTTCCTCCCATAGTCTAATTGCCCTCAGTGTCTGGAGATATGTAGGTAAGATGGGTTAACCATGGGAAAAGCAGTGTTACGGGAACAGGGTAGGGAGGTGGGTTTTGGTGGGACACTCTTCAGAGGATCAGTGTGGACTCGAATGGCCTGCTTCCACACTGTATGGATTCTATGATATGAATTTAATGGTCAAGCTACTTTTGGAGGACACAGCCCTATAATTAACCACAGCTACAAAAACATATCTAACCTGCGATAGAGAATCCAACTGCTGAAATGGAAAAATCTGGGGTTTTTTCTACTTCAAAGCCTATCAAGCAAAGAATTGCAGGTGAATGCTTTTGGTATCCTCACTTGGGACTAGGGCTCCTCCATGACTCACAGCTCCTTTGAGAGGCCCTGACCCATGTGTTCTAATGGAAGTAGGGACTCTTCATAAAAACGGCAAAGGAGTAGGTTTAACCTGCTCTGCCTTGCAATGGAACCAGAAAGGGCAGGAGTGCTGCATGCAGACTTACTGTCGCATCCTTACCCTTCACTGGCAAACATTCCTGGAAACAGGAATAGGAATAGAAACGAGATTCCCACAATCGGGTCTGCTCATCAGTTTAAAAGAGCTCCCAAATCATTCAACCTCTTTGAAAATCCAGATCACCTGGTCACCGTTGAATAAAATGAATGCAGTGAGCAAACCAAAATACTTCGTAATCATTTTAGGTTCTGTCAAGTGTTTTCTGATGTAATAACATTTTGTGATCATCAGATGGCAACACTGCATCAAGAGTAGATTTAGATAACTTCTTTTTCCACAAAGAATAATGCCTTGTAGAATTTATTTGCTACGTTTTGTTGAGGGCCTGAAATTACTTTGCCTCACATCCAAAGATAGGTTTTTAAAAAAAGCATTTTTGGGATGTGCTCCATTGCCCTCAAGAAGGTGGTGATGAGCCATCTTCTTGAACCACTTCAGTCCATGTAGTGGGCACCAACCTTCTGTGGGTACTACCGCTTTTCTCTGTCACTGGTTGAAACGGAGTGCCTTGCTCGATCATTTCAAAGGGCAGCTAAGAATTGAATTCCTTGCTCTAGATTTGGAATTACATGGAGGCCAAATTAGGTGAATTCCTTCCCTGAAGGAAATTAGTGAACCAGGTGCATTTATGACAATTTCATCATGATGAAATAATCTGAATTTTAAATTCCCCCAGAGTTAAGATCTATACACTACCAGTGGCGTTGCTGCCCTCCTGTCAATGGCCAGATTAGTAACTGAGTTCCTTCCAGCAAGGAGGAAGGTGATCCTGCACCATTCAAGTGAAGAAACTAATAAATGATACTAACAGCAAAATATTGGACTACGACAATCAATACGATTGAACTGAGGAGTGAAAATGATGACAGCATTGTAAAAATTACTTTCAAAAGCTATAATTGTCAGCTATTGACTGAAATAGCTGGGCACCAATGTCATTCTTTGAAAGTTTGTGTGTGGCCATCTTCATATATCTGAAAGTCATCTGATGCTACATTGTACTTAAATACAGTTTTTCACTGTGAATTAAAGACTTAAAATGTCTAACAATTTTTTCTTATACTTGTCATCAAATATGGTGAAATAATGATAAATTGCATAGCCATTTGCATCTTTGGTCCAAACAATATTATTTGGTCATGACTTTATTTGACCTTAAAATCACACTGATATTTGAGGCGAAAGTGCTGAATTATGCTCTGATTCAACACTGTATGTGTGAATGTATGTGTGATTCATCCAGAAGAAAAGCATTTCACATTTCCTCAACTTACCTGTAAATTTCCAGCAATCACACGTCCATTGGGAAAGAGGTAGTTAGCCACTTCACACACAGGATCCTCTATTCCCAATGTCTTGCAATGTTCACGAGCCTCCAGGCAGGCATACTTGAATCTGGATCCAGCTTGCCCCACAACAGATAACATGCCACTAGGAATGGATTCTGATGCCTCCTGCATAGCCTCTGCCCGCACTTTCACAGCATAGAGAGCTGTAGTGGAGAACAGCACTGGTAAACACAACTTCAATTCCAAATTATTCATTTTCACCTGATTTCACAAATATATTTAACCAATTGGGAACACAGAAAAGTCTAAGTTGTGTGGTTGATAATGCATTAAGGTTCATAGAAGAGAATTTACATTTACAGGGCTAATATTAAAAAGAAAATGAGAACCCCAAATATAGCAAAGTTACAAAAATAAAGATTAAAGGTTTAACAGGAAATATTGAATAAAATTAAGCAAAATAAACACATGAATATATTTTCAAAAAATGCATTAATTAAATCCAAGTTAGGCCATTCAGAGGTTAAATACATTATTGCCTCAATTTTAAAGGCGTGGTTACTGAGATGTTAAATCAAAAGAAGTGGGTGTAAAACAAGCAGTGCAGGGTACTATTTAAAGAGAAGTGGTTTAATTAAAATACTTAAACTACATACAGACAAATTACATGGATATAGATTATATTCAAAGATCATGGTGTAGTAAGGCAGGAAATAGTGTAGGATCTGACTACAATGTTCCAAAATTCTAAGCTTGTATTTACATAGTACCACTCATGAGTCCTATAAAGGGGTGGTGAACTGTGCATATTTGTTACAATGTTGGAAAATGCAGTAGCCAATTTCCACACAATATAAGGTTCCCCATACAGCAATGAGAAAAATGATGAATTAAAGTGTTGTTGGAGGGATAGATATTATCTAACACACTAGAAAGATCAACTTACTCTTCTTTGAATAATGTCATGGAATTTATTTGCATCCACTTGAAAGGAGGTGGTACCTGTGCTGTTAAAGTGCAACACCAGTATGATGGTGGGGAGTCAGTCTGCATTACTTACTTAAATGTCGAGGTTGAGTTTGAATCTACAACCTTTTGATTGCAGGCCTCTTGGCTCAGAGATAAGGAAACTACCACTGGACCACAAGAGCCCTTTCAAACTCAAGAATGAGAATGCTTTCAACTGAGCACAAGTGACACATAACTTGGGTAATTTCACTGTTTACAAACTACCAAAGTCCAATCAAAGACTGCAATTCCTGACCAAATGGAGAAATAACAGCTAGTTAGTTCAGATTTCTGAAAAAATAACTTTGGCTTGACTAATCGTAGAAAACTTTCAAGAAATCAGAGTAAATAAAGGAAATATCATAGTTGTGGTCAATGTGATTTCTTTATCAAAAACCCATTTGCCAAAGCATAGACAAAGAATCAGCACAGATCACCCAATAATCCCACCTTCATTTTCTTCAGTCCTGTTAAGGGCCTCTCTTTTCTACTTGTTTCAGGCTCTGTTGAAGGGTTCACACCTTTAACTTTTCTCAGTGCAGCTGGTGATAGGCCTGTTATGTATTTCCAACTTTTCCAGTTTCTTGTATTTCCAACTTTTCCAGTTTCTTATATTTCCAATTTTTGTTGGATTAGCTTATATTCACAGAACACAACTTAAAATGATTTATTGAATCTGTTCTTCAGTACCGATCTGTATTTTGAATTTCTGAGCTAAGGCAGGACCCATCCTGAATGTTGTAAATGGGAATCTCATTTATGCACTACTCAGAGTTTTGATTTTATTTTTTATAGTCTCACCTTCAGCAAAGTCCATTGCTCCTGCAAAGACCAAGGCAGCAAACTCTCCCACACTGAATCCTGCTGCTCCAACACATTTCTCAATGGCCTATAGACATAAAAAGACAGTTAGAACTTAGCAACATGAAAAATACAAATCCACAATAGGTAGTGCACTGTCCACTAGTTATCTTCACAGTTCCAAACCAAAAATTAACTCTTAACTTAGCTTATGGTGGCAACAATATTGTTAGAGTTCACAAGTGTCTGCGTTTTATAGGAGCTCAAACAATAAACCACAAATTAACAACAAAGCAAAAGGAAAATTAAGTTAATTCCAATCCCTTCAACGTCTATCAGAAATGAAAGGCTACAAAGTATACCAACACCAAAATTAACTACTGTCTCCCTCACAAAGCAAAGGAAATGAATACCTCTTCCTATCACCATCACCAACACCTCCAAAGTCATAAACTAACACCACTTTATTCTCACCTGCCTAAATAACACGGATCCACACAGACCAGCATGATCCAGGATAAACCTCCAGTTCTATGTTCAGTTATGATTTGGAGATGCCAGTGTTGGACTGGGGTGTACAAAGTTAAAAATCACACAACACCAGGTTATAGTTCAACAGGTTTAATTGGAAGCACACGAGCTTTCGGAGCGACGCTCCTGAATCACCTGATGAAGGAGCATCGCTCCGAAAGTTAGTGTGCTTCCAATTAAACCTGTTGTGTGTTGTGTGATTTTTAACAATGTTCAGTTAGTAAGCTTAGCAAAAAGGTAGCAATAGAAATATTTTTTTACTGACATTAGTGACTTTGAAAAGGAGAAATAATGAGCTTGAGTTTGTGTTCCTAATAGAGCTTCAGTAATGTTGTTGAACATGGGTATCAAACACGTGCTTGTCTGGGTTAGTTCTGATATTCATTACAATCAAATAGCCCAGGTGGTATTCATAATCTGGGCTCATAAACAAAGAATAAAGTAAAATACCTCAGGAAACATATGGGAGTATGCTCAGTTACATATCCTGCTGGTTGCGCAACATTCTAAAGAGCTGCAGTAAGAATGTCCACCTAAATAGACAGCACTGAGTTGTTGATTGCAGCCATATTAACATGCTGCACAGTATGAGGAGGAGGAAGAGATATAAGATGGATGAGTTATCAAACAGTATTTTTAAAGAACCTACTGATCTACTGCCACCTGAGCATGCGCTCACACCAAATGCAAAAACAGAATTTCCAAAAGGTGGAGAATGGAAAACCACCCAATATTGCATTTTCTGCATTTAGTCTGTCTGCCTCTGACCTGAATCTCTGTACAACTACCACACCTTTCGTTTATATAGCACATTTAATGTAGTAAAACATTCTTTACAATGTTTCCTCCAAAATATCACAAACAAAAGCAAACTCTAATAAGGGGCAGGTCTGAGCATTAGATCTAAAGAGCAAAAGTACGAGAAATTGGAGAAAACTTGAGGTAAAGTGTAGCTGAGAATTTAGGAGAAGTAAGTGCAGTAAAGAGGGGAATGTGTGATTGGTGCATCAGACAGCATAGGACATAGGGAATCTATGATTTGTGCAGCAGAGAACGTAGGTCAGACAGAATCTGCAATTGGTGCAGCAGAGGGTGTAGGTGAGACAGAAAAAAAGTCAACAGCAATTAAAGGTCATAAACCCAATTACCTCAACATATCAAGTCCAAATAGACACACAACCTATGAAGAAGATGATCAAGGGGTTTACTCTCAATGAGCAACTAATGCTTTCTGTTGGGTATGCTTAGGGCATAGATTGGATTCATCATTGCACATATATAGCATTGAATGAACCACATATCCCAGCCTGCAAACTATTTCTAACCTAGTCAGTAGTAATGGGTGAGAAACCAGATTCTGAGAATATAGTTTCACAATTTGGTGAGATGAAATGTTGTTTATGATCTGACCCTAGATTTTCAAGGTGGACAACTTTCCCGATCTCCTTTCACATTTCATTATGTCAGGAAAGAGGCGTTAACAGTTCAAGAGTGGGTCTTATGAGTAGAGAGAGTGCAACCAGTGAACAAAGAGTTATAATGAGCCTATGTAAAAGTAGAATTCAAGTAGGATATGTGCAAGGAGAGAGCACAGAAATAGAGGAGAGGTACAACCAGAATAATGAAAGCTGAATGTGAATGGGAGAGGTATGTTGGAATGTACATGAACAGAAAGAGAATGGAACATGTGAGTAGAGAAATAAAGTGAGTCAGGTGTGTCAGAGTAGAAATAGATTGGTCTTGGTGGGTAAAAGGCCAGAAATGGAGGACAATAGTGATGAAATTACGGAGTTTATACAGATACGGAGGGGGAAAAGCAGGAGAGAGCTAAAAACAGTGGAGGCTTCATCACACTGCAGGATAATGTAGGGTGGTAAGCAAGGTGCAAGAAGAGAATGGGGACTGATGAGAGCTAAGACAGGAGCCACACAGATTTGGATACGCTCAATTTTACAGGCGGTGCACAGTGAGAGTCTAGTTATGGAAGCAATGGAATAGTTTGGTCTGAGAGGTCACAAAGGTATCAGTGAGGATTTCAGTAGCAGATAGCATCAAGACACAGTGTTATCGAGGTTGAAATTGACAGCCTTGGTGTTTAAGCAGAAATGGGACCAAATGTATAGCACAGAGACAAGCAGAAATTTGCCAAAATTCCAAACAATCTAGTTTTTTTTTGTGAAGGTACTGACTATTGTTTTCCATCTTAGACTCAGAGGTGGTGTGAGAGGACAAGGGAATTGCAAATGTTACACTCTTGTTGAAAAAAGGCTGTAAAGATCAGCCCAGAAGTACAGGCCAGTCAGTTTAACTTTAGTGTGGGGAAACTTGTAGAAAGAATATTCAGAACAAAATTATACTCATGTAGTCAGTTAATTAAGGAAAGCCAGCATGGATTTATAAGGGAAAATTATTTTTAATTAACTAGTTGAGAGTTTTTTCAAAGAAATATGGTGTACACGGATTTCCAAAAAGGTGTCTGATACAGTGCCACACAGATTTGTGAGGAAAGTTACAGCTCATGGAATAAAGTGGACATTAACAACAAGGATTTGCTGAGTGACAGGAAGAAGATAGTAACAGTTAATGGATAATTTTCAGACTGGAGGAACATCTGTAATGGAGTTCCCAGATTCAGTGTCGAGACTCTTACTTTTCTTGATAATATATTAATGACCTAAAGTTTATTGCAAAAGGTATAATTTCACACTTTGTGATTGGTAGCAGTGTGAAATGTAAGGAAGATAGTGTAGAACATCAAACAGGACATAGACAATTTGATGAAGTGGATGGATAGATGGAGATGAAGTTCAATGTGGAGAAGTGATTCATTTTGTTAGGTAGAACATGGAAAGAAAATGTAAAGAATATAACCCTCTAGGGGGCGCAGAAGCAGAGGGGTCCTGGGTGCGTATGTACATAAAACATTAGAGGTGGCAGGATTGATACTGAGCGAATAATAAAACATACAGCATTCTTGGCTTTGTTAATAGCAGCAAACTGTACAAATGAAGTTATGTTCAAATCTGTATAAGTCACTAATTCAGCCTCAGCTGCAGTATTAGGAGGTGCATTTTAGGAAGGATGTGAAAACATTGGAGACAGTAGCGAAAAGATTCACAAAGAGCCAGAAACTTCAATTATGTTGACAGGTTGTAGAAGTTGGGACTCCTTTCCTTGGAGGCACTTTAATGTAATTATTCAAAATCATGAAGGGCCTAGACAGAGCAGATAGGGAGATATTGTTCCCGTTTGGAAAATTATCAATTGAAAGCAAAGTACTATGGATGCTGGAGATCCAACATTAGAAACAGAAACTTCAGAACCAGAGTTACATTGGACTCAAAGTAGATGCTGCCAAACCTGCTGAGTTTCTCCAGCATTTTCTAAACAGATTTATTGGGAAAAGAAACAAGACTGCAAAGAAAAAAAAACACCCTCTGCTTCAACAAGTGGTTAAGATCTAGAATGCACTGCCAGATAATGTGGTGAAAACAAATTCAATTGAAGCATTAAAATTGAGTTATAAAAGGAAATGTCATAGTCATAGAGTCATCGAGATGTATAACACAGAAACAGACCTTTCGGTCCAACTTGTCCATGCTGACCAGATATCCTAACCTAATCTAGTTCCATTTGCCAGCACTTGGCCCATATCCCTCCAAAACCTTCCTATGCATATACCCATCCAAATGGCTTTTAAATGTTGTGATTGTACCAACTTCCACCACTTCCTCTGGCAGCTCATTCCATTCATGTACCACCCTCTGAATGAAAATGTTGCCCCTTAGGTCCTTATATTTTTCCCATGTCACGCTAAACCTATGCCCTCGAGTTCTGACTCCCCCACCCCAGGGAAAAGATCTTGCCTATTTATCCTATCCATGCCCCTCATGACTTTATAAACCCCTATAAGGTCACCTCTCAGCCTCTAGTGCTCCAGGGAAAACAGCCCCAGCCTATTCAACCTTTCCCCATAGCTCAAATCCTCCAACCCTGCAATATCCTTGTAAATCTTTTCTGAACCCTTTCAAGTTTCAGAACATCCTTCCAATAGGAAGGCAACCAGAATTGCATGCAACATTCCAAAAGTGGCCAATCAATGTCCTGTACAGCCGCAACATGACCTCCCAACTCCTATACTCAATGCTCCATCCAATAAAGGAAAGCATACCAAACATTTTCTTCACTATCCTATCTACCTGCGACTACTTTCAAGGAACTATGCACCTGCACTCCAAGGTCTCTTTGTTCATCAACATTCCCCAGGACCTTACCTTTAAGTGTACAAGTCCTGCCCTGATTTGTCTTTCCAAAATGAAGCACCTCGCATTTATCTAAATTAAACTCCATCTGCCACTCCTCCGCCCATTAGCCCATCTGATCAAGATCCCATTGTACTCTGAGGCAATCTTCTTTGCTGTCTACTGCACATCCAATTTTGGTGTCATCTGCAAATTTACTAACTATATCTCCTATGTTCACATCCAAATCATTTATATAATGATGAAAAGCAGTGGACTCAGCACCGATCCTTGTGGCACTCCACTGATCACAGGCCTCCAGTCTGAAAAGCAGCCCTCCACCACTACCCTCTGTCTACTCCCCCACTGGGAGTAGTTCTGTATCCAAATGGCTCGTTCTCCCTGTATTCCATGAGATCTAACCTGGCCAACCAGTCTTCCATGAAGAACCTTGTTGAACACCTTACTGAAGACAGCACAGATCATGTTTAAGCTCACCAATCCTCTGTTACTTCTTCACAATTCTAAATCAAGTTTGTGAGATATGATTTCCCATGCACAAAGCCATGCTGACTATCCCTAATCAGTCCTTACCTTTCCAAATACATGTAATTTCTGTACCTCAGGATTCCCTCCAAAAACTTGCCCACCACCAAAGTCAGGTTCACCGGTCTATAGTTCCTGGCTTTTCCTTACCACATTTCTTAAATAGTTAGCCAATCTCCAGTCTTCTAGCACCTCACCTGTGACTGTCGATGATACAAATATCTCAGCAAGAGGCCCAGCAATCACTTCCCTAGCTTCCCACAGAGTTCTAGGGTACACCTGATCAGGTCCTAGTGATTTATCACATCACCTCCTCCTCTGTAATATGAACATTATTCAAGATTCGCCATTTATTTCCACACATTCTCTATCTTCCATATCCTTCTCCACAGTAAACACTGATGCAAAATACTTGTTTAGTATCTCCCCCATCTCCTACAGCTCCACACATAGGCTGCCTTGCTGATCTTTGAGGTGCCCTATTCTCTCCCGAGTTACCCTTTTGTCCTTAATGTATTAATAAAATCCCTTTGGATTCTCCTTAACCCTGTTTGCCAAAGCTATCTCATGTCACTTTTTGCGCTCCTTATTTCCCTCTTAAGTATACTCTTATTGCCTTTATACTCTAAGGATTCATTTAATCTCTCCTGTCTATAGTTGACCTACGCTTCCTTCTTTTTCTTAACCAAAACATCAATTTCTCTAGTCATCTAGCTTTCCCTACACCTACCAGCCTTTCCTTTCACTCTAACAGGAATATACTGTCTCTGGACTCTCATTATCTCATTTCTGAAGGCTTCCCATTTCCAGCCATCCCTTTACCTGCGAACTTCTGCTCCCAATCAGTTTTTTGAAAGTTCTTGCCTAATTCTGTCAAAATTAGCTTTCTTCCAACTTAAAACTTGTACACATTTAACAAATTCCTCTCCATCTAAACCCTTAACACTATGGCAGTCCCAGTCTATGTTTGGAAAGTTAAAATCTCCTACCATAACCACCCTATTATTCTTACAGATAACTGAAATCTCCTTATAAATCTGTTTCTCAATTTTGCGCTGACTAGTAGGGGGTTTATAATACAATCTCAATAAGGTGACCATTCCTTTCATATTTCTCAGTTCCACCCAAATAACTTCCCTGGATGTATTCCCAGGAATATCTTCCCTAAGTACAGCTGTAATGCTATCCCTCATCAAAAAGGCCACTCTCCTTCCTCTCTTGTCCCCCCCTTTCTGTCCTTCCTTTAGCATTTGTATCCTGGAACATTAAGCTGCCAGTCCTGTCCATCCCTGAGCCATGTTTCTGTAATTGCTATGATATCCCAGTCCCTGTTCCTAACCATGCCCAGAGTTCATCTGCCTTCCCTGTTAGGCCTCTTGCATTGAAGTAAATACAGTCTAATTTATTAGTCCTACCTTCTTCTCTGCTTTTTTTTAGATTACATTACAATGTGGAAACAGGCCCTTCGGCCCAACAAGTCCACACCGACCCGCCGAAGAACAACCCACCTATACCCTTACATTTACCCCTTACCTAACACTACGGGCAATTTAGCATGGCCAATTCACCTGACCTGCACATCTTTGGACTGTGGGAGGAAACCGGAGCACCCAGAGGAAACCCACGCAGACACGGGGAGAACGTGCAAACTCCACACAGTCAGTCGCCTGAGGCGGGAATTGAACTCGGGTCTCTGGCGCTGTGAGGCAACAGTGCTAACCACTGTGCCACCGTGCCGCCCACGACAGCTTTGTTGCTGCCTGTCCTGACTGTTTGAGTCCCTCCTTTTCCCAATTGATCCAGTCTCAGACTATCTCTTTCCTCTCCATCTCCTTGGGTCCCACACCACCCCCCTCCACCTTCCTAGTTTAAATCCTCCTGAACAACTGTAGCAAATCTCTCTGCCAGCATATTAGTTCCCTTCCAATTCAAATGCAACCCATCCTTCTTGTATAGGTCACCTGTACCGTAGGATAGCAGGGAGAAGGCAGGAGAATAGCACAAATTGAAGTGTTTATGCAGAGTCAGTGCAGACATGATGGGTTAAATGGCCTCCTCCTCTGCTATAACTATTCTGTGATTCTATTTCAGACTGTGGGCAGGGAAATGAACAATGTTCATTGTTAAAGAATAGGGTCTGTGGTGGAGAACCAATATTTAATTGGTGAGTATGTGTGCTCAGCCAATGCTTCAAGTTGGACAAACATTATGACAGAAGAGGGGGTGGTTCTCCAAAGTGGTGTTCAACCACTATATAATCTATTTTATTTATTAATTCATGTCCATAGAGAGTTGAGTTTTTACAGCACAAAAAGAGACCCCACAGCCCATAGCTTCCATGCAGGTCATCAAATATCAACCTTTCCTCATCCCATTTTCAAACACTTGGCCCACAGCTGTATATACCATGGTATTTCAAGTGTTTGTCCAAGTAGTTCTTCAATATCTTGAGGGTTCCTGTCTCTATCAATTTATCCACCATTTTAGGCAGTGAGCTCCAGATATCCACCTGTCAGTGAAAATGTTCTTGCTCAACTCCACTCTAAACCTCCTGCATCTTACCTTAAAACTGTGCCCCCAGGTTGCTGATCCCTCTACTATTGGGAAAAGCTTCTCTGAAACTCTCCTGTCTATGCTCATCATTTTGTTCACTTCAATAAAGATCCCACCTGCTTCAGCCTTCACTGCTTTGAAAAAAATCAAGCTTAGCCTGGCTAGTTTCTCTCCACAGCTGTTTCTCTCCAGCCCAGGTAATATTCTGGTGAATCTCTTCCACTAGAATCGCAAATGCTATTCCAGCTGTGGCCTAACTAACAATATACACAGCTCCATCATAACCTCCTTGCTCTCATTTTCAGAATATTGACTAATAAAGATGTTTCCTCTATGCCTTCTTAACTATCTTATCTACCTGCTCTGCTGGCTTAAGGATCTATAGATGAGCAAACCAATGTCCCCATGATGCTCTTTACTTCCAAGGGTGCTACCATTGAACGTGTACTTTCTTGCCTTGATAATCCTCCCAAAGTGCTTTTCAAGATTAAATTCCACTTGCCACTGTTCAGCCAATCCAATGAGCCTGTCAGTATCATCCTGCAGTCTAAGGCTTTAACAGTCATCAGGATTTATTACATCACCAATTTTCATGTCATCTGCAAAATGAATGATAATATCTCCTATGTCCATGTCTAGATCATTAAATGTGCATTACAAACAGCAAAGGGCCCAACACCAAACACTGGTACATCACTGTTTTGTCACTCTTCAACCAGCACCATTTGCTTCCTGCCACTAAGTCATCTGGAATCCTGATGAAGGGATTATTCCTGAAACGCTGACTCTCCTGCTCCTTGGATGCTGCCTGACCTGTTGTGCTTTTCCAGCACCACACTTTTCGACATCTTAATCAGTCTGCCATGCAACCATACTGAAGTGTATATCGACTAGATCAACTGCACTACCCTCATCTACACACCTAGTGAACTCCTTAAAAAATTCAATCAAATTTATTAGATAAGATTTCCCCCTTACAAAGCCATGCTGATGATCCTTAATTAATTCTTACCTCTCTAAAAATGGGGATTAATTCCCTCAGACTTTTTTTCTTAATAGCTTCCTTACCACAGATGTTAGATTCATTGACCTGTACTTCTAGATTTATAGAACTCCTACAGTGTGGAAGCAGGTTATTCGGCCCATCAAGTCCACCTCGACCCTCCAAAGATTATCCGACCCAGACCCACCCCATACCTGCAAATCCCAAGGCTTATCCATCTAGCCTGCACATCCCTGGACCCAACGGGCAATTTAGCATGGCCAAACCACCTAAACTATACATCTCTGGACTTCCCAGAGTATCCTTACTACTCTTCTTGAGTAATAACAGTACATTATGTGTCCTCTAGTCCTCTGTCACCCTTCCTGCAGCCAGAGGGGATTTGAAAACAAACAAGAGACAGAGCCCCTGCAATCTCCTCCCTTGCTTCCCACCACAGCCTGAGATACACCTCATCTGGCCCTGGGGAAATTATCCCCTTTCAAGTCTGCTAATACCTCCTCTCTCTTTCAATAGCAATTCATTCAAGTCTATCTCTGTTCTAACGAACCCCCCAACACACACACACACACACACACACACAAACACGATGTGAGCATTGCTGGCATGGCCATCAGCTGTTGCCCTAATTGCCCTTGGAATGTTTTTGTGAACTGCAGTCTATCTAGTGTTAGTAACAACCATAGTGCTGTTAGGAACAGAGTTCTACAATTTTGACTCAGTGACAGTGAATAAGAGGATGACGTGTGGCTTGGAGGGAAACTCCAAGGTGGTCATTTTCCTTTGGATCTGCTGCTCTTACTGTTCTAGTTAGTAGAGGTTTTAGGTTTGGAAATTGCTGTTGAAGGAGCCTGAATGATTTGCTGCAGTGAATCATGTGGATGGTACATACTGTTGCCGATGTGTGTCAGTGGTGAAGGCGTAAATGTTGAAGGTAATGGATGCAGTGTCCTACTTTGTCCTGGATGGTGTCAAGTTGGTAAGTACTGCTAGAACTGTAGTTAAGTGGAGAGTATTCCATCCCAATCCTGACTGGTGCCTTATGGAAGATGGACAGACATTGAGGAGACAGGTGGCGCGTCACTCACTGAACAGTTCCCAGCCTCTTATAGTCCCAGTATTTATATGGCCAGTTCAGTTCAGTTCAGTTTTCAGTTCATAGTACCATCCTGTAAATGTCACACTGCCTACAGAAATATAATGTAGCACTTTTCTTTAAATTTTAAATGGACTGGAGGTGTAATCAACTTGTTTGTGATCCTTGAGTTTTCTTGAAACATTTATAAAAAGCTTATGTCAAACAGGAGAGGGATTTGAAACGTGGGTAGCTAACCCAAGTTGTACTTACTTCAGGGTTTTCAAGATGCAGCCTTTCCACTGCAGCTAAGGACGTGACAAAAACTGCTGGCTGGCAGTGAACAGTTTTATTTAGCTCTCCCTCCGGTCCATTCATACACAAAGACAGCAGGTCATAGCCCAGGATCTTCTGGGCTGCTGCGAACATTTGCCTGGCGTTGTGGTATTTCTGGAGCCCTTCGCCCATTCCCACAAATTGGGTGCCCTGGCCGGGGAACAGCAGCAGTGAGCTCTGCCGGGGCTGCCTCCTGCTCAGCTCTTTCAGCCGAGCTTCACTCGGCTCCGGCTCCGGCTCCGGCCCTGGCCCTAACATTGCCGAGATGTCCACGGAAGGGCCTGGAGGACTCTGGGGCCGGGAGGTAGCCAGCTGCCTGCACTGGGTGAGGTCTGACAGCCGGGTTTGCAGCCAGTGTCCCGGTCTATAGCCAAACGCAGCCAGTCTCATGGCCACAGAGGAAGGGAACATTTTAAATGCGCCTTCTCCTGGAGTGGGACACGAGGAGGAAGTGAACAGCCTTCCTGCAAAGCGTTCTCTAACTCCCTCAAGTGCAGGCAGGCAGTAACCAACAGCACTATCTGCTCAGAGACAAACCAGGCACATGCTTCTCCTACCAGTGTCACACTGCTCATCACAGGGGAAACCAGGCTCAGTACAGCTCAGTTCCTGCACACCGCTCCTCTACACCCTTTGGAGGAAATTACCTCCGCTGACTGAATAAATCCAGCTGAATTTTAAGTCTGCTAAAAACCCTAGTCAGCTTCAGCCTGAATTATTTCGACACCGTTTATTCGGCATTGCCTTCTAGTTCACATTGCCTGTCCTCAAATTGTATTCACTGCACATTTCCTGCATCAGCCAAATGCATGGTGCTCACTCTTTCCACCCTCCTGCTCGCCTCTGTTTTGGGTTTATCGCTACCTGCCTCACAGTTCACAATACTTCCAAGTTTTGGGTTACTTGCAATTTTGAAATTATCCAGTGCACACTCGAGTCTTGGTCGTTCATATGATTTTTTTTTTTAAAAAAGCACCGTGGTCCTGACCTCTGGGGAACTCCACTTGTTCCAGCGAGAAAAGAAATCATTCACCATCATTTCCTCGTGTCAATCAACCAACTTTCTACCCCGGATACCATCCTGTCATTGTTCCCATTATTCGAATGGGCCTTAAACAACAGCGTTATACAACAGAATGTTTTCTTAACCAATTTCAGAGAGCAATTAAGAGTCAATCATACTGCTGTGAATCTGGAGACCGACTGGGTCCACATTTCCTGCCCTGACAACCCTGCAGAATTTGATGGGTGTTTTTAATAATCCAATCATTTCATGGTTATTTTTAATGATGAATTAATTGATTGAATATTAAATACTACTAGTTGCTACTGTGGGATTAATATGTCCAGTCTCGTGGTTATCTGCTCCATCATCATTAACCCTTACATTTCCCATTTGTGGAAATGTACTTCAACTGTACTTGAAATATCTGCTTGTTAAAGACAAATTATTTTTCCAGTACAGTTTTGTCTGTCTTTTTTTAATCCAATTTATCTACACCAGATTTATTCTCAACTGAAGTTGACCCTTTGTCAATTAATATTTCTATTCTTTCCCATTGGCTAATCTAAACTTTACGACTCTATAATCACTGATCTTTTTATTTGTTCATCAAAAATGTTCCCTGACACTCGATCCATTTGGCTCACTAGCCTTTTCTTGAATTACTGAAAAATGCTGACTCCAGAACGCCTAAGTTGACAGGCAGGAGGCTGTAAGAACACAGCAAGCCAGGCAGCATCAGGAGTTGGAGAGGTCATTGTTTTGGACCTGAAACATCCACTTCTTCACCTCCTGATGCTGCCTGGCTTGCTGTGTTCTTACAGCCTCCTGCCTGTCAACTTTAGATTCCAGCATCTGCAGGTTTTTTTGCCCCCAACTCCAGGACTCCTGACCTCCAAGTGAACCCAGCATGGACTTGTCTGCTTTTATATTATTTTTCTCTTTTAAAAAGGTTCAGAAAAAAACTACAAGGATGTTGCCAAGGTTGGAGGGTTTGAGTTATAGGGACAGGCTTAATAGGCTGAGGCTGTTTTCCCTGGAGTGTCAGAGGCAGAGGGGTGACCTTATAGATGTTTATAAAATCATGAGGTGCATGGATAGGGTAAATAGACAAGGTCTTTTCCCTGAGGTGGGTAAGTTCAGAACTAGAGGGCATAGGTTTAGGGTGAGAGAGGGAAAATATAAAAGGGACCAAAGGGGCACTTTTTTCACACAGAGAATAGTGTGTGTATGGACTGAGCTGCCAGAGGAAGTGATGGAGGCTGGTACAATTACAGCATTTAAAAGGCACCTGGCTGGGTAGGTGAAGAGGAAGGCTTCGGAGGGATATGGGCCAAGTGCTTGCAAATGGGACTAGGTTAGGTTAGGATATCTGATTGGCATGGATGAGTTTGATTGAAAGGTCTGTTTCTGTGCTGTACATCTTTATGACCCTGCTATAGAAGGTCTGTAATCCTGAACTTTTAATTTTATTCTTCCCATTTATACCAAAGACTTTGTATCTGGACACCATAGTTCCCATAGAACCATAGAATCCCTACAGGAAACAGGCCCTCTGACCCAACAAGCCAACACTGACCCTCTAAAGAGTAACCCACCCAGACCCATTCCCCTACTACTCTACATTTACCCCAGACTAATGCATCTAACCTGCATATCCCTGAATACTATGGGCAATTTAGCATGGCCAATTCACCTAATGTGTACATCGTTGGACTGGGGGAGGAAACCAGAGCAACAGGAGGAAACCTACACAGACACAGCTAGAATGTGCAAACTCCACACAGACATTCACCTAACGTTGGAATTGAATCTACATCCCTGGTTCTGTGAGGCAATAGTGCTAATCACTGAGCCACTGTGTCTTTGCAATTAAGATGTCGCCAGAAATGGTGACTTTGTACACTCTTCATTGTAGCTGAAAATGTGTTGCTGGAACAGCGCAGCAGGTCAGGCAGCATCCAAGGAACAGGGGAATCGACGTTTTGGGCATAAGCCCTTCTTCAGGAAGCCTGAAAAAGGGCTTACGCCCGAAACGTCGATTCTTCTGTTCCCTGGATGCTGCCTGACCTGCTGCGCTGTTCCAGCAACACATTTTCAGCTCTGATCTCCAGCATCTGCAGACCTCACTTTCTCCTCACTCTTCATTGTACTCATGTATCCCTGTACTTTAGTATACATGACAATAAAACATAACACGGCAATAAATTCTAACTTCTAAAAGCTCTTCTTCCCCTCAAGGCTTTTAGACTGTTAGTATCTCAGTTTAGATTAGGACAATTAAAGTCGAGCACCCGCCTTATTACAATTAGCAATAAAACAGAAATTGCTGGAAAACATCAGCAAGCCTGGCAGCATTTGTGGAGAGAAATCAGAGTTAACGTTCCAGATGAAGTAACCCTTCCTCAGAACTGAGGAGACCTCTTGAGAACTCAGAGCTTTTCCAGCAATTTCTATTTTTGTTTCTGATCTACACATCTGCAGTTCTTTCGGTTTACATTATAATTAGTATCGCTTTTGCATTTTTTTGTAACTTGTTGTTTTATGTCTTTCTATAACTGACAGAATAGACCCAATAAGGTAAACACTTCCTCCTATGTATCTGAGCTTTGACAAATAGACATTCAGTGTTGATCAATGTGTTGCTATGACTCTCACTTTTGATTCGCTACCAATTATTTTTAATACCATAGAATCCATAAAAAAATTGACATCAACTATTTTCACTTTCTGCTTTTCTTACAGGAATGTGTTTGGGTTGTTCACCGAGGACTGTGTTTACAGTAACTCTCTCTATTGACACTTCCACAGGAAGTGGACTCTGGAAACCACTTCATTCAGATCAACGGAGGGGGCGGGCGGAACCAGCTCTGGGACTGGGGATTGGTAGCTGCGTGTTATGCTTGACAACTGATTGGCGGAGTCTGGTGATTGACAGTGAGTGGGCGGGGTCTGGTGATGGCACGGGGCTGCAAAAGGCCCCTTGGAGGGCGGAGTCTGGTGATTGTCAGTTGGAGGGGTTGGACTGGAGATTGACAGCAGGTGGGTGGAGTCTGGTGATTGACAACTGGAAGGCGGAATCTAGTGAATAGATTGGTGGGTTTGGTACTGGAGGCTGACTGCCGGTAGGTGGAGTCTGGAACGTAACTGCCGTTGGGTGGTGTCTGGTGTTTGACTGTTGGCGGTGTGGTACTGGCGGGGCTATCTGCCCGTGGGCGGAGTCTGGAGCTTGACCGTGGGTGGGCGGAGTCTGGAGATTGACAGGCGGCGAGGCAAGCGGACAGTGTGGAGGTAAGTGCCCAGAATTTGAGTTGCAGGTTTAGGAGCGAGGTCACAGCACTAGGCTGTGGAGTGAGAAGGTGTAGAGAAAGTGTGCTTCACGTCTCCGGTAAGAGCAAAAGATGGTGAATTTTACATTTAGATCTTTATTTACTGTGTTGTCTTCATTACGCCTTATTCTTTATTTCTTGATATTTTATGTCAGTTTATACAATTAAACTGCTGAGAATTAGTTCCCCCCCCCAGGGGCTAACAATGTAAAACCCTCTGTCTAATGAATGGAACTTTTAGATATTTATGCTGTTTTTGAAGTTGCATAACTTTCTGTCTGGTGTAGCCTGTGATTGGTCAAGCTGGTTGCACCAGCCTTGTGTAACACAAGATTTGGTATGTGGCAACTCCTTTTGTTCATTTGTTATAACAAAAGCCCAGTCCACGCCATCTGCAATGTAGTCACTTCAAATAGTTTATGGGAGTACTTCTGTGTAGAATCACAGAAATATTGCAGTGTGAGTTATGGCACCTGGGTAATGGTAACGATCCTAACTCTTATTGTAGTGTGTGCATTGCAGTCCCAGAAATGAACCACCGTCCCAAGTTTTGAAAGCTAATTTAAAAAGTTCTTAGGTATAGAGTTTTAATAAATGATCCATGAAGGTCTTGCACCTTTGTTTTAATGAATTCCCAGAGTTATACCCTGTTCTGTTATTAGAAATAATTTATTTGGATTTTCAGCATCTACAAAATTTTACTTATATTTAATATTATATCCATTTATTTATGTTGCCTCTGTGAGATGAAATATGTTCACACTTCTCTGCAGTAAATTTCATCTGACTTGTGTCTGCCATTTTCACTAATCTGTCTGTCCCCTTGACTGATCAGTGTACATCACCTCCTCCCACCATGTTAGCCTTACCGCCTGGCTTGGCTGCTGAGGAGCCACAGGACTGAGCATGACCCACTTCTCAGACTGCATAGAGGCACAAGGCCCCTGACCAATGTCACCCCAATAGACTGGCCAATCGCCTGACAGGTGATTCCATGGACTTTGTTGAGAACTGCTCCCCTAAGACTTTGAGAGGTGCTACTTGCTTGCTGCATGTGCAGTGTGTTTGCCACATAAACTACAGGTACATGCGTATTTGTAAGAGTGCCGTATCACACTGCTACACAGCAATGTGTCCACCTTCTTGTCTGAGGACTGCTGACCACCTTGTGACTACTCTAATTTCCACAACAAGGCAAACTGAGGCTTCGATGTTGTGGGCATGAAGATAGGTGCTGACTGAGCACAGAGAGCAGGTGAGCACTCTGAAAACCAGCCTGGTCCAAGTGTGAACTGGTTGCTTGATCAGTGTATCAGGGTACACATGACAGTGCAAATCTGTGCTTCCAGAGCTCCCTACAAGTCGAACATGGTATAACGTAATGATAGTGTGAGGGGTTGGCAAATGTCAGAAGAGGGATGAATGTGGCTGGAGCCCATGAATCATGCCCTGAGAGGCTGTTCGCTCCTGAGCAACATGGAGGCCCCTTGCAGCCAGTGGTGAGCTGAAGTCGCCTGGTACCCGCTCAGATTTCCATATTGAATTTTTTCAGCACATTGGGTAAAATAGGAAGCTGAATATTTGATGCAAAACTTGTCCCACCACTTAGTAAAAGCATAAAAGGTAATGCAACATGCTCCTTAGGTGAAGATTGGCCTCACCAAACTTTTCACATGATTCTGCCACAAATCTTGCCATAACCCATGTTGCTTAGATGCTGCCTTTAGAAACTGCTTTACATGCTACTCCGAGTAAACCTATGTATCAGTTGTAGTATTGTACAAATACAGCTTCTTTTTCCCTAAAAGTAAAGACTGTGTCTATTTCCTTTGCTCAACAATATTCTTCTCTTCTGTCCTTACCAAAGGTCAGTTCCTCCCATGTGAAGATTATTCATATTCATACCTGGATGATGAATGTCAGCAGGCCATCTAACAGCAGATGAAGAGAATAGCCAGCTAAAATAGATAGTCATTAGTGGCAACAACTCTGAAGCTAAATGGTTATCTTAGCTTCAAAATTGAATAACCAACTTCACAGGAAAAAGGAAAAACTTACTGCTGTGCACTTTAGAAGGGTATCAGCTGGAGCACCAGTGATCAGCACGACTCCTCTGCATCAGTCAGTATCTTTGTGTTGAATAAAATAGAAATTTAGCTTATATTTTATAGAAACTGAATTGTGAAGCAGAGGTTTACACAAGCAATTAAGAAGTCAGATTCCATCTCTCTCCCAAACCACTGTTTTAGTTGTTCTATTTCAGCAAGTTGAGCTTTTGACAACACCACCTCTCCATCACATACACCACTTACTCCTTCCATTACATCAACCACATTTCACATCTCTTTTTCAATCTACATAACATTAAAATGTACCTGTATGCTTATGTCACCTCCAGATTCAGTTTCTCCAATGCAGCCTCCCAGTTCCATTCTACGTAAACCTCAGTAAATTGAAAACCCTGCTGTCCATATTCCAGCCATTGCAAGGCCTGTCACTCATCATCAAATTCTTGCTGTTGGCTCCTGGCCCTTTCATGTCCATCCTTGCAAATAAATTCCTCACATCCTCATCCCTGAACACATTGCAAATTTCTTCAGCCCTTCGGTGGCCTTGTTTGCATCCTTTTTTTGCAAAACTGTTTCAGCCATTCCTCTCGCCACCTAACCCTAAACATTCAAATTCCCTCCCTCAACACTTCTGTCTCTGCATTTCTCTCCCTTTTAAAATACTTTCTGAAAGCTGTCCCTGATTAAAACCTGAGTAAACCCCTTAATATATCTTCCTATGGTTTGGCAGTAATTTTGATTATACTTCTAAGAAGGGACTAGGGACATTTTATTCTATATTATAGATGCTGTATAAATGTAAGTTATTGTCTCTCCTGCAGAAGTGGTTCTGGTCTGATCTTCATGGCCTTATTTGTTCAACTATTCTCCTGCCTGAGCCTGAACAGCAGCTTCAGAGTCCATCCAATTCTGACTTTGACTGACTAACTGATACTAGAAATATATTGGACAGGTGTGGTGCTCCTCAGATTAGGAATACAAATTCAGCCTGGATTATCCAGAAACCTAACTAATTTGTTTTCCCATATTTTCCCTTAGCCAAAGAGAAAGATCAATAAGGACTTCAGCCAGTGGGCTAAGGAGTGGCAGATGCAGTTTAATTTAGATAAATGTGAGGTGCTGCATTTTGGAAAAGCAAATCAGAGCATGATGTAATGGTAAGATCCTAGGGATTCTTGTTGAACAAAGAGACCTTGGAGTGCAGGTTCATAGTTCCTTGAAAGTATAGTCATGGGTAGATAAGATAGTGAAGAAGGTGTTTAGTATGCTGTCCTTTATTGGTCAGAGCATTAAGTATAGGAGTTAGGAGGTCATGTTGCACCTGTACATTGGTTAGACCACATTTGGAATATTGTGTGCAATTCTAGTCTGGGGCTGTTTTCCCTGGAGAGTTGGAGGCTTCGCAGTGACCTTTACAGAGGTTTATAAAATCATAGGGGCACGGATAGGATAAATAGACGAAGTCTTTTTCATGGGGTGGGTGAGTCCAGAACCAGAGGGAATAGGTTTAGGGTGAGAGGTGAAATATATAAAAGGGACCTAAGGTGTAGCTTTTTCATGTAGAGGTGGTGCGTGCATGGAACGAGCTGCCAGAGGAAGTGGTGGAGGCTGGTACAATTGCAGCACTTAAAAGACATATGGATGGGTATATGAATAAGAAGGGTTTAGAGGGATGTGGGGCAAGTGCTGGCAAATGGGACTGGATTAGGTTAGGATATTTGGTTAGCGTGGACGAGTTGGACTGAAGGGTATGTTTCCATGCTGTACATCTCTATGACTCAATGACTCGAACTTAAGCTTCCATTTTTGAGATGTCAATTAAATACATCAGAAATCCAAGTTGGTGTTTTCCCTTTACACATCACACAATTTCAAGCAAATGGAGTTTATTAGTTTTAACCTTTTATTAATATGTTTATTAATAAAGTCACTGGAGATCACACTTTAAACCAAATCCTTTTTAACATGTGTGATTAAATTATTTCTGTGGGCTCTTTTTCCTTCATGCACCTTTGTTGAATAATGGTGTTAGAGTCATACAGCAAGGAAACAGACTCTTTGGTCTCATCTTGGAGATATTTTCTAATCAACCTATTCAAAGATGTTATGATAAACCTGTGGAGCAGGTGGGATTTGAACTGGCCCCCACTGGCTCAGAGATAGGGACAATATCACTAGACAACAAGAGATCCCTAATAATGGTTTTGCATCCTGCAAATACATTTGTAGTACTGGAAACATTGATTGAACATATGTCATGTATTCAAAGATACATTAGCATAACTGGAAAAAAAATTGAACAAACTATTCAGTTTACTGTAGAAACTGACCTTCAGCTGGTCCATTTTGCAACTTGAAGGAAATTTGCTATATTGTTGCATGTAATGTTGAATTGTTAGAATGGAACATGGTTACAAAATGTATTCATGAAGTTCTGAGCCCTCTGAAAGATTCTATTAGATAGGTGTTCAGTATAACTGAGTTCAAATTCTTCATTTTAATAATTCCTGTTGCTAAATGGAAAGATATGGAAAAACACAGATCAGCAATCAAATTCTTCTTTGAAGAATAGAGATCATAGATGCACACTATGAACAAAGTAATTTTCATTAAACATTAATATTAATTAATATAGCATTTTAATATTGCTTTTATGATTTACCTGCCAAGAGTATCAGCTGTAAACACAAAACCTACATTTGCAAAGAAAAACATGAATTTAGTCCAAGATTTGAAGACGTGAAAACAAAACATTTAAAGTCATAACATCTGTTTGTCTCACTTAGATTAACAACATGCCATCAACTTGGGTACATGCTTTTGGTTTCACTTTATTGCCAAACGTGGGAGGAATTTTTGGTTCTCGGATAACACGGAAAGAAATTGCTGGTTGGTATGCAACTCTCAAAAAACCATCTTGGTGCCCCCCTAACTGGGTTTTTGGTCCCGTATGGACAACTTTGTACACAAGCATGGGGTATGTATCTATTTAATTATGTAATCCATTAGCTGTTTCTTTCTTTTGTAGAATAAGTTTCTCCTTGGCCTGTTCCAAAATATGCAGTATCTAATATTCTTGAAGAATGGCTAACTGAGTTGAAACTTTTCCACAGTGAACTAAGACATGTACGGTGTGTGAATGTACTTTCTTTGGTTATGCTGATTTAACCCTGTTTTAAGTACAGTTAACGAGATTCTGATAAGGATCTTGTGTGTAACCTAGGCAAAGTCAATCAAAAGTTAGATTTTAATGAACATTTCAAAAGGTGGAGAGAAAGGTAAGGGGAGTTGAAGAGGTTTCAAAGGGGCTTTCAGGGTTTAGGCTGAGTGAGACCATGAAAAACCTTTTTCAAATAATAATCTTTAGCATATCCATGCAAAACAACATAACTGCACTTCATGATAACAATTGCTGTGAATATTTTTGGTATGTCATGAAACTGTCATTGTCTTTAAAATTGAGTCAGAAATTCCTTTTTTAGTCTGTACAGTTGATGATCCCATAGCGTTTTGCAGATTATTTATTCTTCAGAAAGTGTTCATCAGCCATAGTCATCGAGTCATACAGCATGGAAACAGACCATTTGGTCCAACCAATCCATGCTGACCATGTTCCCAAACTAAACTAATCCCTCCTGCTTGCATTTGGCCCACACCACCCCAAATCTTTCCTATTCATGTACTTATCCAAATGTTTTTTAAATGTTGTAACTGTGCCTGCACCCACCAATTTCTCTAGCAGTTCATTCCACATACGAACCACTCTTTATAAAATGGTTGTCCCTTAGAAAGGAGAACATAGAACAGTACAGCACAGAACAGGCCCTTCAGCCCACAATGTTCTGCCGACCACTGATCCTCATGTATGCACCCTCAAATTTCTGTGACCATATGCATGTCCAGGAGTCTCTTAAATGTCCCCAATGACCCTGCCTCCACAACTGCTGCTGGCAACACATTCCATGCTCTCTCAACTCTGTGTAAAGAACC